>NC_081211.1:13661379-13968323 GCF_902713425.1 Acipenser ruthenus
CTAGGGCGACTTACAATCGTAAGCAAATACATTTCAAGTGTTACAGTACAAGTAATACAATAAGAGCAAGATAAATACAATGACTTTGGTTCAAGCAAGTACAAGTGTGACAAAATACAATTCAATAATACAGCAGATAACAGTGTCAGTGATAGTTACATCAAGATATGATTAAATACAAAATACTACAGATTAAACACTTGGCAGATTACAGTACTCTGAAGTACAGGATTAAATGCAGTAAAATAGGGGGCAGATAAGAGCAAATAAAGCGCATTTAAGGAAGGGTGATAGTGTCCCAGGGAAAAAACAGAGGAGTTCTACAGGTGCTGTCTGAAGAGGTGAGTCTTAAGGAGGCGCCGGAATGTGGTCAGGGACTGGGCGGTCCTGACATCTGTAGGTAGGTCATTCCACCACTGCGGAGCGAGGGTGGAGAAGGAGCGGGCTCTGGAGGCAGGGGAGCGTAGAGGAGGTAGAGCCAGTCTTCTAGTGCAGGCGGAGCGGAGAGATGAGGGTCTGGAGGTAGCTGGGTGCAGTCTGGTCAAGGCATTTGTAGGCTAGTACGAGAGTCTTGAACTGGATGCGAGCGGTGAGCGGAGTAGTGGAGTTGCGTGGGAGAAGCGAGGCAGAGAGAACACCAGGCGGGCAGCGGAGTTCTGGATGAGCTGGAGCGGACGGGTGGCGGACGCAGGGAGGCCAGCCAGGAGGGAGTTGCAGTAGTCTAGGCGGGAGAGTACCAAGGCCTGGACCAGGAGCTGGGTGGCGTAGTTGGTGAGGAAGGGTCGGATTCTTCGGATGTTGCTCAGGAAGAATCGGCAAGTGCGTGCCAGAGTGGAGATGTGCTGGGAATAAGAGAGGCAGGGGTCCAGGGTGACTCCGAGGTTCTTAGCAGAGGAAGAGGGAGAGAGTGTGGTAGATTCCAGAGGAACAGAGATAGAGAGATCAGAGGAGGAGGAGGGAAAGAAAAGGAGGTCAGATTTAGAGAGGTTGAGTTTGAGGTGATGCGAGTGCATCCAGGAGGAAATAGCAGACAGACAGGTAGAGATACGGGAGGAGATGGTGGAGTCAGAGGTAGGGAAGGAGAGGAAAATCTGAGCATCATCAGCATAGAAATGATATGAGAAACCATAGGATGCGATGAGGGGGCCCAGGGAGTGGGTGTAGAGAGAGAACAGGAGAGGACCCAAGACTGACTCTTGGGGGACTCCTGTTAAGAGAGGGTGAGGTGTGGAGGTTGCTCCACGCCAGGTTACCTGGTAAGTGCGGTTGGAGAGGTAGGAGGAGAACCAGGCCAGAGCAGTGCCAGAGATCCCCAGGTCAGCGAGAGATGATAGTAGAATAGAGTGATCAACAGTGTCAAAAGCAGCAGAGAGGTCGAGGAGAATTAGGACAGAGGAGAGAGAGGCAGCTCGGGCAGAGTTTATTGAGTTAGTGACAGACAGGAGGGCGGTTTCAGTGGAGTGAGCAGAGCGGAAGCCAGATTGGAGAGGGTCGAGCAGAGAGTGGTTGGACAGGAAAGCAGAGAGCTGGCAGTGTACAGTCCCCTCGAGGGTTTTGGAGAGGAAGGGTAGGAGGGAGACAGGACGGTAGCTTTGGAGGGAGGTGGGGTCGAGGGTAGGTTTTTTGAGGAGGGGAGTGATAGAGGCTTTTTTGAAGGCAGAGGGAAAGAGACCAGAAAGTAGAGAGGTGTTGAGAAGGAGGGAGATGAAGGGAAGTAGAGCAGGAGCAGCAGCTTGAAAGAGGTGAGTGGGGAGGGGGTCCAGGGCACACGTGGTGGGTTTGTGACCCTGGAGCAGGGAGGAGAGGTCAGAGTCTGAGAGGGGAGAGAAGGTGGAGAAGGAGGGTGAGTTAGTAGGGGATGCAGTGGGTGTAGGGGTTGGAGCAGGAGGGGGTGCGGGGGAAGGAGAGGTGTTAAAGAGTTTGCGGATATCTGAGATTGTAGAAGAGAAGAAGGAGGCAAAGTCATCAGGGGAGATAGAGCAGGGAGGAGGAGGGGGAAGGGTTTAGGAGGGAGGAGAAGGTAGAGAATAGTTTACCTGGGTTGTTAGTGGAGGCTTGGATTACAGATTGGAAATAAGTACATTTAGCAGAGGAGAGAGTAGAGGAGGAGGAGAGGAGAATGCGGTAAAGGTCTAGGGCAGCAGGGAGTTTGGTTCTCTTCCATTTCTTTTCAGCAGATCGCAGTGTGATTCTTGCCGAGCGGAGCGTTGAAGAGAGCCAGGGATGGGGAGGGGAGGGGAGGGGAGGGGAGGGGCGAGCAGGTCGGGAGGTGAGGGGACAGAGGGAGTCGAGGGTGGAGGTAGCAGAGTCTACGGAGAGTTGTGAAAAGGAGTCGATAAGAGGGAGGTGAGAGAGAGAGAGCAGTGGAGGCAAGGATAGAGGGGGAGAGAGAGCGGAGGTTACGGCGAGAGGTGACAGTGGGGGTAGGAGGAGCAGGGAGAGGGGGGAGAGAGAGAAAAAGTGATGAAATAGTGATCAGAGAGGTCCAGGGGGGTGACAGAGAGGATGGAGGGGCAGCAGGCCCTGGAGAAGGTGAGGTCCAGTTGACGGCCAGCTTTGTGGGTAGGAGGGGATGGAGAGAGACAGAAGTCGAAGGAGTGAAGGAGAGGGAGGAATCCAGCAGAGTGGCTGGGGTTGGAGAGATGGATGTTGAAGTCACCTAACAGGACAGTTGGGGTAGACAGACAGGGGAGGGAGGAGAGTAGATAGTCGAGTTCATCCAGAAAGTGAGCAAGAGGCCCAGGGGGGCGGTACAGTACAATGAGCAGGAGTTAACAGGGAGAGGTTAGTTGGACTGCATGAAATTCAAAGGTATTGACAGAGAGTGAGGAGAGATCGGAGGGGACAGAAAAGAGTAAGGAGGGAGAGAGGAGAAGACCAGTCCCACCTCCCCGTCCAGTGAGACGCGAGGTAGAGAGGAGAGGGCAGCAGGAGTTACAGTGTTATCAGGGGACTGCCAGGTTTCAGTGAGAGCAAGGAAATTGAGAGAGAGGTGGGAGGCAAAGGCAGAGATGAAATCAGCTTTGTTAGCAGAAGAGTGACAGTTCCAGAGTGCACCAGAGAGTGTGCGGGGGGGGGGGGGGGAAGAGGCAGAGGGATGAGGTTAGAGGGGTTGGAGGAGCAGCAGCGGAGAGAGGGCAGAGGACGAGGACAAGAGGACAGAACAGGGATGTGAGAGACAGTCATAGCAGGACAGGCAAGACAAAAGGCACAGTAGGAGCAGTGGGGTGGAGGGTACAGACCTGACTAGTAGATGGCTTCTTCCAGAGCGCTATTAGGTTCGGGTCTATTCGAACAGCGTCTCAGCGCAGGCCTCCCCTTGCTGGACTCCCACAGCTAGACTCCCGGCTCTTTTGTTGAGGCTCTTCGGTTTGCTGGCGCCGAAATAGGCTGCTTGATTAAATATTACAACTGGGTGGCAAAAGAACCAACTAAACTGTGTGGAAACCAATCAAATAGCAAATCAACTTCTAATCAATTTAACCACTCACCTGGTACTAATCACACACTAACTCAGCTAATTCAAACACCACCTTACAATGTTACCAAATGTAGTTCAGTAGTTCGGGACAAACACCAATCACAAAATGTTTTAGTACAAATATTTATTGTAGAGAATGCGGAGTATGCGATTTTACAGAAAAGTATGCTGTATATACACATTCATTTGGCATCAAACCTAACTTGGTTTGAGGGTTCGCTGCCTGGCCTACTGGACAAGGCTGAGACCCCCAAAAAGAACAAGCCGGTCTCAATGCCACAATTAGAATTGAATATAGCCCACTTGAAGGTTTAGCCAACCTTTAACAAATGATCATCAGCACGCAGGAGAGGAAAACAAAACCCATTTTTGGGAAATAAACCTCTGGGAATCCATGGCTGATTCGATTGCCCTTCCTCCAGGCAGGCTACCAATGCTTGAGAGCACGTTTCTGTAAAAGCATTTTTAGGCTCTGTAATATTTGTTATAATGTAAACTTGGTAAGCACTGGAGGATCAACAACCTAACAGTTCGATAAGAGTCTGGAACTCTGTTGGAAGAAGCTGCTACGATTCTGAAGGAATGACCGGAAAACTGCTCAGCTGCGAATCCGGACCTGGAAATAAATCAGGTGAAAAGGTGAAAGAACAACAAATGTTGGGTGACGATTGTTCAGTTTTCGTTAATAAACAGCGGGCCTGAGGGTGATGCGCCCTGAGAAAGATGGAGATGGATAAGAGAGAAAGGGGCCATATGGGCCAACATGGGAGTTGAATTTATAAACAAATTGAAAAGCTTTCCCTAATCTTCCTGGTCAGTTTAAGGGTATCAGATGAGGTGATTGCTAGGTCAGAGATTAAGGGGTGAATCTGGGGGTTGAATTTGAGAGCGATGTAGACTCTGAGCACTTGTGGGAGCCCAAGAAGGCTAAGAGAAAGAGCTTTAAGGTTTTATCTAAAACAGGCAGGAGTAGCTGGAGCAGATGAGAGGCACCAAGAGAGTACGTTGATGGCGATAGGTAGGCAAGCAGGGGGAGAAAGAGATTCTGATAGTTGAAGCCCTTTCAGGATTAGTGAAATTTGTGAGTTGCAGAGTGTAGAGCTGGGACACCGAAATTGAGTTGAGTTTGTAGAAAAACTGGATGCCGGAAATTCAAATCTTATAGCTCTATTCTTAAGGACATAATATAGGGTGACGCTACGGGCACTGAAAATGATGGAAAGGAATGTTGAATGCAAAGTGAAATTTTAAAGCAATTCCAGGATGACCAGTACATTTGCAGTGAGCGAGGAGTGATGCTGAGAAGAGTTGTTTCTTGAGCCTGCAGAATCAGGGAATGCAGCAGGTGGCTCACATGAATGTCAGGTCTGAAAAGGGAGGAATCTGAGTTGGCAGGAGGTCGTCTTCGGGAGCTAATACTCTGAATCTCTGCGTTTGGAAACGAGAAAGAGAATCGATTATATTCAGGTGGCCGAGAATGTGTTGAGCTCTGAAAATGAACTGATGAGTAACAGATAAACAGGTAATCCTTCTGCATATTCTCATTATATGGTGGGAGAATGAACGACCTTGTTAAAGATTTAGACTGTAGGTGAATTATGTGAGTGGAGAAGAATGGATTTTGAGCCCAGGAAGACCCCCAAAAGGAATGCGGCTACAGCAAATGGACACATTTTGTGCAATGACGAGGAGTGATCGGTTATAGGAATGATGCTGAATTTGTCGGGCCATGGAGCAGAAAACCATTTTGCCTTGTAGTATCCTCCAAAGCCAAGAGAGGGAGCTGCATCTTTGAATGGTTGAAAGTCTTTGTACAGCAGGAGACAGTTGTCGTAAAAGAAAGTACTGCCATTCCTTTCTTTTAGTAGGAGCTCCCACAGGCGGAGTTCCTTGCGAAAAAAAAAAGGATCCATGAGTATGACATCATTGAGGGAATCGACAGAAAGGATCAAATTGAGAGAAGGTAGGAGATAAAAGCTCTTCCTTGAGGATTTATCCTCATTGCGTACAAATTGCAAAGCATATGACATGGTTTATTTAAATTTCCAGAAAGCTTTTGACAAAGTCCCACATAAAAGATTAAATTTCTCAAACTGAATGCAGTAGGGATTCGAGGAAATGCATGCACGTGGATTAGGGAGTAGTTAACGTGTAGAAAACAGAAGGCCTCCAGAGTATGCAGTATTGCGGCCCTGAAATGGGAACAGTTTTGAAAGTGTTTGAATAAACTGCTGATAAGCTGAAAGAAGAAAAGCATCTCACAGAGAAGAGACCACTATGGGGTCCTGCTGGAGACCCATAGCGGCCAGGGAGGTCCCTGCTGGACACCCATAGCGGCCAGGGAGGTCACTGCAGGGGCCTGCTGGATGCCTGCAGTGAGGGGAGGGTAACCTAAAAGGTTACATTTGGAAGACCGCTGGGAAGGGCAGAAGAGTGAATGGAAAAGCAGGGCCCTGCTGGGCAACCGTATGAGATAAGGAATAGAAGAGGGCTGTGGGGCCCTGTTGAAGCTCGCAGCTGGTAGAAAACCGTTTGACAGAGAAGGGAGCACTATGGGGGCCTGCTGGACGCCCATAGTGGCCAGAGAGGTCACTGCAGGGGCCTGCTGGACGCCTGCAGTGATGGGGGGTGGGGAACGCGGGAGCAGCCGCTCCCAACTGTAATTACTGATTAGAGGAGACATCAAAATGGAGCAAGGTAACCAGTGGTGTACCACAGGGATCAGTATTAGGTCCTCTGCTATTCCTAATCTACATAATGATTTAAATTCTGGCATAGTAAGCAAACTTGTTAAATTTGCACATGACACAAAAATAGGTGGAGTGGCAAACACTGTTGAAGCAGCAAAGGTCATTCAGAATGATCTAGACAGCATTCAGAACTGGGCAAGCACATGGCAAATGACATTTAATAGAGAAGTGTGAAGTACTGCACACAGGCAATAAAAATGTCCATTATAAATATCATATGGAAGATACTGAAATTGAAAGAATCTTTGAAAAAGACCTAGTAGTTTATGTTGACTCAGATATGTCTTCACTAGACAATGTGGGGAAGCTGTAAAAAGGCCAACAAGATGCTCAGATATATTGTGAGAAGTTTTGAATTTAAATCAAAGGAAGTAATGTTAAAAATTTACAATGCATTAGTAAGACCTCACCTAGAATTTTGTCTTCAGTTCTGGTCACCTCGTTAAAAAAATGGATATTGCTGCTCTAGAAAGAGTGCAAAGAACAGCGACCAGAATTGTCCCGGATTTAAAAGGCATGTCGTATGCAGACAGGCTAAAAGAAATGAAGCTATTCAGACTTGAACAAAGAAGACTACGCGGTGATCTGATTTAAGCATTCAAAATCCTAAAAGGTATTGACAAAGTCAACCCAGGAGACTTTTTGAACAAGGACCAGGGGTCACAAATGGAAATTAGGTAAAGGGGCATTCAGAACAGAAAATAGGAGGCACTTTTTTACACAGAGAATTGTGAGGGTCTGGAAACCAACTTAGTAATGTTGAAGCCGACACCCTGGGATCCTTCAAGAAGCTGCTTGATGATACTCTGAGATCAATAAGCTACTAACAACCAAACGAGCAAGATGGGCTGAATGGCCTCCTCTTGTTTGCAAATCCTCCCATGCTCCCATGTAGTTTAAATGGCCTAGGAGGGACAGAAGATTGCGTTTAGTAGGAGGGGGACCGGACAGAAAAGTGGAAGTATAAAAAATACAATCCCCTGAGGACAGGCTCAATGGGCATGATTTTAAATGTGTTTGATATATTATGCTTTAGCCAGTCATGCGTTTTTCCCAGCAATTTTGATTAAGAATATGGCGTGGTCGATTTGCATATTGCAGGGAGCAATCTTCGTGAGGGACTGTTGATGCTGGGTGTGGTGGAGTTACGGTGAGCGGAAATGAAGGAAGTTACAGGCGGAATAGCACAGGTTCCTTCAATGAAGTTATTACAAATCTGGCAAAACAATCTCTGGATACAAATGCTCAAAACTGCTGATGAGCAGAAAGAAAAGCATTTCACAGAGAAAGAATCACTATGAGGGCCTGCTGGACGCCCATAGTGGCCAAAGAGGTCACTGCAGGGGCCTGCTGGACGCCTGCAGTGAGGGGAGGGAACCAAAAAGGTTATAGTTAGAGGTGAAGGGAGCACTATGGGGGCCTGCTGGACGCCCATAGTGGCCAAAGAGGTCACTGCAGGGGCCTGCTGGATGCCTGCAGTGAGGGGAGGTAACCTGAAAGGTTATAGTTGGAGCCAGAATGCTCAGGAACTGCTGAATGAGCCTTTGATTGACAGGTGCGATGGTCCTGCTTTCGGATTTTTCCGGTAGTAGACGCGCTTTGTGGAGATGCAGTCGGTGCGGGCGAGGTGTTTCAAGTCCGCTTATAATAAGCGGAAATTGGGCTTGCTTCTTGAGTCGCGGGTTGGAATTTGTAAAAACACCCATACTGACATGGGTTGGGCTTGTTTTGTCGTGAGACTTGGCAACACTGGGTAAAGCAACGATCAGTGCTGACGTCATAGGGCCTGCGACGGGAAGGATGAATAAAGTAAACAAATTCTCCTTACGTGCTGTAGATTTGAATGGGATGTTGTTGCTACGAAGATAAAGCTGGAGCCGGGAGATCGTCCAGTCTCTGATGTCAGGAGTTGCGGAGGAACGAGTGGCCAGGCAGGAGCCATGGCAAACAGGAGAAGCAGACATCTGGGAAGAGAAGTTTGGAGTGGTAATACCGCCGACCAAAGTTGTCGTGGGGAGGGCTGTGTGAACTGGTTGCGTGGATCTCGGCTCCGCTGAAACGGAATAATTAAGAATACTGACCATAATGCGTGCATGTACGATGAAATCAAAACGCAACTGAGAGATAGGTGAAGAGGGTATTTATAGTGCTAACAATTTAATTAGCTAATGTGTAAATTGAATGATTCAATTTGGTGATGCGGAGATTGGTGTCTGACCCTCCTCCCGAACTTTAATTATAAATTTCATTTAGTTTAAAATTACTTGAAGCAGGAACTTACCTATCTGCCTCGGTCCCTGGTTGCCTGAAGACCTTATTTAACTCTTTACACTCAGCCCGTTGATTTCGGGGTAGCGGCACCTCGGTGGTTACGCACATATTACCCAGGCACCTACCTGGCTTGCTTAAAAGTACAGACTCAGGGCTTTCCAAAGACGTATTCAGTTTGTGTACGCGGCACTCCTAGCTGGAACTACGACTGCCTGAAGTTAAGCCTCTCATCATGTGACATGAGTTGACAGCTTAGGTTTCGTTTTGAGTCTATTGCTCTTATCAGACATTGTTAAGGGCAAATAAATTAAAAAGAAAAAAAAGAAGTTACATGCATGAAAAAACAAAACAAATGCTAAGAGTCAGGTCGACCACGACAGGTACTGCGGTTCGGACACCGAGCATGCGCACATGACACATGGCTCGTGTCTCGCTGTGTCATAAATGCCGTATCGATATCATAACGTCGAAGCAGGGTAATAATACGAGAGTCGTAATTGCTGCGCGTCTTAAGTCGAGACGCGCCAATATACAGTGCCTTGCAAAAGTATTCAGACCCCTGACCAATTCTCTCATATTACTGAATTACAAATGGTACATTGAAATTTCGTTCTGTTTGATATTTTATTTTAACACACTGAAACTCAAAATCAATTATTGTAAGGTGACATTGGTTTTATGTTGGGAAATATTTTTAAGAAAAATAAAAAACAGAAATATCTTGCTTGCATAAGTATTCAACCCCTGTGCTGTGGAAGCTCCCAGTTTACACCGATGAAAGAAATTGCCCTAACGAGGACACAATTACCTTACCATTGGCCTCCACCTGTGAACCATTAAAGTTGCTGTCACATTTTCTGGATAAAAACCCCACTGTTGAAGGATCATTGGTCAGGCTGTGAATCTGAAGGAAAATGAAGACCAAAGAGCATTCTACAGAAGTTAGAGATAAGTAATACAAATGCATAGATTAGGGAAAGGGTACAAAATAATATCCCAAGTGTTTGGATATCCCAGTGAGCACAGTTGGATTAATAATCAGGAAGTGTAAGCTGCATCACACCACCCAGGCACTGCCAAGAAAAGGCCGTCCCTCAAAACTCAGCGCTCAAACAAGAAGGAGACTTGTGAGAGAAGCCACAGAGAGGCCAACAATCACTTTGAAGGAGCTACAGAGTTCAGTGGCTGGGAGTGGAGTAATGGTGCACCAGTCAACCATATCAAGAGCTCTGCATAACACTGGCCTGTATGGGAGGGTGGCAAGAAAGAAGCCGTTACTCAAAAAGTACCATCTGAAAGCACGTCTGGAGTTTGCCAGAAAGCATGAGTGTGACCCAGCTGCGATGTGGGAAAAGGTTTTGTGGTCAGATGAGACCAAGATAGAGCTTTTTGGCCAAAACTCAAAGCGCTATGTGTGGTGCAAACCTAACACTGCCCATGCCTCAAGACACACCATCCCTACAGTGAAGTATGGTGGTGGCAGCATCATGCTGTGGGGATGCTTCTCATCAGCAGGGACTGGGCATCTTGTTAAAATTGAAGGAAGAATGGATGGAGCAAAATACAGGGAAATACTGCAAGAGAACCTGCTTCAGTCCGCTAAAAAACTGACGCTTGGGAGGAAATTCCCCTTTCAGCAGGACAATGATCCCAAGCACAAGGCCAAAGCAACATTGGAGTGGCTCAAGAACAAAAAGGTGAATGTCCTACAGTGGCCCAGTCAAAGTCCTGATCTCAATCCCATTGAGAATCTGTGGCACTATTTGAAAATTGCAGTCCACAAGCATCGTCCAACCAACCTGAACAACCTGGAGCAAATCTGCCAAGAAGAATGGGCCAAAATCACTCCGACACTGTGTGCAAAGCTGGTACATATTTGCCCCAAAAGACTTAAAGCTGTTATTGCAGCGAAAGGTGGCTCTACCAAATATTAATGTGTGGGGTTTGAATACTTATGCAAGCAAGATATTTATCCAGGGTGACTTACAGTTGTTACAAGTTAGTATCACATTATTTTTTATCTACAAATTACAGTGCCCATTTATACCGTTGTTTTTTTGTTTTTTTTTTACTGGAGCAATCTAGAAGGTGAGGTACCTGCTTGCTCAAAGGTACAGCAGCAGTGTGTCTCCCCACCTTGGATTGAACCCACACAAGACCCCCGGTCAAGAGTCCAGAGCCCTAACCACTACTCCACACTGCTGCCGTTAACCATGGTAAAACATTATTTTTTCCCCATACATATCTGTGATATCTGTGTGCATTTATCAATTGTAAATTTGTTTAAAAAAAAAAAAAAAAAAAAACACCTTCAGACTTTGTAGAACTTCAGAGTTGTTCTATTAAACCTGTACTTTACAGAGAAGTTGATAATGCAAATCACATTATAAAAAATAAAACTATGTAAAAAGAAAGATAGACTACATAAAATACACAGATATCTTGTAGAAAAATGAACCTATAAGAATTTCTCATTAAACGTCTTGGTTGTCAGTGTTGGAACGTCAAGTTGTACTGATGTGTGAAGATAGTCAGAAGCTTAGTATCATTTCACTTGTAAAAGTACATGTAATCAGTGTCTGTTATATTAATACAATATTGTTTGTTTTGAAGGAGCAATATAGAATGACTTCACAAATAGAACAAGCTGTGGCTTCAATTCGCAGATCGATGTGTGTTGGCATTGAGATCAGCAATAACAGCAAATTCATACTAAAATCACCAGAGTAAGTAAAATATCTCTGCAAGAGAAAATTCCATGTGAACAAACTGTATACTTCATTTGTTTGCAATGTTTAATGATCACCAAGGCTGCTAGAGAGTTATAAATTAAAAGCAGCTAAATTTAGTTTTGTTTTCGAAGAAAATATTAATGACAGTGACTGTCTTTATTGTAATGATGGTGTAACAGGGCGAGGTGCCCTGTACATTGATTTGTTTATTTATTTTTAGAACGGGTTTACCCCTCCGCCCCGTGTTATTTTTTAGTATTATTATTATTATTATTATTTTATTTATTTATTTATTTATTTATTTATTTATTTATTTATTATGTATAGATGACGGCGTAGCCGAATGTTTGTTTGTTTGTTTGTTTGTTTGTTTGTTTGTTTGTTTGTTTGTTTGTTTGTTTTTGTATTAAGTAGCGTGGATGGGAAGCCCCATCCACACAGTAATTAGAAAGCTTGTGCAGAGGGTGGCCATCTCCCGAATTAATTAGGTGATTTAATGTGTTGCTAATCGGTAGATGGTCACCTGTATAAAAAGCCTGCAGCTCTCCAGCTCGGGGTTGGTGTACGAGAGGAGCGTAGAGAGCGAGAACCAAAACCAAAACTTAAAAGAATAAACATTGGAACAGTGAAGGCAATCTGCCCAGCCTGACCTGTGGTGTTTCATTTATTTTGTGTTCGTGATTTGTTTTTGTTTAACTATTTATTTTGCCCTGTGAGCACAGTTTCTTTTTGTTAAAATATTTGATTTTCGTGTTGCTTAATACAAACAGTGGTCAGCCGCGTCTTACTTTAAACTGCAGTACCTGGTGTTAGAGTTCTTCCTTCCTGCTTCTGTCTGACGTCACCGCCCAGCTACCCTGTCGCAGATGATTTAACATGTCTAAACTTTAGACTTAATGCAGGACTCAAAGAGGGGTCTTGAAAATCTCTATGTACATTAAATCTGTTGTGTTTTGTGTACTGTAAATCGAATCACTGCTTGTAACTTTGAGTGAACCTGCTTCCATTGTCTCGTTCACCGAGCTGTATGATTGAAACACTGTAACCAGAGTAGTACAGGATATGCTTTTGGTTTCTGATAAGGCCACACCGTCAATTCTTAGTTGTTTAGACTTACCAGTAATAACAACATTTGACACCAATTCTCATTTTAAAAACTTGTTTTTGCTGTCTTATATTCAAATCTTACCTTTCAAACAAGTTACAATATTTTAAAATAGAGGAAAATTGTTCCTTGTTTTTATCTGATGTTAATTGTGTTGTGCCACAAGATTCGGTCCATGGACCAGTTTTATTTTCCTTATATATGCTGCTGCCCCTGGGTGATATTGTCTGTAGACATAAGGTACATTTTCAATGACAGGGTTTACATGCACTTGAAAATCTACTCTACAGTTGGACTTGTGATGTAACACATATGATACACATTGCTCTTGATAAAGGGGCTGCATGACATTTAGACAGCATATGTAAACACATGCTACGGTTGTGCTTTAGGATCCAGCATTCAAAATCCAGTTTACCTGCTGTAGCTTCACACTACTGCCCAGCATACATAGTACAAAATGATATAATAATAAAAACAACGCAAAAAGATGCCGCCCGGTTGAAAGAGAAAAACAAAGTTAATTGAACCTTATCATTTATTATTAGTACCGAACGATTGTTTTTAATAAGAACATAAAGTTTACAAACGAGAGGAGGCCATTCGGCCGATCTTGCTCGTTTGGTTGTTAGTAGCTTATTGATCCCAGAATCTCATCAAGCAGCTTCTGAGGGATCCCAGTGGTGTCAGCTTCAACAACATTACTGGGGAGTTGGTTCCAGAACCTCACAATTCTCTGTGTAAAAAAGTGCCTCGTATTTTCTGTTCTGAAGGCCCCTTTACCTAATCTCCATTTGTGACCCCTGGTCCTTGTTTCTTTTTTCAGGTCAAAAAAGTCCCCTGGGTCGACATTGTCAATACCTTTTAGGATTTTGAATGCTTGAATCAGATCACCGCGTAGTCTTCTTTGTTCAGGACTGAATAGATTCAATTCTTTTAGCCTGTCTGCATACGACTTTTAAACCGGGGATAATTCTGGTTCCTCTTCTTTGCACTCTTTCTAGAGCAGCAATATCCTTTTTGTAACAAGGTGACCAGAACTGAACACAGTATTCTAGGTGAGGTCTTACTAATGCATTGTAAAGTTTTAACATTACTTCCCTTGATTTAAATTCAACACTTCTCACAATATATCCGAGCATCTTGTTGGCCTTTTTTATAGCTTCCCCACATTGTCTAGATGAAGCCATTTCTGAGTCAACATAAACTCCTAGGTATTTTTTATAGATTCCTTCTTCAATTTCAGTATCTCCGATATGATATTTATAATGCTCATTTTTATTGCCAGCGTGCAGTACTTTACACTTTTCTTTATTAAATGTCATTTGCCATGTGTCTGCCCAGTTCTGAATGCTGTCTACATCATTTTGAATGACCTTTGCTGCTGCAACAGTGTTTGCCACTCCTCCTATTTTTGTGGCGTCTGCAAATTTAACAAGTTTGCTTACTATACCAGAATCTAAATCATTAATGTAGATTAGGAATAGCAGAGGACCTAATACTGATCCCTGTGGTACACCACTGGTTACCTCGCTCCATTTTGAGGTTTCTCCTCTAATCAGTACTTTCTGTTTTATGTTAACATGTTAACCACGCCCTAATCCATGTGCATGCATTTCCTTGAATCCCTACTGCATTCAGTTTCAGAATTAATCTTTTAAGCGGGACTTTGTTAAAAGCTTTCTGGAAATCTAAATAAACCATGTTGTATGCTTTGCAATTATCCATTGTCGATGTTGCATCCTCAAAATAATCAAGCAGGTTAGTTAGACATGATCTCCCTTTCCTAAAACCATGCTGACTGTCTCCCAGGATATTGTTACCATATAGATAATTTTCCATTCTGGATCTTATTATAGTTTCCATAAGTTTACATATAGTAGAAGTCAGGCTTATTGGTCTGTAGTTACCTGGTTCAGTTTTGTCTCCCTTTTTGTGGATTGGTATTACGTTTGCAATTTTCCAGTCTGTCGGTACAACTCCTGGGTCAAGAGACTGTTGCATGATCTTGGTTAGCGGTTTGTAAATAACTTCTTTCATTTCTTTGAGTACTATTGGGAGGATCTCATCCGGCCCAGGGGATTTGTTTATTTTAAGAGCTCCTAGTCCCTTTAACACTTCTGCCTCTGTTATGCTAAAGTTATTTAAAACTGGACTGAATGATGTTAAGCTTTGGTAAACTTTCAAGAGAATAAAAAAAAACTGTGCTTGTCCATGCAAACTCTGCCATTGTTATGCAGATGACACTCTGCTATATTTGTCTATAAATCCAGATGGACCCTCTAGTATAAATATCCTGACTACCTGTCTTTGTAAGCTACAAATGTCAAAAAACTTTCTGATGTTGAATTCAAATGAATGTGAGGTAATGCTTTTGGGATCAAAAGATCAATTAAAGAACATGGATCCATTAGTTTTCAAAGTGGACAGCTTTCCCTTTGAGCCAAAGTCTATTGTGAGAAAGCTGGTTGTAGTTTTTGATCCAGATCTTTAAGTTGAACCGCAAATTAAGAATGAAATCGAAGTGTCATTTTTATCACCTGAGCTATATTGCTAAATTAAGTTGTTTTCTGTTAAGTACCAAGCTCTGTTACCAAATAAATGTATATATACAGTATATATGCCAATACAAAAAAGGGTTCTAATTTGGAATAAAGCATATTTCAGCATCTTTCTTTCTTTCTTTCACAGGGTATATGTCTATGGTGGTGTTCTGCGAAGCCCACCACAACCAAGAATTGATCCAGGAAACAGTGGAATCTGCATTTTTACAAAGTACTTGTACTCACTGTGTGGTGTAGAGGGGATGCTCAGCTACGACGTGAATGGAAAGAGACTTTGCTTGATGTTTTCTAACCCTCTCTGGGTATATTTGTACAACAGGAAATTCAATTTGATGTTCTACGGCATAGAGGATTCTATAAATGAGCAGTTATTTAATAAAATGGGTTTAGAAAATGAAGCTGGCAACATCTGTATTGTTGGAGACAGTTCGTTATCAAAGATCACAGCTCGTGGTGGAGATGTAGAAGTAACAGCCACAATGTCTTCATCTATGAAATCCATCATTAAAATTGATATCAGGGATGTGTGATGTGACATGGCATTGTAGCAATATGTTCACTTTGTATGGTAAACTTCACAGATCTCTATGGCTTTTTAAATGCTTGTTATTGTCTGTTGTGCTTTTGTTTTTATTGTGATCTAAAACTTATTTTTGTAAGTGTGTTTATAAGCAGCTGTTTAAGGCACTCTAAGTTGAATACGTTATTGTACAGGTGAAGGAGGTCACATGAACAGGTTTGACTGTCTTGTCTGTGTGTGTGTGTGTGTATATATATATATATATATATATATATATATATATATATATATATATACTGTATATATTGAGCTGAGTTTTCTTGCTAACGACCTTGAACAGCTAGCAACCTTGAAGAATGACCAGGTACCTTCAGTGATGTCGTCAAATCAGAAGACTTCTAGAAAGAAGTTTGCCTGACGGTGATTTCACAAGGTTTAATTCCCAGTAGGTTGTATGTAAAATTAATGAACAAGTACCGAACATAATAATATTGTAAAACAAGAATATATTACCAGCAAGAATTTGTTTGCTAATTTCGTTTATTTAAAAAAAAAAACGCTAAATTAATGTGCCTTTGATTTTTGCAACCCAGTTTTGTTATTGTATACGTGTTGGTATTTTGCAATACAGTCTGTGTTATTGTATATAAAATATTTAATTTGGCACATTTAGCAAGTTCACAAGTTAAATTAAAACCCTTATAACCTCTTGAGAGCTACCATGCAGTATACTGTGAAAGACAAGGATATATTGTAAAATGTCAAAAACTTACATTTAACAAAATAAATAAAAATAAATCTGTTTTACATTACCTTTTGTGTTGTGTATTGATAAATAATGATACAAAATTGGATATTAATATGGTGTGGCAAAGTGCCCGCCCCCTATGTATATAGTATATGTGCGCCGTTATTATTTATTTTATTATAATTTATTGTTTGGCAGCATGGAAGGGGTTAAAAGCCCCATCATAAAAACCCAGTGCAGAAGGTGAACGGTCCGTGTACATTCCGGCCAATCGTTTTTGCATTCTAAATCGGAAATCGGAAAACCAGAAAACGACTCGTTTTTCTATTTCTGTTTTTCATAAAAACAAAAATCGACCCATTTTTCATTTTCCAACTTCTGAGTTTAAAATACAAAAACTGATTCAGACTTGTTTTCCCATTTTTCATATTGCTTTTTGTAACGAAGTATTCGAAATGGAATATTCTAATACAAAAATAAATAACACTGCAGGGACGGAAAATGAAATCAATCTCCAAGAGTCGGTGATAAAGAAGGTAGTCTTTATTCAAGCAGATATCTGGAGAGACAATACTTCGCAGGAAATATGAAAGCTATACTAACGTATCGGAAGAGGGACAGACCTATTCAACCAAGCGTGCCAGCCCCCTTTCCTATGGCAGGCTCTGTAAGATGCTAACATGTCCTCTCTCCCTGCGGTTTGCAGCTCTTACAAAAGACGGAACTGTGATACAGTGCAAAACTGTAAACAGAATTCACCCCCACCCTTCTCCATATTCTGTTACAAAAGAACCCCCCACTGCAGCATGAAAACACTCCACAACATTTAATATCTTAAAAATTATGTAGCTCCTTCAAGACCTTTAAAAAAAAAAAAGGTCAGACACGGCCAGCTCTGTGTCCCGCTGTTATGACGATGCGCCTGTGCTTATTGTCGTGGAAGTGTTCTGTCTGTTTACCAACATTATTTATTAATTAATTTAGCAGTTGTTACAAAGTACTGTATTACAATACAGCCGTAGGGCTACATTAAGTTAATACAATAATCATCCTTGTATCACTCAGGTACAGTGCATTATAATAATACTAAAAATAATACGCCTTCACATAAAGGAAAAAAAAATCCAGGTAGCCTACGGTTCTTAATATTTATATCCGGCTTTATAAATTAACTTTATAAACTTAACTGGATTATATTCATAGCACATTTGTCCAGGGCGCTCACGTATGTTTAGAGCTCCCCTTTCACAGGTATCCAATTTGTTTCACTTGGGGGTGGTGCATCCATAGATATAGATATCAATGTATTGATGCAGAAAACGTTATTATTATTTATTTCTTAGCCAGGGCGACATACAATTGTTACAAGATATCACATTATTTTTACATACAATTACCCATTTATACAGTTGGGTTTTTACTGGAGCAATCTAGGTAAAGTACCTTGCTCATGGGTACAGTAAAAGAGTGTCCCCCACCTAGGATTGAACCCACGACCCTTTGGTCAAGAGTCCGGAGCCCTAACCACTACGCCACACTGCTGTCATAACAACGAGATACATTCGATAGGAGTAGAGCACGCATCAGTACTTTTTTTTTTTTTAATGGTCTATTATTTAGTTTTGTATTACAGATTATTCCATTTCAAATACTTTGTTACAAAAAGCAATATGAAAAATGGGAAGCAAGCCTAAATCCGTTTTTGTACTTTAAACTCAGAAATTGGAAAATGAAAAACGATTTTTGTTTTTATAAAAAACCGAAATAGAAAAACAAGTCGTTTTCTGATTTCCGATTTGTAATGCAAAAACGATTGGCCGGAATGTACACGGACCGTGACCATCTCCCGAGGTAATTCATTGACTAATTGTTGCTAATCGGGAGATGGTCATCTGTATAAAAGCCTGCAGCTTTCTGCGCTCTGGGTGGAGAGTAGTAGAGAACAGGAGCGAGAGAAGGCGTCCTGAAAACTAAAGAAACTAAGAAATCAAGGATCAGTGAAGGTTACTGCCCAACCCTTCTTAGTTTGCTTAGTGTTTGTGATTTTGTTTTGTTTATCTATTTATTTTTACTCTGTGTGTTTATTTTTTTTGCAAACCTTTTATTTGATTTGTTTTGAAAATAAACAGCGCCGCAGCACCTTTTGCCGTGCAGCACTTGCTTCTGTGTGTGTTCCTGCATCTGGCCTGACGTCACCACTCAGCCATTCCTGTGACACGTGGTGTCCAGCATGGGATTACCAGCGCCTCCTGGACTCAGGCCAGAGCAGGTACTGCATGGGAATTTTTTTTCTGAAAAAAATAGAAATGGGAAAGAACGGCAGTAGGCAGCAGCCACAACACCAGCTGGAGGAACAGCAGCCCGGGTGTTACTGCTGCACTGAGCCGGGGCATTCCAGCACGAACTGTCCCTGGTACCCCCTCGGACAGCTACCCCAGCTATGCCCCATCTGCGGAGGTGAGCACTACGTGACCCGCTGCCCTGTCCATCAGGAGAGGGAGCAGCAGGGATCGCTTCGGTCTCCACAACCAGCAGGGGGAGGTAGACTTCTGCTTCCACCGCCCCAGCAGCAACAGCAACAGAAATCTGTTCCCCTGGTGCACCTGGTGCGGAAAGGAGGATCATCGCTGGAGGGACTGCTTCGAGGTGCCACTGAGCTGGTGCGGGCGATGTGAGGAAGGGGGACAGGACTGGTTGGGGATGCCCCTATGTCAGTTTGCCAGTGCCCAGACGGGGGGAGCACAAGCGCCCAGTGCCCAGACGGGGGGAGCACGACAGTCCACCGCCAGAGGGAGAGTAGCAAGAGTTGCCTCTTTCTCCACCGCCAGAGGGAAAGCAGCAGGAGCTGCCTCTGCCTCCACAGCTGTGGGAGGACTGCTTGCTGCTCCCACCTCCACCACAAGAGAAAAGGCCAGGATGTGATGCTGGCATTCCTCAGCAGCCACTACATAGGCTGCTGAGGGGAGCACTGGGGAAAACAGCCCGGCCGCAAAGAGGGTCAGCACCGCCTCAGCCACTGCCAGAGTGGCCAACCCCAGCACCACGACTGGTCCAGACTCAATCCACAGGTGGAGAGGTGGAGCTCCCGGTGCCGCCTCCTGGGCCAGGGGCTCCCCTCCTAAAGTCGCCGCCCGGGGGTGCCTTCACGTCACTGCCCGGGGTTGCCTGCTGCTCCGCAGCGCCTGGGGAGCAACCAGTTAGAGTACAAGGGAGAGGTGGAGCTCCCGCGGCTGCCTTCATGGCTAGCCACTCATCTCCCGAGTTCACCTCCCGAGGGTCCGAAGCTGCCGCTGTCTCTACTTTTTCCATTTCAGGAGGGCCCGGAGCTGTCTCTGCCTGGGGGTCCAGAACCACTGTCTGGTAGTCCTGAACCACCACTGCTAGGAGGTCCGGAACCGTTGTCTCCCGAGGACCAGCTCCTACCCTGTCCTGTACCGTCCAGCGCTACTGAGGCCAGCTCTGCTTCGCCTGGGGTCGCTGCTGGAGCCCTACAAAGGGGAGCTGCCGGCCACGAAGGAGGGGGAGGGTGGGGGGGAGGAGCCAGCCTGTGTGCGGTCAGCTTGGCCATTACAGCTGTTGGGTGCCACCCTAGGCCCATTGCTGCCCCTGTTCCTGGGCCAGGACTCAGAACCGGAACTTGATTAAAATGTGTTTTATTCTTACTTTATTAGGATGGTGTTTGCATTGTTGCCATTAATTATTAATGTGGCATTTGACTTATTTGAAAATCTCCCTTTTGATTGATTAATTTGTCCATATTTTCACGGGTCATCTTAAAGAATTCTCAGGCATTAAGAATCTGTTGGGATTCCATGATTTGGTGGACAATTTTTATTTATTTATTTATTTTTTTCTTTACAGCCTCCTTCTCGCAATTTTGAAAAGATATCAAGTGGTCCACATTTTTTGAATTCTCAGATTTTATAGATACTTTTTGTATTCCACCTAGAGAGATACTAGAAAGTTCTGTTTGTTTACTTACACAGTGTCTTCTAGTGTCTTACCTTGTGAGCCACAATGTCAATGATTAAGGATATGACCAAAGCTACAACCCCCACACTGCCATTCGTTATTTTAACAACCTGGTTAAATGCAGATAAGAGATCTGTTGTGTAAGCTTTCAGCTGTGTTTCTTGTAGAGAAAAGGAGCTTTGTACAGTCTTGTCATGTTGCTGAAGCACAAGTGAGGAATTTAGACTCCTGTAATCCATAAACATCTTGTCTATAGATACATCTGGGATAATGCCACCGGTCTCTGCTGTATAATACAGTGAATCTATTCCCTGAGTGGGATAACATTGGTTGTTTCCCATCTCTGCTAAAAAATAGCAACTTGATAGCTTCTTACTTGAACTGAAGAAGTAAAAAGGCTACACAGACAGTGCTGCAGTTTGACTTTGTCTGCCCAGTATCTAGTGTCTTTATTGTGTAGGTTGTTCAGTGTTTTATAATGAGTCAAAAACATGCGTGCACACACACATATTTTGCAATTCGGGGTTTGAAATGTCATTGCTCACTTTTGAGTAAATATTTAAAGTTTGATTTAATTACTTCATTGAACTCTCAATTGAACTAACAATTTGTCTAATCAGAGCTTTTTTAATTATTTGAAATCTCCAACTTTTTATAAACTAAAGAACTGCAGTTTAATTAAGCACATTTTTAGTTCAACTGAGGGTTCAATTAAGTAATTGAGAGCTCAGGTGATGCTCTGTCTTTTGTTGTTGTTGTTCCTATGGAAACAGAATGTAACATTTTTACAAAAGCAACAATGCTCCATGTTTATTAGACAGTGTCTTGAAATTGGTTACACAGTTATTAAACCCTACCTATCCATTCTGATTTATTAGGTTTGACATGAACAAACAAAACCAACATTTGGCGTTAACATATGGATGCATTTTTGCGTGCGCTTGTCAACTTCATCTGATAAAGATAATGATCCAGGCGTTGTCTTCAAAGGAATGTCTTGTTCAGGTGATCTTTACTTGCATGTAAATAAATATTTTCAAGCCTGTATTTTTCCACTGAGGGCAAGCTCTCTTATGTTTCCAGTGGTTCTCAACTCTGATTCCTGAGACCTCTGTTTTTTTTCCAGCTGAGCTATCAAATGTGGAATACACATTATGGGAGGAGTCATATAGAAAAAACAGTCTATCATATAATAAACGTATCCCGCCCCAACTCAACACGGCACGACCATCATGACAGTAAAAATAGACATAATGAAGCGTTCTTACCTTTGTATAAGTATAAGCACAAAAAGGGAGACAAAACCAAACCAGGTAACTACAGACCAATAAGCCTGACTTCTATTATATGTAAACTTATGGAAACTATAATAAGATCCAAAATGGAAAATTACCTATATGGTAACAATATCCTGGGAGACAGTCAGCATGGTTTTAGGAAAGGGAGATCGTGTCTAACTAACCTGCTTGATTTTTTTGAGGATTCAATATCGACAATGGATAATTGCAAAGCATACAACATGGTTTATTTAGATTTCCAGAAAGCATCTGACAACATCCTGCATAAAAGATTCATTCTCAAACTGAATGCAGTAGGGATTCAAGGAAATGCATGCACATGGATTAGGGCGTGGTTAACATGTAGAAAACAGAAAGTACTGATTAGAGGAGAAACCTCAAAATGGAGCGAGGTAACCAGTGGAGTACCACAGGGATCAGTATTAGGTTCTCTGCTATTCTTAATCTACATTAATGATTTAGATTCGGGTATAGTAAGCAAACTTGTTAAATTTGCAGATGCCACAAAAATAGGAGGAGTGGCAAACACTGTTGCAGCAGCAAAGGTCATTCAAAATGATGTAGACAGCATTCAGAACTAGGCAGACACATGGCAAATTACATTTAATAGAGAAAAGTGTAAAGTACTGCATGCAGGCAATAAAAATGTGCATTATAAATATCATATGGGAGATACTGAAATTGAATAAGGAATCTATGAAAAAGACCTAGGAGTTTATGTTGACTCAGAAATGTCTTCATCTAGACAATGTGGGGAAGCTATAAAAAAGGCCAACAAGATGCTTGGATATATTGTGAGAAGTGTTGAATTTAAATCAAGAGAAGTAATGTTAAAACTTTACAATGATTTGTAAGACCTCACCTAGAATACTGTGTTCAGTTCTGGTCACCTCTTTACAAAAAGGATATTGCTGCTTTAGAAAGAGTGCAAAGAAGAGCAACCAGAATTATCCCAGGTTTAAAAGTCATGTCGTATGCACACAGGCTAAAAAAATTGAATCTATTCAGTCTTGAACAAAGAAGACTACGCGGTGATCTGATTCAAACATTCAAAATCCTAAAAGGTATTGACAATGTCGACCCAGGGGACTTTCTTTACCTGAAAAAAGAAACAAGGACCAGGCGTCACAAATGGAGATTAGATTAAGGGGCCTTCAGAACAGAAAATAGGAGGCACTTTTTTACACAGAGAATTGTGAGGGTCTGGAACCAACTCCCCAGTAATGTTGTTAAAGCTGACGCCCTGGGATCCTTTAAGAAGCTGCTTGATGAGATTCTGGGATCAATAAGCTACTAACAACCAAACGAGCAAGATGGGCCTAATGGCCTCCTCTCGTTTGTAAACTTTCTTATGTTTTTAAGTATCGCATTAGCCTTTGTCAGTGCTGAAAATACTGCATTTTGTTTGATCTGGCAGATCTGTTGCAGTCAGAACCCTGTATCAGCGGCGCTGTAGCTTTCTGCCATTTTCCACATTACGCAAATCTCAGAGCAAGTATCAGTGTTATGTGTTGATACCGGTATCATTTGGGTCCACTTCTGTCATCTTTCTTTTCCACCGGTGTTTATCCATGTCCACAGACTAATTTCTAGCCTTAAATTGACGCCGTAAATTGACTCTGGGAGCTGCAGTTTATAACTGGATGAAACCACTGCTTGAAACGCATTGTTTTGTAATGCACTCTGGGAGTTGCAGTCTATAACTCTGGATGAAACCACTGCCTGAAATGCATTGTTTTGTAATGCACTCTGGGAGTTGCAGTCTATAACTCTGGATGAAAACACTGCCTGAAACGCATTGTTTTGTAATGCACTCTGGGAGTTGCAGTCTATAACTCTGGATGAAAACACTGCCTGAAACGCATTGTTTTGTAATGCACTCTGGGAGTTACAGTTTATAACTCTGGATGAAAACACTGCTTGAAACGCATTGTTTTGTAATGCACTCTGGGAGTTGCAGTCTATAACTCTGGATGAAAACACTGCCTGAAACGCATTGTTTTGTAATGCACTCTGGGAGTTACAGTTTATAACTCTGGATGAAAACACTGCTTGAAACGCATTGTTTTGTAATGCACTCTGGGAGTTGCAGTCTGTAACTCTGGATGAAAACACTGCCTGAAACGCATTGTTTTGTAATGCATTCTGGGAGTTGCAGTCTATAACTCTGGATGAAAACACTGCCTGAAACGCATTGTTTTGTAATGCACTCTGGGAGTTGCAGTCTATAACTCTGGATGAAAACACTGCTTGAAACGCATTGTTTTGTATTGCACTCTGGGAGTTGCAGTCTATAACTCTGGATGAAAACACTGCCTGAAACGCATTGTTTTGTATTGCACTCTGGGAGTTGCAGTCTATAACTCTGGATGAAAACACTGCCTGAAATGCATTGTTTTGTAATGCACTCTGGGAGTTGCAGTCTATAACTCTGGATGAAAACACTGCCTGAAATGCATTGTTTTGTAATGCACTCTGGGAATTGCAGTATAGCCTACACTGTCTGAAGTAAACTTTGCAGCTGGCGTCATAGCAAAGACAACATGCGTAGTATTCTGATGTATTGTTGAATTTTACTGCCAGTTTTCCTTGTCCAATTCTCTAGTTCTCTAGAACAATAGGGTTCAGGACCTAACATCACTGGTTCCATTGCATGGCTGTATTTCATTTTGGTAAGTTGAAATTTACTGGTTTGACTAAAGCTGTTTACTTCTGACAGAGATTTTTCTTATCACTGTAGCCTATTCTAACATTCCCCTGCGGTTGTTGTCACAATCACTGTTCAGTAAGGTTTCAATATGAGTATTAAATGGTTTCATTTCTTTTGTTTGATTGTTTTGCAGAAAGTTTCGATATGAATGCACAAACCTTCAGCTATATAAAAGGCAGAAGCTGAAAGCTCAAAGCAAGACATCAGAGAAGACAAGATGAGAGCTGCTTTGATACAAGACAAGACCTGGTAGGAAATATGTTAACTGTATACTGGTGTGTGCATAGCTTTTATATACAGTAATTTAACTGCAATGACATTTCTGCTATAGAATACAAGAAATGTTATAATTTTACAGTAATTACATCATTAATTGATACACATTCCTAAAACAAAAAGTGTACATTAATCACATTTTACCAAATATTATTATGTATATAATTGTTATTATTATTTTTTTTCTTGGCAGATGCCCTTATCCAGGGCGACTTACAGTTGTTACAAATTAAAATCACATTATTTATCTACAAATTCCAGTACCCATTTATACAGTTTTTTTTAATTTTTTTTTTTACTGGAAATCTTGGAGGTAAAGTACCTGCTTGCTCAAGGGTACAGCAGCAATCCCACTGGGACTGAAGCCACACAAGACCCTCCGGTCAAGAGTCCAAAGTCCTTAACAACTACTTCACACTGCTACCGTTAACCATGGTAAAACATTATTTTTCCCCATACATATCTGTGATATTTGTGTGCATTTATCACAATTGTAAATTTGTTTTAAAAAACACCTTCAGACTGTAGAACTGCACAGAGAAGGAGTTCTATTAAATGTGGGATGTTACATACTGTACTTTACAGAGACGTTGATAATGGAAATCTCATTAACAAAAATAAAACTATGTAAAAAGAAAGATGGCCTACATAAAATACACAGATATTGTGTAGAAAAATGAACCTATAAGAATTTTTGTCATTAAACGTCTTGGTTGTCAGTGTTGGAACGTCAAGTTAGTACTGATGTGTGAAGATAGTCAGAAGCTTAGTATCATTTCACTTGTAAAAGTACATGTAATCAGTGTCTGTTATATTAATACAATATTGTTTGTTTTGAAGGAGCAATATAGAATGACTTCACAAATAGAACAAGCTGTGGCTTCAATTCGCAGATCGATGTGTGTTGGCATTGAGATCAGCAATAACAGCAAATTCATACTAAAATCACCAGAGTAAGTAAAATATCTCTGCAAGAGAAAATTCCATGTGAACAAACTGTATACTTCATTTGTTTGCAATGTTTAATGATCACCAAGGCTGCTAGAGAGTTATAAATTAAAAGTCGCTAAATTAGTTTTGTTTTCGAAGAAAATATTAATGACAGTGACTGTCTTTATTGTAATGATGGTTTAACATGTCTAAACTTTGGACTTAATGCAGGACTCAAAGAGGGGTCTCTATGTACAGTAAATCATTTGATCTGTTGTGTTTTGTGTACTACAAATCGAATCACTGCTTGTAACTTTGAGTGAACCTGCTTCCATTGTCTCATTCGCCGAGCTGTATGATTGAAACACTGTAACCAGAGTAGTACAGGATATGCTTTTGGTTTCTGATAAGGCCACACCGTCAATTCTTACTTGTTTAGACTTACCAGTAATAGCAACATTTGACACCAATTCTCATTTTAAAAACTTGTTTTTGCTGTCTTGTATTCAAAGCTTACCTTTCAAACAAGTTACAATATTTTAAAATAGAGGAAAATTGTTCCTTGTTTTTATCTGATGTTAATTGTGGTGTGCCACAAGATTCGGTCCATGGACCAGTTTTATTTTCCTTATATATGCTGCTGCCCCTGGGTGATATTGTCTGTAGACATAAGGTACATTTTCAATGACAGGGTTTACATGCACTTGAAAATCTACTCTACAGTTGGACTTGTGATGTAACACATATGATACACATTGCTCTTGATAAAGGGGCTGCATGACATTTAGACAGCATATGTAAACACATGCTACGGTTGTGCTTTAGGATCCAGCATTCAAAATCCAGTTTACCTGCTGTAGCTTCACACTACTGCCCAGCATACTGTACATAGTACAAAATGATATAATAATAAAAACAACGCAAAAAGATGCCGCCCGGTTGAAAGAGAAAAACAAAGTTAATTGAACCTTATCATTTATTATTAGTACCGAACGATTGTTTTTAATAAGAACATAAAGTTTACAAACGAGAGGAGGCCATTCGGCCCATCTTGCTCGTTTGGTTGTTACTAGCTTATTGATCCCAGAATCTCATCAAGCAGCTTCTTGAGGGATCCCAGTGGTGTCAGCTTCAACAACATTATTGGGGAGTTGGTTCCAGACCCTCACAATTCTCTGTGTAAAAAAGTGCCTCGTATTTTCTGTTCTGAAGGCCCCTTTACCTAATCTCCATTTGTGACCCCTGGTCCTTGTTTCTTTTTTCAGGTCAAAAAAGTCCCCTGGGTCGACATTGTCAATACCTTTTAGGATTTTGAATGCTTGAATCAGATCACCGCGTAATCTTCTTTGTTCAGGACTGAATAGATTCAATTCTTTTAGCCTGTCTGCATACGACATGCCTTTTAAACCGGGGATAATTCTGGTTGCTCTTCTTTGCACTCTTTCTAGAGCAGCAATATCCTTTTTGTAACAAGGTGACCAGAACTGAACACAATATTCTAGGTGAGGTCTTACTAATGCATTGTAAAGTTTTAACATTACTTCCCTTGATTTAAATTCAACACTTCTCCCAATATATCCGAGCATCTTGTTGGCCTTTTTTTATAGCTTCCCCACATTGTCTAGATGAAGCCATTTCTGAGTCAACATAAACTCCTAGGTCTTTTTCATAGATTCCTTCTTCAATTTCAGTATCTCCCATATGATATTTATAATGCACATTTTTATTGCCAGCGTGCAGTACTTTACACTTTTCTTTATTAAATGTCATTTGCCATGTGTCTGCCCAGTTCTGAATGCTGTCTGCATCATTTTGAATGACCTTTGCTGCTGCAACAGTGTTTGCCACTCCTCCTATTTTTGTGGCGTCTGCAAATTTAACAAGTTTGCTTACTATACCAGAATCTAAATCATTAATGTAGATTAGGAATAGCAGAGAACCTAATACTGATCCCTGTGGTACACCACTGGTTACCTCGCTCCATTTTGAGGTTTCTCCTCTAATCAGTACTTTCTGTTTTATGTTAACATGTTAACCACGCCCTAATCCATGTGCATGCATTTCCTTGAATCCCTACTGCATTCAGTTTGAGAATGAATCTTTTATGCAGGATGTTGTCAGATGCTTTCTGGAAATCTAAATAAACCATGTCGTATGCTTTGCAATTATCCTTTGTCAATGTTGCATCCTCAAAAAAGTCAAGCAGGTTAGTTAGACACGATCTCCCTTTCCTAAAACCATGCTGACTGTCTCCCATGATATTGTTACCATATAGGTAATTTTCCATTTTGGATCTTATTATAGTTTCCATAAGTTTACATATAATAGAAGTCAGGCTTATTGGTCTGTAGTTACCTGGTTCAGTTTTGTCTCCCTTTTTGTGGATCGGTATTACATTTGCAATTTTCCAGTCTGTCGTACAACCCCTGTGTCAAGAGACTGTTGCATGATCTTGGTTAGCGGTTTGTAAATAACTTCTTTCATTTCTTTGAGTACTATTGGGAGGATCTCATCCGGCCCAGGGGATTTGTTTATTTTAAGAGCTCCTAGTCCCTTTAACACTTCTGCCTCTGTTATGCTAAAGTTATTTAAAACTGGATAGGAACAGGTCGACATGTGGGGCATATTGTCCGTGTCATCCTTTGTAAAATCCTGTGAAAAGTAATCATTTAATATATTTGCTATTTTTTTTCTTTGTCTATGATTTTGCCATTTGTGTCTCTTAGACATTTAACCTCCTCTTTGAATGTTCTCTTGCTGTTATAATATTGGAAAAACATTTTGGAATTGGTTTTAGCCCCCTTAGCAATATTGATTTCTATCTCTCTCTTGGCCTTCCTAACTTCCTTTTGACTCGTGTTACTCTTTCTGTGTACTTTGTTTTAGGTCCCTTTTAAACGCTCTGTGCCTTATTTCGCTGAATATTTTTTTTAATTGACCTATTTTACCATTTTGGCCATTTTGTTTTAGATTTAGATTTGTCTACTTTTGCGATGTAATTGTTTTGCACCTCTAGTACTACATTTTTAAAAAACAGCCATCCTTTTTCTGTGGATGTTTTCTCTATTTTACTCCAATCTACCTCTGTTAGTCTCTGTTTCATACCTTCATAGTTTGCTTTTCTAAAATTGTAAACCTTAGCTTTAGTCATTACTTTTGGGGTTTTAAAAAAATACTTCAAATGAGACCATGTTGTGGTCTGAGTTTGCCAATGGCTCTCTGACCTCTGTTTTAGTTATTCTGTCTTCTTTATTTGAAAAGACTAAATCAAGGCATGCCTCCCCTCTAGTCGGTGCCTTGACAAATTGCGTTAGGAAGCAGTCATTTGTCATTTCCTATTATTATGCCCTTTGAGTTTGTGTCCATTATTCTGACCCATATTGATTCTACATTGTTTTCTTTGTCCTGATTTAACACCTGGGCTTCAAGACTATTTCTTATGTATAGCGCTACCTCTCCGCCTCTTCTGTCCTGCCTGTCTTTCCTATATAGTGTGTACCCACTAATATTATATTAGTCTCCATCACTCTCAGACAACCAAGTTTCTGTAACACCTATCACATCGTAGTTACTTGTTAGTGCAGTAGCTTCAATTTCTAATATTTTGTTTCTGAGACTTCTAGCATTAAGATAAATACATTTAATGGTTGTCTTGCCTGAGTTGTTGCCCTTGTTTTGATGTGGTCTCCCTTCTGTTTTTTTGTTTTCTCCCCCCTTATAGGTAGTCTGGATGGAGATGACGGGGGAAGGCTCTTGGAAATTCCTCTGAGTGTGAGGCGCACTGCTGGGATGGAGAGAATTGTTGGAGAGGCGATGGATGAGCTATGATAATGAAATTGGATACCTGAGATGTAGGATTTTATGGATGCTGGCGAAAGATGAAGAGTGTCTCATGCATGGACGATGAATGCTACAATCCAATTTTCATTGAATGAGGTAGGGGATATTCGGTTCTGGGTGCAGAATGAAGAGAATGACGACCAACCTGTAGCATAGGAGGACCTGGTAGATGGATAGAGGGCTGATGACATGTATTCTCTTGCTGATTATAGTAGATTGGAGAATGATGCGTTTAATTGAATATGAGATGATGGAACTGGGGAACCTGCAGAGGGATTGGAGCTACTGAAACTTGGCCAGACTCTGAAACTTGGTGATCTGTAAATGAGATAAAGCATCAGCTGCATTATTGAAAATACCTGGAAAATGACGAGCTTGAATTATGAAGTCATAAAAAACTGAAATCCATATGAGACGGTGGAGAAGTTTCATGATGAGGGGGAGGAGGATATGCCTTTATTAATGATATGCACAGTAGATTGATTGTTGCTGAAAAATAAAATTGATTTCCTAGACCTGGAGTGCCCCCAGAGGTGAACTGCTGCAACTATAGGGTAGATTTTGAGGAGAGCTGATGATTTGAGATGCAGGGAGAGATGTTGAATTTCGTGAGGCCAGCTGTCGTAAAACCATTCATTGCCTTGGATGCCTCCGAATCCTAGGGAAGACTCATCAGTATACAGACATAAATCGTGAGGGGCAGAAATTAAGTCATCGCAGAATAGCGAGAGACTGTTCCAGTGTTGTAGGAGGGTAGACCACATTTTGATGTCTTTTCTGGCTTCTGGGGAGATTTTTACATAGGAATCCAGGTTTTTTTGCTGTTGAGGAAAGGGTGAGAAGGCGAGAAATGAAAGTCCTGCCTTGGGGAATAATACAGATTGCATAGTTGAAATAGCCCAGTAGAGAGAGGTTGCGCTTGGAGATTGATTTTGCTACTTGAAATGTATTGATGAGATGGCAGATGCAAGCTATTTTATTGGGAGGAAGGCTGGCTTCAAATTTAACTGTATCTAAAGTGATTCCAAGAAACTTGAGTCGAGAAACTGGACCAATGGTTTTGTCTTCTGAAAGAGGGACTTCTAGAGAAGAAAATAGGGTTCGAAGACTGGAAATTGCTTGAGTTGGAGGGTCTGGGGGGAGGGGAGTATAAGGAGAAAATCATCAAGGAGATGGAGCAGGAAGGGGACCTGATATGAGTTAAGAAGAATTCAGCAGAGTGCTTCGGAGAGAGAATATAAAAACTTTGGGCTGCTGCAGCAGCCGAAGGTGAGTTGAGTGGTGAAGTAGAATTTGTCCTGCCAACAGATTCCAAAGAGATGACGAAGAGAGGGCTGAATGGGCATAATTTTGAATGTATCAGATATGTCGGCTTATGCGAGCCAGGCGCCATGACCTGCTATTTTTATGAATTTGATGGCAACTAAAACTGTAATAGAATGAAGGGAGAATTGCTCGTGAGGAATTAAGGTGTTGATACTGCTTGTGAGCTGCCTCTTGGGGCTCAGAGGTCGATAATGAAATGCTTTTTTCCAGAGATTTTCTGGGTGGCAATTCCAATGGGATTGATTCTAAAGGAAGGAAAGGGTGGAATGGAGAAGGGGCCAACCATGAAACCATAAAACCTCGGATTAAGGACGAGACAATTTGGGGCTCTAGAGTAGTTGATTGGAGGTTTTTAGATGAATGAGAGATAGATGGGATGTTGTATAAACCTGTAGAAAATCTGAACTGGAGGTCATTAATAAGATAGGTGACAAATTGTTTATTGGGATGCTGCTGGAGTGCGTTGGTGAGAGCTGGGATACAGATGGGGGTGGAAACTAACAATAGTTTTGATTGTCATTTGGGGGTGACTGGACAGATGGATTTTGAGTGTGCGTCCCCACAGTAGCTGTACATGTGAAGGAATCTACACTGAAGGCAAGTACAAGAGGAAGTATTAATTAATTATTGCATATTTGTTTGGATCCAGAGAAATTGATGGGGAGGTGTGGCAAAGTGGTGAGTGGATACAGGTGAGTGCAGTGCAAAAAAAAGTGGATTAATCATCATCAATATTTGCTGCCGCATATTCACTATGTTGATGTAAAACCTGGTCCATCAGTCTCTGGAAGGCAGCGGGCACACCATGTAGCCGAAACGGCATGGTTGTGAAGTGAAACAGCCCCTGTGGTGTTGAAAATGCGGTTTTCTTTCTAGAACTTGCCGTCTCCAGTCTATCTAGAAGCTCATCGACCCGAGGCATGGGATATGCATCAAACTTGGCAATAGCGTTTACCTTGCGGAAATCAAAGCAGAAGCAGTTGGTGCCGTCCTTTTTGGCCACTATCACAATTGGAAGGCTCAATCACCCCAAGTTCGAGCATGTCCCATACCTCTTTGCGAACGCCACCTCGTCGACTTTCTGTGATCCGATAAGGTCTCTCTCTCACTGTGACACCTGGGGGAGAGACAATGGCATATTCAACAAAGTTATTTCTGCTGGGCACGTCAGAAAAAACATTGTTGAATTCCTCAATTAACATATGCAGCTCATATTGCTGATCAGGAAGTAACTGTTCCCCCATTGAAAAGTCCTTTGTGCTAGAGGCCCAAATCATCCTCTACATTGTCTGGGGCTATAAATAAGGCCTCCCTTGCCTACCAGGGCTTTAATAAATTTATATGATAAATGTATTTTTCATTACGGCAATCGGGCTGTCCAATTTCATAATCGCCTTTCCTATAGTCCGAATCACTTCATATGGCTCCTGCCATTTAGCACATAGTTTTGATTCTGAGGAGGGAAGCAGCAGCATTACCTTGTCTCCAGGTCGAAAGGTTTGAATTAGTGCATTTTGATTGTAATGCTGCTGTTGTCGGTGCTGAGCCGATTTGAGATTGTCCTGGGCCAAACGACCGACCAAATCTAGGCGATCACTAAGTAGGAGCACATGCTGAACTACATTTTCGGATGAGCCTTTGTGCTCCTCCCACCCCTCTCTCAACAGATTGAGAATGCAGTGAGGCTGTCGGCCGTACAAGAGCTCGAAGGGGTAGAACCCTGTCGAACTCTGCGGCACCACTCTCACTGCAAAAAGGAGGTAAGGAAGAAGCGATGCCCAGTGTTTTTGCTCCTGATTTACAAGTCATCTCAGCATCGGCTTCAAGGTCTGATTAAAGCGTTCCACTAAACCATCCATCTGTGGATGATAAACAGACGTCCTGATGGGACATATTTTTAGTATTTTGTATACTTGCTGTAACGTATTAGACAAGAAGTTAGTTCCATGATCAGTCAAAATCTCCTTGGGGATCCCTACTCTAGTCATAATCTGCACTAGTTCTTTTGCTATCGCAGCGGCACTAGTGTACCTCAATGGAACTGCCTCCGGGTATCGTTTTGCGTAATCTACCACCACTAATATATGTGTATACCCAGAGTCAGAAGGTAGCAAAGGGCCGACTATGTCCATTGCGATGCGTTCAAAGGGGGTGGAAAATAATCGGCAGTGGGACCAAAGGGGCGGGGTGCACTCGACCCGGTGCTACTCGCTGGCAGTCTGGGCATGTGGCTACATATTTTGACACATCTTTATGAAGTCCTACCCAATAAAATCGAGCCAATATTTGCTCCCTTGCCTTGTGAGCTCATGAGCCTCATGAGCTCCAGTCAACAAGATGGGGGAACCAATAATTGTGTTACAGGCTGTCCTGTGCCTGTGGCAAGGTTTAACCTATACAGTAATTGCCCCTTGCTAATGAAATGTGGAAATACTAGCGCCCCAGCGCCTTCAACTTTCTTACCTTCAATAGGTCCTCTGCTATTCCTAATCTACATTAATGATTTAGTTTCTGGTTGTGGCAAAGTGCCCCCCCCGTGTATGTTATATGTTACGTGTTGTGTGTAAATGTTGGTGTATAGGCATTGGTACACGGGATATAAGCGGGTCTGTGTTTCACGTGTGTGTAAATTGTATATTTGTATTAGGCACGGGGATGGCACATCACATCACGTGCAAGTAAAAAGTAATAATATGTGAGCACGGGGAATTGCACTTTAATTAATTCACGTGCAGTTGTACCGAGATTCCAATTGAATGATTGACTAGCAATCGAGTCTCGGTACAACTGCATAAAAGCTGCATGTTTTCACTCACTGGTTGTTGGGTGTTCGTGAGTGGAGAACGGGTGAGAGAGAGAGGAGAAAGAAAGAAAAAGAAAGATCGTAACGTTTGTTTTGGCTTTACTCACCGTGTTTGTCTCCGTGCACCGTTTGTGTGTTAGTACGTTTTGTTTGTCTTTTTTATTTTGGCGTATAGTGCCGTGTCCTGTTTTTTGTTTCAAACCTTTTATTTTCTGTTCTGTTAATTATTAAATGCTGAGCGCGATCACGCACTCAGCTTAACCAAAACTCCAAGTCTCTGTGTGTTACTTCCTGGCTCTGGTCTGACACCACCCACTCCGGCCGTCTTTGTGACACGTGGTGTCCTGCGTGGGATCGACAGCGCCTCCAGGACTCAGGCCAGAGCAGGAACCGCATTTTCTTGGATTACAAAAAAAAAAAAAAAAAAAAAAAAAAGTAAAGCGAGGATGGGAAGAAAGAGCTGCAGGAAGCAGCAGAAGCAGCAGCAGCAACAACAACAGCTGCAGCCCTCATCCTACATGCCGGGCTGGGAGGAGGACAGCCACAACGGGGCAGTAGCCACCCCTCTACCCCCACTGCCACCGGGTTCCCCACCGTCCCGGGAAATATGGGACTGGCTGGTGCACCCCGAGGGGAACTTCGCCAGTGACCTCCCCTGGGTTATTAACACACTGCGGATGCGAGATGGAGAACGATGGGAGGACTGGGAGCAACAGTACAACCCGGCATCCGTTCGTGACCTCACCATGGTGGTGCTGGGGTACCTAGCGGCAGACATGGGAGGGATGCCTTCCAGTGAGCAAGAGGGAGAGGAGGAGGTACAGTTGCTGCCCTCTCCAGTACTTGAGCGGGAGGAGCCTGAGCGTCCACAGCCCAAGCGGGAGGAGCCTGAGCGTCCACAGCCCGAGCGGGAGGAGCCTGAGCGTCCACAGCCCGAGCGGGAGGAGCCTGAGCGTCCACAGCCCGAGCGGGAGGAGCCAGAGCGTCCACAGCCCGAGCGGGAGGAGCCCGAGCGTCCACAGCCCGAGCGGGAGGAGCCAGAGCGTCCTACGCCTGAGCGGGAGGAGCCCGAGCGTCCTACGCCTGAGCGGGAGGAGCCCGAGCGTCCTACGCCTGAGCGGGAGGAGCCCGAACGTCCACAGCCCAAGAGGGAGGAGTCGGTGCGTCCACAGCCCAAAAGGGAGGAGTCGGTGCGTCCACGGCCCAAGAGGGAGGAGTCGGTGCGTCCACGGCCCAAGAAGAGGAAGGTAGAGCGTCCACAGTCTCCACCAGCAGAGGGTGAATGCCTGCTGGATCCCTGTCCACCAGCAGAGGGTGAATGCCTGCTGGGTCCCTGTCCACCAGCAGAGGGTGAATGCCTGCTGGGTCCCTGTCCACCAGCAGAGGGTGAATGCCTGCTGGTCTCCCCTTCCGAGGCAGAGCCGCACCAGTCCCCTGCAAGAGAGGGAGGGCCGCACCAGTCCCCTGAAACAAGGGTAGACTACACGCCGCTCCCACCTCCGCTGCCAGGAGACTACACGCCGCTCCCACCTCCACTGGCAGGAGCAGAGCAGCAGGAGCTGCCTCTGCCTCCGCCACCTTCACCGGCAGGAGACTACACGCCTCCGCCACCTCCACCGGCAGGAGCAGAGCAGCAGGAGCTGCCTCTGCCTCCGCCAACCCCACCAGCAGAGGAGGAATGCCTGCTGGTATCACTTCCCCCACCAGCAGAGGATGAATGCCTGCTGGTAACACTTCCCCAACCAGCAGAGGATGAATGCCTGCTGGTATTACTTCCCCCACCGTCACGAGGAGAGGAGCAGGAGCTGCCTCTCCCTTCACCAGAAAAACCAGGACTAGATGCTGGCGGTCCTCAGCAGCCCTTGCATAGGCTGCTGAGGGAAGCACGGGGAAGAACCGCCCGGCCGCAGAGGTCGAGAAGCAGGCCAACACCCGCACCCCAGTTTGTCCTGACTCCCTGCCTCGCTTCGCCCAAGGATGCCTGCCTCGCTTCGCCCAAGGATGCCTGCCTCGCTTTGCCCAAGGATGCCTGCCTCGCTTCGCCCAAGGATGCCTGCCTCGCTTCGCCCAAGGATGCCTGCTTCGCTTCGCCCAAGGATGCCTGCCTCGCTTCGCCCAAGGATGCCTGCCACGCTTCACCCAAGGATGCTCGCCACGCTTCGCCCAAGGATGTCTGTCTGGCATCGCCTGGGGTTGCCAGCCGCTCCGCATCGCCTGGGGTTGCCAGCCGCTCCGCATCGCCTGGGGTTGCCAGCCGCTCCGCATCGCCTGGGGTTGCCAGCCGCTCCGCATCGCCTGGGGTTGCCAGCCGCTCTGCATCGCCTGGGGCTGCCTGTTCCGCATCGCCTGGGGCTGCCTTTTGCTCCACACAGGGTGCAGGGTGCGAGGGAGAAGTGGAGCTCCCGCTGCCGCCCCTATGGCCAGGGGCTCCCCTCCCAAGTTCGCCTCCCGAGGGTCTGCTGCTGCTGCCGTCGCCTCCCGAGGGTCCGCTGCTGCTGCCGTCGCCTCTCGAGGGTCCGCTGCTGCTGCCGTCGCCTCCCGAGGGTCCGCTGCTGCTGCCGTCGCCTCCCGAGGGTCCGCTGCTGCTGCCGTCTCCTCCCGAGGGGCCGCTGCTGCTGCCGTCTCCTCCCGAGGGGCCGCTGCTGCTGCCGTCGCCTGGGGTCGCCAGGGATCCTGCTTCGCCTGGGGTCGTCGAGGGTCCTGCGTCGCCTGGGGTCGCCGGGGCCTCTGCTATGCCTCGGGTCGCTACACTGTGGCCGGAACTCCATGAAGGGGAGCTGCCGGCCATAAAGAAAGAGGGGGAGGTCAGGAGACCAGCTTCCCCAGCCGCATTTCCGTGGCAGGAAACACGGTGGCCGGAGCCCCACGGAGGGGAGCTGGCGGCCACAAAGAAGGGGGGGGAGGTCAGGAGACCAGCTCCCCCCGCAGCAGTTTCGCTGCTGGAAATTGGGTGGCCGGAGCCCCACGGAGGGGAACTGCCGGCCATGAAGAAGGGGGGGGAGGTCAGGAGACCAGCTCCCCCTGCTGCTCTTTCGCGGCAGGAGATAGTGTGGCTGAAGCCCCGGAAGAGGGAGCTGCCAGCCATGAAGAATTGGGGGGTGCCAGACATTCCACCATGGCCACCCCCAGAAACAACTTGCTTCCCCCTCTTCCGGGACTTTGGGACTGAGGGGGGAGGTGGCCATTGAGGCCGTGTGTGCGTTGCACAAGGGGGGGTATATGTGGCAAAGTGCCCCCCCCGTGTATGTTATATGTTACGTGTTGTGTGTAAATGTTGGTGTATAGGCATTGGTACACGGGATATAAGCGGGTCTGTGTTTCACGTGTGTGTAAATTGTATATTTGTATTAGGCACGGGGATGGCACATCACATCACGTGCAAGTAAAAAGTAATAATATGTGAGCACGGGGAATTGCACTTTAATTAATTCACGTGCAGTTGTACCGAGATTCCAATTGAATGATTGACTAGCAATCGAATCTCGGTACAACTGCATAAAAGCTGCATGTTTTCACTCACTGGGGGTTGGGTGTTCGTGAGTGGAGAACGGGTGAGAGAGAGGAGAAAGAAAGAAAAAGAAAGATCGTAACGTTTGTTTTGGCTTTACTCACCGTGTTTGTCTCCGTGCACCGTTTGTGTGTTAGTACGTTTTGTTTGTCTTTTTTATTTTGGCGTATAGTGCCGTGTCCTGTTTTTTGTTTCAAACCTTTTATTTTCTGTTCTGTTAATTATTAAATGCTGAGCGCGATCACGCGCTCAGCTTAACCAAAACTCCAAGTCTCTGTGTGTTACTTCCTGGCTCTGGTCTGACACCACCCACTCCGGCCGTCTTTGTGACACTGGTATACTAAGCAAACTTGTTAAATATGCAGACGACACAAAAATAGGAGAAGTGGCAAACACTGTTGCAGCAGCAAAGGTCATTCAAAATGATCTAGACAGCATTCAGAACTGGGCAGACACATGGCAAATGAAATTTAATAGAGAAAAATGTAAGGTACTGCACGCAGGCAATAAAAATGTGCATTATAAATATCATATGGGAGATACTGAAATTGAAGAAGGAATCTATGAAAAAGACCTAGGAGTTTATGTTGACTCGGAAATGTCTTCATCTAGACAATGTGGGGAAGCTATAAAAAAGACCAACAAGATGCTTGGATATATTGTGAGAAGTGTTGAATTTACAGCAAGGGAAGTAATGTTAAAACTTTACAATGCATTAGTAAGATCTCACCTAGAATATTGTGTTCAGTTCTGGTCACCTTGTTACAAAAAGGATATTGCTGCTCTAGAAAGAGTGCAAAGAAGAGCAACCAGAATTATCCCGGGTTTAAAAGGCATGTCGTATGCAGACAGGCTAAAAGAATTGAATCTGTTTAGTCTTGAACAAAGAAGACTACGTGGTGATCTGAGCCAAGCATTCAAAATTCTAAAAGTTATTGACAATGTCGACCCAGGGGACTTTTTTGACCTGAAAAAAGAAACAAGGACCAGGGGTCACAAATGGAGATTAGATAAAGGGGCATTCAGAACAGAAAATAGGAGGCACTTTTTTATACAGAGAATTGTGAGGGTCTGGAATCAACTCCCCAGTAATGTTTTTGAAGCTGACACCCTGGGATCCTTCAAGGAGCTGCTTGATGAGATTCTGGGATCAATAAGCTACTAACAACCAAACGAGCAAGATGGGCCGAAACATAATGTTCTTATGTTCTTATGTTCTAATAGAGTGGACCTGTCCCCAAGTGTGCACTAGTGAGGGGTCATTATTTTGGCCCCACACTATGTCCGCACTTGAGTGCCACATGTCCGGTATATTGAGAGGGGCGGGAGTAACATCTGCCCTTGATGGCCCAGTAACCTCACCCTCTCGGTCACACTGCGTTCTGACCCCCTTTGACTGGTGTTTGTCACCATTGTAGCAGGCTCCCACCAGCCCCCAGCCTTGTCTCATTAATGCTCCCTCCCATTTCCGCATCCTTCTCTCTTTATTTGTTTTTCTTGGGCAGAACAGAGGAGAAAACATTTCAATTTGAATGGGAAAAACATTACCAATCATTCCCCTTTCGTCTTTATCTGCCACATTTACGTGTGTGGTCAGGACTGCCATTAATTAAAAAAATTCTCCATAATTTGTCCAGTCTTGATCCAGAATTATTGGGTGTGGTAGCCTTTCCGCCACCCCAACTACCAGATGACGTTTTATCGGACCGACCGATAAATATACTTTTAGTGTTGGGTATGTTGCTGTGTCTCCATGGATACAGGAGATAGCCACCTGACCTTGTGGCTGCCATAACACACCGCCCAAGAGAGATGTTCTAATTAAGGTCTGACCACACCCTGTGTCCACTAATGCATGGGTTTTCACATTTCTCAAAATTACATTAACAATACAAGGCCCCCTACCGACCACTTTCTCCTCTTTTACCCGCTTCTGATGCCAGATTGCATGCAGCCACGTCACACTCCATCGCAGATGGGCATGACTTGGCCTGATGACCCGGCTGGTGGCACCTAAAACAGGTAGGGGGAAAGGAGGGCACAGCGGTTAGATATCTGTCCCGCTGCTGGTATGAAAACGGGGTGGGGGCACCGTCATCTTGTGAGTCCTCGCCTTCGGGGCCATCATGACAGGTACTGCTGCTGTCTGTGCTCCCAGTCTGACCCTCTCAATCAGCGCCGTGCACCTCTTCTCTCTCCGTCTTTCCACAGCCTCCCGTCTGCTGTCCAGCTGCTCCAGCTGTGTAGTCCATCCGACTTCTGACAACCACGTGTGGCAAAGTGGTGATTGACTACAGGTGGGTGCAGTGCAGAGTGGATACAAGAACACACATACAATGATTTTTCAGGTGCAAGGGTGCTAATTGATTTATTATACAATGTCCAGAGCCTTATGGTGAACACCTGTAAATAATGAATGATGGAAGTGATACAACGGCGTGTATCACTTCGTTTGTAATCCTTGGGTTTGACCCGAAACCAAATAACAAAAGTCCAAGTTCTATTACACCCACACGAAACACAAAACACAAACACAGTTAACAGTGAGTGATATTAGTGAGCATGGTGCAAGACAGTTCTCCGTGAACAAAGGGGAAAGTGTTGGTGTCCGGGTTTGATGCTGGCTGAATAGCGACAGCTCTGGATCTTTAGTAGCAGTCTAAAATAACAAACAAACAGTTTTTACTCAGACAACTAAAACACAACACCCACGTTTTTAGCAACACAGGATACTCCTTCTAGGTTTGTTCTAACCATTTACAAAGGAACAGATCACTTACACTATGTCCCCTATTTATATCCTCGCTCATGACCCCTAGGTTAACGAGCGCATCTGCTCCTCCAATCCTCAGATGCCATGCCGTTTACCGTCTGGGTCATTGAATTTGGGTACCGTAGCTCCGCCCCTTTCCTAAATGACCGACTTCCACCTACCCTAAGGAATAAATTGTCGTGCCATTTAGTTAAGGGTACTCTGTTCCTTTTACACAGTGCCCTCACAGGTCGAAAGGGAGATCTAACACCAAGGATCATTCAATCTCTGTCACAGCTATATAATGATTTTTTGTTTTATTTAGCTTTATATGTTGCATTTCGTTTTATTTCTTATTTGTGAAAAACACAGGGCTCTATCAATAACCAATCAGCTGCTTCCCCTATTGACTGACATGTGTTCAACCAGTTATATTTCTGCTATAACACATGTCTATTTTAAAACTTCACATTTGAGAAGTATGGAACTAATGGAAGGGCAAAATGGCTGACATTTATGGAATTATTTTGTTAGTTAAAAATACTTTGACAAATGTTACCCATATTAAGCAGTCAATGAATTGTGTTATAATATTCATGATATTGATGTTAATAAAACAAGCCAATAATCATAAAAGCTTGAAGTCATGATTAGAAAACAGATGTGTTATAAAATCAACAGGGTTTTTTGTTTGTTTGTTTGTTTTCTCCTAGGATTTGTACAGAGCTAGTTTTAGTTTCCAATTACAATTGTTTCCAGAGCCAGATTCCATGACTATAAAGTCTGTTCAGATTCCACTGTGCCTCAAAACAAGTAGTGCATCTACATTATGCATGTACATTATGGGTTATGTGATGAAGCATTTCCATGGCTGTGGTTATATCTTTATTTTATATTTTGTTTTGTATACAACACTCTTGTATCACATCATCATCATCGTCGTCGTCATCATCATCATCATCATCATCATCATCATCATCATCAATACAATATTTCACCTTGTGACTTTTAATCCACTGCTGCATTCTTGCTAAGAGTTGTACAGAGCTGATTTAATGAGACATCACAACAGGATATGCTTAGGATTAGCTGATCATGTTGGATTATTTAATTTTAAAAGATAACAGTTATTATTAAAAACATATACAGATTAGAAAACATGTTTAAATGCCTACATTTCTGAGATCTGAGGCTAGCAAATGTATATATTCATACAAGCAACAGTTCTTAAAATCTGCTAGAAGAAGATACCAAGGTAAATAGTTTTCAGAAACATTTTTGATCAATTTTGATTACATTTAAAAACTCGGCACAGATTTCTTAACAGAAAATGTTATTAACATTGACAAACTCGCATTTTTTTAATTATATAATGTATTAATATATCATCTTCAGGTAGTGGACAAAAAAATGGAAACACCTGGGTAAATGAGGGACACCAAGTATATTGCAAGCAAGGGCTTCCACACAGGTGTGGCTCATACGTTAATTAATCAAATAACATCCCAGCATGTTTATGGTCATGTATAAAAATGCTGGACAGGCCTGGTTGCCTATAATTATGGTTAGCATGGCTGCAAGAGGAGACCTCAGTAACTTTGAAAGAGTGGTGATTGTTGGGGCGCGTTTGGCAGGAACTTCAGTGACCAAGACAGCTCAATTTGCTGATGTTTCACGAGCAACGGTGTCTAAGGTGATGTCAGCATGGAACTCCAAGGGAAAGACATCATCAGCAAAGGGCAACAGAGGGCGGAAGTGCAAACTCCAGGATCGTGATATCCCTACATTAATTCGAAGTGCAAGGCAAAACAGGCGAGCAACTGCAGATCAATTGACTGCAAATATCAAAGTGGGGCGCGAGCAGCCAGTTTCATCAAAAACGGTCCACTGAGAACTCCACAGAGCGGGATACCATAGTGGCCCAGTGCCCTATTAAGTGACTTTACATTGGTGTTTCCATTTTTTTGTCCACTACCTGTATGTTATCTATCTTGCTCTTACAACATGAACTGAACATTGCAATGTTACAATTAGATCAGGACAAAACTACCATTCATATTTGGTTTAGTGAACATTGGCAGGCATATGCAGCACACTGACTTGGTCTTCCGAAATCATTCTTCACTAGGATCTTGTTCCTTAAAAAAAAGAAAAAGTTTTAGTCTTATGTCACCATACACACACAGCTCATACATGGAGCACTCACTTTAGAGTCATCTTGGAGCTTCAGACAAGACACATAATTTAAACTAACCAACAGCTTCTGATGCACTTAATCAGACATTCATAGCACAGGAGAGCATGTCAGCAAGTCTACAATACGTCTTGTCATGAGTAAGATAGCCTACATTAGCTCGGAGAAAGCAGCAGAATCCACAGTGCCTTTTCAAAGACTTGCATTTTCAGTGGACTGTTTAATTTGGGCCCTGTGTTCTGTGAAGTGACAAATCAAGGTTTAAATTATGAAATAAATAATAAAAATGAAATGAAAATGTTGATGAAGGCATCAAAGCAATTCACACATGAATCTCAGAGTATTCATTTCGCAGAAGGTTGAGTTCAGTCAGGTTCATTGTGGAGTAAACCAGTTATTTTATTGTGTTTCCTAGGAACGTTTAAATAACACCTTCACCAACAAAAGATGTTCTGTAATTTAAATGAATATTTACACAGTCTTCTGCTTGCTTGGATGGTAATGCTCTCTGTGTTTTTTTTTTTTTTTTAAACCTTCTCCTGGTTTTAGCTCAGATCCATGAAGCTGTGAGAGAGAAGTGCCCAAAGAATGTGTGAAGATTGATTTCACAGGTAGGACAGTCACCAAACTGCAACCCCACTCAACATATTTGGGATGAATTAAATAGGAGGGTTCACAAGAGTGAAACACCCCCAACTAAGAGCATGTCCAACTGCATTGCTGTTATTCTGGGTAAGGCCCTACCACATACCGACAATGACAACAGAGCTGTCAGCCTCTTTGGAAGGTGTTCCAGGACTTATGAACAGTGTACTATGGGTCTATCTGCCTCCTATTTCCCCTGGTTCATTACAGATACAGTTTAAACCTCAGAGATATAAACAAGATGTGCACATTAGAACATGTGTTAGCTGATATCTTCTGCCTGACTATTGAGCAGCCTACCTTGTGGAAACACTATTGGTCCCCGTGAGAGTCTGGCTCTGTTTCTTGGGTTCTCCAGCTCACTAATCGCACGCTTCACCCTTTTTCCATCACAGCTCTGAGTGCACTTGTTAGGGTGGCTGTCCTTGTGGCAGACAATGACATCACAAAACAAATAGACTTGAGGGAATTCATCAAACTTGAAGACATGGATACTGAACCGTCGTTTTCTCTGGTCAAGTGATTCATAACTGGTGAATGTAGAATCCAGGGGACAGCTAGAAGACAAACATGTTAAAACAGCAGCTCCATTATTAAATAATTCTAAGGACAGTATAAATCTGGATAAAAAGCTTCTCTATGAGGGACATCTAGCTCAACACAGACCAGCTCTGATGCTTTCCAAGTTCATGAGAGTGAATTGTACTATATTGCATGCCATGGCTAGATCAGAGGTTACCAATGCTGGCTCGCAAAGTCCACAACTGTGTAAATATTTTCTAAATTAGTTAACAGGCCCTTAGTTAAGTAATTTAGGACCCAATTGTAATAAATTTCTGGACTGGAATGGATACTGAGGGACAGAGTTGGGAACCACTGGGTACTTGTAGATATTTAAGGTTTTAATGAATAATAATAATTCATTACAACATTAATATTTAAGGTTTTAATGAATAATAATTAATTACAACATTCATATTTAAGGTTTTAATGAATAATAATTCATTACAACATTAATATTTCAAGTGTTAATGAATAATAATGAATGAATAAATAAGATACTAATTATACACAAATAATTTACCTCTACAATCAATATCTGCATATAAATTCGACAGTCAAGATCTTAAAACTATGTGCGAAACATGGTCACTTTTACAGTTGGTTTTTCATTTCGTTTAATGCTGCGTCTATTACTGTATTCATGAGTTGCTGTAGCTTTACCCTCATCCAAACCTCTGCTGCTCTCCTTGTATTTTCCCTTCCTCGTTTCTCCCATGCTACACCACTGCTCCGCTCCCTCCACTGGCTCCCTATTGCTGCTCTCATCCAATTCAAAACTCTTGTACTCTCCTATTGCTGTCTCGACCTTTCTGCTCCCTCCTATCTTGAGACTATTATTTATTTATTATTATTATTTATTTCTTAGCAGATGCTATCCAGGGCGACTTACAAGATATCACATTATACATTATTTCACATTATACAGATGTCACATTATTTTTACATACAATTACCCATTTATACAGTTGGGTTTTTACTGGAGCAATTTAGGTAAAGTACCTTGCTCAAGGGTTCAACAGCAGTGTCCCCCACTGGGGATCGAACCCACAATCCTCCGGTCAAGAGTCCAGAGCCCTAACCACACTTTCTCCTTACACCCCCTCTCGCCCCCTCCGCTCCTCCAACACCGGAAGATTAGCTGTACCCCCCCTCCGCTTCCCCGCTTCCAGAGCTCGATCCTTCTCCTCCCTTACCCCTCAGTGGTGGAACGACCTACCCATCGATATTAGGACTGCTCAGCCCCTGACCACCTTCCGACACCTCCTCAAGACACACCTTTTTTAGACAGCATCTCTAAAACCTCACAACTCTTGACTATACTGGACTATATGGCACCCAATTGTACCAGTACTTGCATCATCTTGTACCTGCAATTAACTGCTCCACACTTTGCTGTATTTTACTACTGCTCTCAACTATATACTATATTTTCTGTACCTTGTACTTGATTTTACTTTTAACCGTATTCACCTTTTGTGTAATTGCTCTTATTTGAAATCGTTCTTATCCATTTATTGTACTTACTACGTGCTCTTAATGGAATTGACTCATATAAGCACATCTTTTTACTATAAATTGAACTGCTCTCGGTCGAAATCGCTCTCAAACATGTATTTTTTAATTTTTGTTATTTTCTCTTATTCGAATTTGCTCTTATTTACTACTGGCTTTAGTGTATTTCATAATTGCTCTTATCTGTAATGTAATATTTTGTTATGTAACATTTTGTAACAACTGTAGTCACCCTGGATAAGGGCGTCTGCTAAAAAACAAATAATAATAATAATAATAATAATAATAATACCCCCCCCCCCCCCCCCCCCCCACACACACACACACTTTGATGTCACTTTTTTTCTCAGAAATGTAAGCTTCAATGTTGGGGGATCCACTTGGACACTGGGTTTTATTTCAAGAAAAAAAGCAGATTGTGTTAACAGCAGATTGTGTTAACCACCAGACCTACCTGTCTTTAATGATGGTGTAGGTGTTGCTTCCAGGGATCTGTGTGGGTGAGGAGTAGCAGGTATCTGCAGTTATCTGGAGGTTTGGATCCCCGGACTCCACTACAAATTCAATGTAGAGCCTCCCACTCAGGTCCACTTCATGGGGGAATTCAGTGACTGGATCCTCAAAGGCATCAGAGTGGTAAAAGTGTAAAGAGACCTTGTAGTGACCCAATCCCACCACACCCTTCACCGCAGGGCGGAAGTCCAAGCTTAAGGTCTCATTTGCCGTCATCTCACATTTTAAAGGGATCTCAAGACGATGTATTGGGGTGTCTGGAACAGTGCCGTACACTGTGTTGGAATAAACTATCTTGTTCCCTTCCACCTGAAAAGAGGCAAAGTAATGACATTTAAAATGGATTTGATGGAGTTCTGTATCCTTTAGGGTATGCTGTGACAGGGCTTCCTTTTCATTATCACAAATCTAACACAATGCAAGCTCCCCACTGATGAGAAAAGTGAAACTTCCTATTAATGAAATGGCCTGATTGCTTAACGTTGAAGGGACACATTTTGATACTCGTACAGGTGCAATGCAGTTGATAGTATCATATCCTGCACTGTTAACATTATTATTATTAATATTATTATTTATTTCTTAGCAGACACCCTTATCCAGGGCAACTTACAATTGTTACAAGATATCACATTATTTTTGCATACAATTACCCATTCATACAGTTAAGTTTTTACTAGAGCAATCTAAGTAAAGTACCTTGCTCAAGGGTACAGCAGCAGTGTCCCCCACCTGGGTTTGAACCATCGACCCTCCAGTCAAAAGTCCAGAGCCCTAACCACTACTCCACACTGCTGCAGATGAGATGTTAAGTTTAGAACTATGAAAGCACAGTAGTTATCATTTCAACGTCTTGTGCAGTGGCCCTTTTAAGTGCAGGTCAACACAGAGGCCAGTTTATTGATGCAGATGCTCACTGAGATGAGACTCCATCATGTGTGTTCTGCATGGTCCCAATCTGAGTGCAGCATAGAGTGCATTCAAATTCTTTTAACTAGCACTTATATTTACTCATTGATACATTTTTAAGCTTACAATTCAAAACCTTGCTGAATGTAATGAATGCAAATTCATAGCAAATTAACCTATATTGTATTACATCTCTATTTGGTAAAACCTGAAAACAAATGTGTTTTTTTTCTATCGACACACATACTGTACAGGTAAAATATTTAGTAAAACAACATTTTCACACAATTGTCTATTATACTATGAAAGAATAGTCTTACAAGAGCTGTGGTACCACACGTGTTGAATGGTGCCCTCACCACCACCCAGCGCCCTTCAGTTTGTGCTTTGCATGTACGATCTGCCAGGTGGACGTCATCAATGGTGAGACTGGCACTGGTTACCAGAGTCATTGGAAACCGGTATTCAGCTGCATCCGATGAACATTTCAAAGATTCTTCTTTTCATTATTAAAAAAGAATGACACAATCAGTTTGACAGAAATATAAAAATAAAAATTCAGTTGGTTTGTAAGAATCCTTTTTTTAGAGTGCTGCATTACTTTACCCCATTTTTCTCCTCAATTTAGAATGTCCAGTTCCCTCTTTTAATTCATAATATCATTCCTATGATGTGTGACATCCAACATATCACTATAGTCCCTCCTTAATAAACTGACATATTGTAAAAAAGGACAGGGTCATTGGTAGTAAGCAAGAAGACTGAAAAGGGTAAAACAGACAGCAAATTCCCACCCCCAGGCACAAGAAAACAGCAGTGTAAGTCACATGTCCTTTCCCTTCATCCTGGCATTGGGTGACTAAGCATTAAGTCGCTGTGCTTCACTAGCTCTGGAACATAATTCTTAAAGCAGATAAATGAGAGTAAGTGATAAAATGATTAGGGTGGTAAGATTATGCTTACCTGGACGAACCCCATGATTTCGAATTGTATACCCATAGGAAACCAGTTGCTCAATTCCATAGACATAAAGTCCAAATGGTGCGGATTCATGGGAAATCACATGCCGTCCCCCGGATCTTCCCAAGAAAACTTGAGCAGCAGCAAATCCAAAAGCTTTTCTCTCTATGGGTGAAAATCTTTCTAATGTCTGACCATCTAAAGTGAACCCAGAGATATCTGGCTGGTGTACAATCACCTCAATATAGTTGTAATAATTTGACATTGTTACAAAAGTATACTTCTGGCTAAAAGACAAACTAGGGACAATATTGGATAGAAAAGGATCAAAATTCTGAACTTGTATGTTCCTTCCCCCTGCAAAGAGATATGTCAACATCACTGGTTTAGTTGAATTGATGCTCATTGCTTCATTCACCATTAGTTCAGAGTGAGATCCTTCATGCAGGACCATACGCTGTGTCTGTGCATTATGTACACTGATGTACACTGTGTTGTTCTGTTCAGCAGAGATGATGGCGATTTTGTCTTTTAAGTCTTTAGGCATCAAGGGGAAAATAATAAACGAAGTGCCCCAGCTATTCACAGGATACATCTGGGATGATAATAAACCATATGCATTAGGATCTGTGTCTTGGAAACATCTGTTGCCACTGATCACAGCCACCGGTTTTGAGGACACAATTCTCGTCCCAGTTAATGGTGTTTGACTTTGAAACTGGATAACCTGGTTTGACGTCAGTGTGAAAGAGAAACTCTGCTTATCTGAATAAGTGACGCCCTTGAAACTCAAAGTACCAGACACTGTCACTGTCACCGCGGCAGTCTCAAACTCGTTAGCTATAACAAACTCAGCAGGATGTGCAAATATTCCCTCTGGAGCAAAAATATAATAGTCTGTTCCCAAAGAACCTACTGGCAAAATGGAAATTGCCTCTGTTGAAAGGGAATGTTGACTTAAGGAAAAGACTGAAATATCTTCATCAGAGATGATTTTCACCAGCTTTCCTGACAGTTCCTGCCCTTGGAGCATGTATGAACTGCTTAAAGACACTACAGTGCTGCTCTCTGGTGGTAGGGACACAGACTGATTAAATCGAGGTCTATCAACCAATACATTCACTGAGGCTGGCTTTTCATATGAGACCAAGTGAATCTGGAGGTTAGAACAGCAGTGGTCATAGTTTTCCATAAATGCTGTTAAGAATCTTTTCCCAGTGTTTCCTGAAGTAGAAAGCTCTATAAAAGAAAACACAACATAGGTAAATGTAAAACGATTTTTGTGGATTTGAGCAATTTGGGTAACCTGTACTTTCACATTGCCTGTGTAACCTGTACATTCACATTGTCTGTGTAACCTGTACTTTCACATTGCCTGTGTAACCTGTACTTTCACATTGTCTGTGTAACCTGTACTTTCACATTGCCTGTGTAACCTGTACTTTCACATTGCCTGTGTAACCTGTACTTTCACATTGCCTGTGTAACCTGTACTTTCACATTGCCTGTGTAACCTGTACTTTCACATTGCCTGTGTAACCTGTACATTCACATTGCCTGTGTAACCTGTACTTTCACATTGCCTGTGTAACCTGTACTTTCACATTGCCTGTGTAACCTGTACATTCACATTGTCTGTGTAACCTGTACTTTCACATTGCCTGTGTAACCTGTACTTTCACACTGCCTGTGTAACCTGTACTTTCACATTGCCTGTGTAACCTGTACATTCACATTGCCTGTGTAACCTGTACTTTCACATTGCCTGTGTAACCTGTACATTCACATTGTCTGTGTAACCTGTACATTCACATTGTCTGTGTAACCTGTACTTTCACATTGCCTGTGTAACCTGTACTTTCACATTGTCTGTGTAACCTGTACTTTCACATTGCCTGTGTAACCTGTACTTTCACATTGCCTGTGTAACCTGTACTTTCACATTGCCTGTGTAACCTGTACTTTCACATTGCCTGTGTAACCTGTACTTTCACATTGCCTGTGTAACCTGTACATTCACATTGCCTGTGTAACCTGTACTTTCACATTGCCTGTGTAACCTGTACTTTCACATTGCCTGTGTAACCTGTACATTCACATTGTCTGTGTAACCTGTACTTTCACATTGCCTGTGTAACCTGTACTTTCACACTGCCTGTGTAACCTGTACTTTCACATTGTCTGTGTAACCTGTACTTTCACATTGCCTGTGTAACCTGTACTTTCACATTGCCTGTGTAACCTGTACATTCACATTGCCTGTGTAACCTGTACTTTCACATTGCCTGTGTAACCTGTACTTTCACATTGCCTGTGTAACCTGTACATTCACATTGTCTGTGTAACCTGTACTTTCACATTGCCTGTGTAACCTGTACTTTCACACTGCCTGTGTAACCTGTACTTTCACATTGTCTGTGTAACCTGTACTTTCACATGTGGAACCGCAATGTATAGTCTATAGGTTTGAGTTGGGGCTGTAGCGTTACTGTTTCCTTGTGATATAAATAACTGATTTTTCATCCTGAAGCCGGACCCGTGTTGATCATTTTAACAAGTCCCGGGGGACTTCTTTGACTTGAAAAAAGAAAAAAGGACCAGGGGTCATAAATGGAGATTAGATAAAGGGGCATTCAGAACAGAAAATAGGAGGCACTTTTTTACACAGAGAATTGTGAGGGTCTGGAACCAACTCCCCAGTAATGTTGTTGAAGCTGACACCCTGGGATCCTTCAAGAAGCTGCTTGATGAGATTCTGGGATCAATAAGCTACTAACAATCAAACGAGCAAGATGGGCTGAATGGCCTCCTCTCGTTTGTAAACTTTCTTATGTTCTTATGTTCTTAAGTACTATACTGGTAATATAGTATTACATTGTAATGAAAAGCTTTGCTTCTCCTCCAAGCCACTTTCCCTACAAACACTGACAGTTACACCCCACACTGGTGGTATTCATTTGGGTGTAACCTTTCTCTGTTAAAAAATGAACACCTGATAATGAAGATGCATTTCTCTTTTTGTTAGTGATTTCTTTAATAGAAGTCTTTGCTAAATAATCAACATCAAGTACAATTTCACATATTGATTTGTATTTTGTGAGATTTCATCAATGCGCAAAAATCAATGTTAGGGTTATTGTACTTACTTTCAGCTGCTAGGACAGAGTTTGCAAAGAAAAAACTGAAGACGAGGAGGACGAGCATTCTGTAAAGAAAAACTTATTTAAACACAGTTCTACAGAGATACTTCATAGCACTTGCATCATTAGGGCTGTGAGCAGGCTTGGGCAAAATATTTAGGTAAATGTATTTTCAATACACAATACAACATACTCAGTAAAATGTATCCAAATACTGAATACAAACTACTTTGGAAACACTGCATTGTCAATACAAAATACAATTGTATTTGGAACATACTATTTGAAAGGACAAAACATCTTTAATAAAACAAATCAAGATTTAGTCAATAAAGGAACTGAAACGGTTAACAATGAACATGTTTCAAGCTACATCAAGCCTACACTCTATTAGATAGTGGGTTTCCACAGGGGACCCACTATCTAAAAGAGTGTCGGTCGCTCAGACCCCGTTACTAACACTGGCCACTATATTTTGATAGATATCGGTAGAATATTATGCCAATTCTCCTTCAGAGGGTTTGACATTTCAGCAAAGGTTGGTGGTCTGATGCCGAATGTGGCAATTTCAAAACATCCCACAGTGGTTTAACCCTTTGTGGTCCTATGTAGGACCTGGTCTGACATTGCAATATTCCCTTTCCAGTCCAATGTTGGATCCTGTCTAACATCATCAAAAAGACGTAAAAAACAGGTCTCTAGTCGTTTTTTTCCGGAAAAAGCCGAGAAAACCATTCAATGGTCGCGTGAGATCGATAGGAGCCGAGAGAAGCCGTATCTCATGAATACAGATAGCCCCGGCATCACATAGATAACATGCACATAAACAAACAAGATAGCTGCTTCCGCATCCAGCGCTCAGAGAATATCACAGACATTTGCAGAGCTTTCTGAGACATTATAGTAATAAAATAATGACTTGGATCGCATTATTGAGGAGTTTGGTGATAAAATGAGTGATCAGGAGATGATTTATCGGTATGCACTATTATGAAGAGGTATGTGAAAAATACAGCAAACAAGGGGTGGGGCGGGGCTGGAGATGCATTACTGAGTGTCCTGTTGATATGCAGTGCCTTTTAAACCTGTTTTACTGTGAAAAAATACTTTTAAACAGCACGTCTAAAATAAACTGCACCTGTGAAAATAAATTGGATTAGAAAAATTTTTGATTAGAAAAGATTAATTCTCAAACTGAACTCGGTAGTGATTCAAGGGAGTGGTTAACATGTAGAAAACAGAAAGTACTGATTAGAGGAGAGACCAGAAGTATTCTGGGTTTAAAAGGCATGTCATATGCAAATAGGCTAAAATAATTGAATATTCAGTCAAGAAGACTACGCGGTGATCTGATTCAAGCATTCAAAATTCTAAAAGGTATTGACAATGTTGACCCAGGGGACTTTTTTGACCTGAAAAAAGAAACAAGGACCAAGGGTCACAAATGGAGATTAGATAAAGGGACATTCAGAACAGAAAATAGGAGGCACTTTTTTACACAGAGAATTGTGAGGGTCTGGAACCAACTTCCCAGTAATGTTGTTAAAGGTGACACCTTGGGATCCTTCAAGAAGCTGCTTGATGAGATTCTGGGATCAATAAGCTACTAACAACCAAACAAGCAAAATGGGCCAAATGGCCTCCTCTCATTTGTAAACTTTCTTATGTCCTTAATGCTTGTAATTTTAACTCCACAGTAAAAAGAGTGGGGATGAGATCACCATAGTAACAGGCTTTCTGACCCTCAAGGTGATCTATAGCAGTGGCAATGGGCTTCAGCACTCGGCAGTACTCATCAAGGAAGTCTAAATCCACTTCCTTAAAGTTAGGAAGTTGGAGTTTTTCCATCAACTGGGGAACTTTATCACAGATAGTCAAACTGTCATACAATGAATTCCATCGAGTAGGGCAGGGCTCTTCAACTAGTTTTTTAAAGGTGCCAGATTGGAAAAAAGTTAGGAGTAGGTGGGCCAGAAGTATTTTACTCTGCACAATTTTAAGCAATATAATAAATATTATATGACGTAATGTTTGTATATTGAACAAGACTTACACGTTACCATATGGATAGTACTCTAATAATAGAACGGTGTGAACATTTAACAGAGTATCATTACAAACATTTTGAAATGTATGTGACATATTAATAGTATAATATAATATACTATAATATACAGTCTGAGAGCAAGAACTGTGCGACAATGTGGTTGTAAGGTAAAGATGTGACACAAAAAACTTTCATCACACAATATGTGAGTGTGCCACTTACAACAAATAAACCTGTGTCTTTGTTTCTATTTCATCTCTGACACAAAAATGAAAACACGAATATGTTAAAAACAGACATATTAGTCCCATGGAAAGGGATGTACCGGTAATCATGTTTCTACATTTTGGTTAATTTCCCAAATAATGACATTTGATCTTTCTGACCAAACTAATTTCCTTTGTATGGTATACTCCTTTGTATGATATACTTTCTAATGAATCAATCGCTGAGTGCAAGATTGCACAAGAGCTGCACAAGCACGTTGGTAGGAAGAGATCAGTGCCTCTACTTTTGAGCTTCTAGATAGCCCTCTGGATACGTATTTCCAAAAGCTCAATGTTTGGTTTCAAAATGCCTTTTCATATTGTATTCTTTAACTACTGACACACATTCATTGCACAGTAAACACATCTGCTTTGCGTTCGGTACAGTTTGTAAAATAAATAAGTATTTATTGGTCCACTCGTTGAATCTACCATTTTCACCATCATTTCTCTTTTTACTAGCTAGAGTAGAGAGAGCCATGTTTATATCACTTTAAAAAAAACAGAAAAAAACCTTTTAATAGCAACACTAATACCCACAGAATATGCAAAGTGGCGCTCCATGGAACTGGCTTGTATGAGTTGCGCTGAGTGGCTAGTGATTGAAAAGGGGTGGTGTTAATGCGCGTGCTGATTTGCCGGATCCAAAAATCAAACCTGTCTTAATCACACAAATACTATGGAGTAGGGCATGAAGTAATCCAGTGACAATGGCACATTTCCAGAATTATTCTGACGGTTTGTGGCCCACCAGATACATTCCACTTAAGCTGTGCATCGTTTTCTCTCTTAAACTGAAAATATGGAAAGTACTGAACAAAGTATGCTAGCATTTTCTTTGAGCTTTTCTACTAATATCTGTGTATTTATCTTTTTATCCATTGACTTTGATGGGAATGGTGTCTGCTAAGACTTACAATTGTTATAAGATATCACATTATTTTTTCCATACAATTACATTATTTTTTACATTATTTTTACCCATTTATACAGGGTTTTTTTTGTTTTGTTTTTTTAATTGGAGCAATCCAGCTAAAGTCCCCCACCAGGGATTGAACCCAGGACCTTTCAGTCAAGAGTCCAGAGCCCTAACCACTACTCCACACTGCTGCCCCAGTGTAGAGTAGTGTGGAGTAGTGTGGAGTGAAAAGAAATGAATTTGTGAACGGCACATCTATTTTAAACTACTTTCATTCTCTTCGGATGTTTATATATATATATATTTTAAACGTTTAACACAATTATAGATAAAATATAATAATAATAATAATAATAATAATAATAATAATAATAATACACTCCTGTATATAACCTATATTGTTCTTACCTGATGTGCTGCTGGTGGGAATTCCTGGCTGGACAAGTTATATGTACACAAGGATGAATTTATGTGAAAATGTTGATTTTAATCCGATAATAGTCTACTTTTTTCAGATACAAACCATCTGAGAACAGAAAAAGTCCATATTTGTCACTATGCGTTCTCACAGCGAAAAGGTATGCATCTGAAACCCTGCAATGAACTTCGCTCCAGATGGCATAGCAGCAATGTATGTTTGAGTATTTTGAAATTACAAAATACTCAGGCATGTGTATTTTCAATACAAAATAAATAAAAAAAAACTTATACTTTAGCATTTGCATTACACATTACAAAAATACAAATGTAATGAAAATACGTATTTCAATTACATGTATTTTCAATACTGCCCATCCCTGGCTGTGAGATCATATGTTGCCAGTTATAAACTTCAACTAAAAGAACGACAGGATTTAGGATCATAGTCATTGACCCCACATACTGACAGCAGAGACTGTAAATGTGTACAGGATGTTGTTTTGTGAGATCTTTTGATGCTGGACAACGTTGAAACATTGCCATTGCTTGACTGTATCTATTATTAGTTCATATGACTTGTCTTAGTCATTGCTTAATGTGAATGATTAAATGATTACAGCTTAATTTGCTGAAATTCAAAAACCAAAAGTTAAACTGAAATATGAAAACCCACACACCAATTTATAACAGATACTCACCTTGTAGTTATGCTGTGATGGATGCAGTACTGATAAATACCATCTCAGAAAACCACACACTATATATATAGATGTGTGTGTGTGTGTGTGTGTGTGTGTGTGTGTGTGTGTGTGTGTGTGTGTGTGTGTGTGTGTGTAGTATGCAAAACAGCCATTGTTCATGATAGCAACAACTTGCCACACATAGGATTTACAAGGTCACTTCCCGGTAAGATAAATGATTATCGGGTTGTCAAATCTAAATATGATCAAAGAGCACTGCTGTAAAATACTGAAATTCTGGAATTTTCTAACACTTCCTGGAAACTATTCACTAATAATAATAAAAAACAAGAAACAAAATAAAGTGGCTCTCAAAAGTATTCACCCCCCCTGGACTTTTCCACATTTTATTGTGTTACAATATGGAATCAAAAATGGATTTAATTAGGAGTTTTTGCCACTGATCAACACAAGAAAAGTCCATAATGTCAAAGTGAAAAATAAAATCTACAAAGTGTTCTAAATTAATTACAAATACAAAACAGAAAACAATTGATTGAATAAGTATTCACCCCCTTGAGTCAATATTTGGTAGAGGCACCTTTGGCAGTAATTACAGCCATGAGTCTGTTTGGATTAGTCTCTACCAGCTTTGCACATCTGGACACTGCAATTTTTGCCCATTCTTCTTTGCAAAATTGCACAAGCTCCGTCAAGTTGGATGGGGGCCTTTGGTGAACAGCAATTTTCAACTCTTTCCAGATATTCTCAATTGGATTGAGGTCCGGGCTTTGACTGAGCCACTACAGGACATTGACATTTTTGTTTTTAAGCTAATCCAGTGTGGCTTTGGCTGTATGTTTGGGTTCATTGTCCTGCTGGAAGATGAATCTTCTCCCAAGTCCCAGGTCTCTTGCAGACTTCAGCAGGTTTTCCTCCAGGATTTCTCTGTACTTTGCTGCATCCATTTTGCCCTCTATCTTCATGAGCTTTCCAGGTCCTGATGCAGAGACGCATCCCCATAGCATGATGCTGCCACCACCATGCTTCACGGTAGGGATGGTGTTCTCAGGATGATGTGCGGTGTTAGGCTTGCGCCAAACATAGCGCTTAGTGTTGAGCCCAAAAAGCTCTATTTTGGTCTCATAAGACTATAGAATCTTCTTCCACTTGGTCTCAGAGTCTCCCACATGCCTTCTGGCAAACTCTAGCCGAGATTTGATGTGAGTTTTTTTCAACAATGGCTTTCTTTTTGCCACTCTCCCATAAAGGCCAGTTTTGTGAAGCACCCGGGCTATTGTTGCCGTATGCACAGTGTCTCCCAGGTCAACCGTGGAAGACTGTAACTCCTTTAGAGTTGCCATAGGCCTCTTGGTGACCTCCCTGACTAGTGCCCTTCTCGCCTGGATACTCAGTTTTTGAGGACGGCCTGTTCTAGACAGATTCACAGTTGTGCCATATTCTCTCCATTTCTTAATAATGGACTTTACTGTGCTCCGGGGGATATTCAATGCCTTGGAAATGTTCTTATATCTAACCCTTGATTGGTGCTTTTGAAGAACCTTATTCCAGATTTGCTTTGAATGTTGCTTCGTCTTCATGATGTAGTTTTTGTTAGGAAATGTACTAACCAACTGTGGGACCTCCCAGAGACAGGTGTATTTAACCTAAAATTATGTGAAACACCTTAATTGCACACAGGTGGACTCCATTCAACTAAATATGTGACTTCTAAAGACAACTGGTTGCACCAGAGCTTATTTAGGTGTGTCATAGCAAAGGGGGTGAATACTTATGCAATCAATTATTTTCTGTTTTATATTTGTAATTAATTTAGAATAATTTGTAGATTTTATTTTTCACTTTGACATTATGGACTTTTTTTGTGTTGATCAGTGGCAAAAAACTCCTAATTCAATCCATTTTGATTCCATGTTGTAACACAATAACATGCGGAAAAGTCCAAGGGGGGTGAATACTTTTGAGAGCCACTGTATCATAATTCTCTGTGGAGAAACTTTACAGAATGGAGTCCCCACTTAGATAGTATTGGGCAACACAAGTCCCCACTTGGATAGAACAGAATGACACTCACACACCAGTGTGTGTGTAGGTATAGTATAAGAGCGTGTTGTCAATAATGGGTATGAAGGAAAATTGATAAGTAGATTAATAATTATTTTGTATTAGAAGTATTAGTGCTATACCTTATTGGGTTCATAGTTCTCTGTGAAATGGAATGGAGTCCCCACTTAGATAGTATTGAGTGACAAAAGTCCCCACTTGGATAGCGCAGAACGATGTTTACACTGTTTTTTATATTGGATGTATATCTTTCAGGTTTCAAAATATGAATTTCTTTCTCCATTTTGATTTTTTTGTATATAGGGACATATAATTAAATTAATGTATTTTAAAATGATATGTTATATAAATATTATAATTTAGATATTAAATATGATGTTTATATATTGATATTTAGTACGATAAAAGTTAGCAGTTAATTAAAATCTTTCATTGAAATAATCTTATGGTTATAATTAGTTTAACTGAAACATTATTGAAACTGTGTTTTCCATATAACTGATAATTTTTAAATTCACAAATTGTCTTTTAAAAGTATGTAAATCTCATAATCATTTACAAGCATACTGTAATCAAGAGCAAAGAGTTAGAATTTAGAGTTGTTAATAACAGATATGAATGAAAATTGATAAGTAGATTAATAATTATTAAAACTGAGAAGTTTGGAGTCCCCACTTGGATAGTGCGAAACGACGCTCACACACGGCTGTGTGTTTGTTCAATATAAGTACACTATGCCAGTACATTGGAGGTAACTGGTATAAAATAGTTATAGTAATTAGGCTGCTAACTGTGCTTTCAATTTTCTATCAGTATTAAACTTCACCAGGTTCATAATCCTTTATATAAATACCCCCCACGTTATAGTCCTCACTTAGATAGTATTGAGTGACACAAGTCCCCACTTGCATAGTACAGAATGATGCTCACACACCGAAATACGAATTTCTTTCTCCATTTAGATTTATTTTGTATATAGTGACATATAAATAAATTAATGTATTTTAAAATTATATGTCAGGTGAATATTATAATTTAGAGATTAAATATGATATAATATTTATATATTGATATTTAGTATGATAAAAATTAGCAGAGTTAATTAAAATTAAGTAGAAATAATCTTATGGTTATAATTAGTTTAGCTAAAAATTACAAATTAGCTTTTTAAAACATTCTCATAATCATTTGCAAAGATTCTGTAATTTAGAGTAAAGAATTAGAACTTCAGAACTACTAAATGCTGAATTGTAAGAAAGAGGAAGATGAATCTGCAACATGTCTGTGTAATGGTTGTGAACAGCAGGTCTCAGAGTGGCTGCGGCTCAGACACAGTCCTACTGCAGGCTGTGCAGGACCCCACTTTGTAGCGTAAACGTGGTTTAAGTCCCCACTTGGTTGTTTATTTTTTAAATATATTTTTTCTAATTTAAACAAATATTATCAATGTTGAGCTTAAAACATAATTTTCTATATATATTTGGTTTAAAGAAAATGTTGGGAAGTCATGGTGCCCACTTAGCTGGTGGAGAATCATAGACCCCACTTGGTAGCATAGACATGTATGTGTGAGTGTGTGAGTGTGAGTGTGGGAAGACACTTCAGGCTGGGTAATGGCCTTCATGACAATGTAAGAAGCAGTGTATTGCATTTTATACTATGCGGCTGGAAATACATCGTTATGGAATTGTGGCTGGTCATAAAACATAAAGAAAAGGGAAAGGGATTCAACTTCCTTTATCAGAGCAGTCATCAAAAGTTCAAACAGTCTTTCTGTGGAGCTGCAATTCTATTATGAGGTGAGCAGGACATGATCCAGATAAAGGGCTGACATGAACAGACACGATACTTCCTTATTGCTTCATTAGGGGATTTTTATTAGCACTTTTTGAAGAAAAAGGAGGAGGGACAATAAGCAGACAGTGGCCCTTTATCCCAATAAAGTTCAATAACCTTTAGTCTAGGAATAGAGATATCTAGCTGAGATAAATAAAAGCAAGCTGGCAATCTAAGTTTGTGTTGTTCATCCTCTACCTGTATTCCATAGATTTGCCATCTAACATGAAATGAATATGCCTGGTACTCAGTTGTTTTTATAAAATGTCTAGGATAAATTAAACACTGTGAGCAGCTTTTACAATTGAGTTCTCGCCACCATAACTGGCAGTTAAGGATTTCAGGGTCTGTGAACATGTGGTTTGCAGTGCGTAAGTGAAAGGGTGATGCAGGTGCTCCAGACAATGACAATGACAAACACAGAATTCATGGTTCAAGTTCTTTATTTTCTTTTTCCAGTCTCCTTGACCGTGTAAATAATAAATGCTGGCTCTACCCAACTATGGGTATTGCCAGCGTATAAACCAAGGGGTTACAAAACACAGACAAACAACACAGATACAGACACGTCTCCGGACAGTGCGTGCTCTAGGTGCAGGTGCGGTGCTTGATTCAATACAGGTGCAGTGAAGTCCGGGCTTGTGGCAGCTCCCAGCTATGTATAGCAGCCGTCTGGCAAAGATAAATGTACACAGTTATTGAAAACAAAACACTTCACATAATGTTTCTTCATCCTCGTTTCCTCCCATTAACCACAACAAAGGAACCGATTACGGCGTCACGTCCCCCTAAAGTACCCTCAGCACCGCACCCTCCGATAGTTAGTTCAATCACGTCTCCTCCAATTCATGAATGAAACTTCACGCCGCCCCTTTCCTGAATGGCTGGCTTCCGACCCCCCCCCATTCAGTTCGGGGCACGCAGTTCCTGTTGTACAGTGCTCTCACCGATCAAGAGGGAGATTGTTGATTCGGATTCATTTGCTCTCTCTCACAGGGCCCTTAGATATTCACCCTATGAAAATCAAAACAAAAATGCAGGTTCAGATTTTAAAGTTACCAGTTTAAGAATATGGTATAAAAGTACATTACAGTACAGCATCAGTGTGTATTATAATGCAGTGAGCACTTTTGTCAGGTTGACTGATACGAGTTGCAGCTGATGCACTGAGACTCTTCTAGAGAAGTTGAACTGGTGCTGAGAAGAGACACAGGCGCAGAGAGTGATTATTCTACAAGACAACATCAACTTTACTTAAGTGTATACATGTTAGTAAGCACTTATAATTTGAGTTTGTCATATATTTTGTGATAAAATTAAATGATAACATAACACCAAGCAAGCAAGCAGATATTTAACTGAATGTAAACGTTTCTGACAGACCCCTTTAAAGCAATAGTAAGAAGCGGTCAAGAAGATAATATTTTGTTGTGTTTTTTTCTGTTAGATGGTGCATTTTCCTGCTCTGGTGAAGCCAGGTTAAGTAGAAAATTATTTGGATCCCTCTACCGGTACCTATTATTTCATAATTATTTAATGGCCAAAACAATGCTCAGCAATGCCGGATTAAAAATGTCCCCTGAATTGAGGAAGGAGATGCCAAGGTGTGGTAGGTGAAGCATGTGAGACATAGGTGGGTTTCCCACCATCATCCTGCTCAATGTCTTTATATTGCTGCAATACTGTACTTCATTCTTATCAGGAAGCTGTCTTCTGAACTAAGCCATGATAACAATATCTAATTAAGGGTATAAGAACATAAGAAAGTTTACAAACGAGAGGAGGCCATTCAGCCCATCTTGCTCGTTTGGTTGTTAGTAGCTTATTGATCCCAGAATCTCATCAAGCAGCTTCTTGAAGGATCCCAGGGTGTCAGCTTCAACAACATTAATGGGGAGTTGGTTCCAGACCCTCACAATTTTCTCTGTTAAAAAGTGCCTCATATTTTCTGTTCTGAATGCCCCTTTATCTAATCTCCATTTGTGACTCCTGGTCGTTGTTTCTTTCTTCAGGTCGCAAACGTCCCCTGGGTTGACATTGTCAATACCTTTTAGAATTTTGAATGCTTGAATCAGATCACCACGTAGTCCTCTTTGTTCAAGACTGAACAGATTCAGTTCTTTGAACCTGTCTGCATACAACATGCCTTTTAAACCCAGAATAATTCTGGTTGCTCTTCTTTGCACTCTTTCTAGAGCAGCAGTATCCTTTTTGTAATGCGGTGACCAGAACTGAACACAGTACTCTAGGTGAGGTCTTACTAATGCATTGCAAGTTTTAACATTACTTTCCTTGATTTAAATTCAACACTTCTCACAATATATCCGAGCATCATGTTGGTTTTTTTTATAGCTTCCCCACATTGTTTAGATGAAGACATTTCTGAGTCAACATGAACTCCTAGGTCTTTTTAATAGATTCCTTCTTCAATTTCAGTATCTCCCATATGATATTTATAATGCACATTTTTATTGCCTGCGTGCAATACTTTACACTTTTCTCTATTAAATGTAATTTACCATGTGTCTGCCGTTCTGAATGCTGTCTAGATCATTTTGAATTACCTTTGATGGATAAGGTGATACAACCCATTGAGAATATGCAGCGGCATAGTTATTTATAGTTCCTCCTGGAAAGAACATATTGATAGATTAGCAGTCATCCTACAGTCACTGAGAATCAAATCAAACTGAGTCTGTGTGATTTTTCTTGATTGCTTCACAGTTGTCTAGATAAGGTAAAATAAAGAGAGTGTACAAACTATCCAAACTATACTGATCAGGCTCCCCTCATCTGGATGCAAGTAAACAAAGAGAAGAACACAAGGGTGATGAGGTGGTTTTTAAGCATACAAGCTGTAGGGAAAAATTGATGAAACCTGAAAAATAATATTAGTGAAAGTCAAAAATATGTTTATTGGTGTAATACAAGAATAGAAGTATTTGAGGAAAGCAGAGACAAATGCTCTGGGTCACAGCGGATGGAATCTGTGCCCAATGACTCTCCATTGAAAGTACCATACAAACAATATATTAATATGGACTATCAAATTTCCTTACAATCCTCCCTTACATACTATATAAGAAGGAATTACATCTTTAAATTACATCTTGAATTGCTTTAATCAGAAAACATTGCAGCTTAATGTCTAACAGCTGCTTGTCTTTTTCTGATAACAAGCTGAAACTTGGAGCAGCTGATTCAAATTCCGCGCCGTTCTGAAACACGGGGGAGGGGCGGAGCCCGCAGCACAACACAGAAACAAACAAAAGGCAGCCAGTGTTCACTGCGACACTGTGTGGAAGCGACAGCGTGTGGAAGCGACAGCGTGGGAGCAGTACAGTCGTGGACAAGTACAGTCGTGGACAAGTACAGTGTAGTTAAAAGCAGAAAGGAGGAATTACATCTTTAAATTACATCTTGAATTGCTTTAATCAGAAAACATTGCAGCTTAATGTCTAACAGCTGCTTGTCTTTTTCTGATAACAAGCTGAAACTTGGAGCAGCTGATTCAAATTCTGCGCCGTTCTGAAACACTAGGGATGGGGCGGAGCCTGCAACACAACACAGAAACAAACAAAAGGCAGCCAGTGTTCACTGCGACACTGTGTGGAAGCGACAGCATGGGAGAAGTACAGTCGTGGACAAGTACAGCGCAGTTAGAAGCAGTTTGAAAGCAGGTTGACAGCTGCAGAAGCTAAACTGAACTTCCAAAAAAAAACAAGAAAACATAGTCTTCAAGCTAGTAATCTGTGACAACTGCATGACGTGGGAAATCCGAGAAAACCCAACAGAGCTCAACCAAGTGTGTGTAAAGCGCCGCATGATCCAGGACTTGCTTCAACGAGTAAGTCTGTTAGAAACGGAGCTGGAGGAAATTAGACAGCAACAGGAGCTTGAGGAGCTGACACACCCACAATTCATGGAAGTCTGCACCCCTAGCAGACTGAAAGCCACCAGGGAGATGGAAGAGAGTCAAAACAGATGGGTTCAGATAGGCAGAAGCAGGGAAAAAAAGAAACTTAGTCAAACACAACCACCAGAAATCCAAACATCCAACAAATTTGAACCACTTCAACATTTAGATGACCAAAACCAACATCAAGAGAATGAAAGGAACAACATCCAGGACCCTATAAACAGTGCTGCCAGGCAGCAAAAAGAAGGGAGGTCATGATTATCGGGGACTCCATATTGAGAAACAAAGCAAGTTCAGTTCGCAGTTTGGACCCCCTTACTACAACAGTGTGCTGCCTTCCAGGAGCCTCTGTCAAGCACATCACTGAGAAGGTGGACAGGGTCCTCGAACAAACAGGAGACGACCCGGTAGTAGTCGTCCACATCGGTACAAACAACATTGGAAGAGAAAGGCCAAGATCCCTGCAAAACAAATTCAGAGAGCTAGGAAGGAAATTAAAAGACAAGACCAAAACTGTGGTATTTTCTGGGATACTGCCGGCACCTTGTAAAGGACCATATGGACAGCTGGAAATACAAAATCAAAATGCATGGCTGAAATCGTGGTGCACACAGGAAGGCTTCACCTTTCTTGAACATTGGAGCACATTCTACAACAAGGACTATCTATATAGGTGGGACTGACTGCACTTAAACAGAAAGGGAACCAATCTACTCGGAGAAAGAATCCTTGAGAAGGTCCAGAAGCATTTAAACTAGAAAGGAAGGGGGGAAAAAACAAAAAAACAGAAGGGAGACCACATCAAAACATGGGCAACTCAGGTAAGACAACTATTAAATGTATTTATCTTAATACTAGAAGTCTCAGAAACAAAATGTTATAACTTGAAGCTACTGCACTAACAAGTAACTACGATGTGATAGGTGTTACAGAAACTTGTCTGAGAGTGATGGAGACGAATATAATATTAGTGGGTACACATTATATAGGAAAGACAAGCAGGACAGAAGAGGTGGAGGGGTAGCGCTATACATAAGAAATAGTCTTGAAGCCCAGGTGTTAAATTAGGACAAAGAAAACAATGCAGAATCAATATGGGTCAGAATAATGGACAAAAATTCAAAGGGCATAATAATAGGAGCATGCTATAGACCGCCAAATTCAGATGCTGAGCAAAATAATCTTTTGTACAATGACATTCGAAATGCGTGTAGAAAAGGAGAAGCCATACTAATGGGGGATTTCAACTTCCCCCGTATAAAATGGGAAAACCCGATGGGGGGCACGACGGACGAAATTGAAATGGTGGAAATGACAAATGACTGCTTCCTAACGCAATTTGTCAAGGCACCGACTAGAGGGGAGGCATGCCTTGACTTAGTCTTTTCAAATAATGAAGACAGAATAACTAAAACAGAGGTCAGAGAGCCATTGGCAAACTCAGACCACAACATGGTCTCATTTGAAATATTTTTTAAAACCTCAAAAGTAATGACTAAATCTAAGGTTTACAATTTTAGAAAAGCAAACTACGAAGGTATGAAACAGAGACTAATAGAAGTAGATTGGAGTAAAATAGAGAAAACATCCACAGAAAAATGGTGGCTGTTTATTAAAAATGTAGTACTAGAGGCACAAAACAATTACATCCCAAAAGTAGACAAATCTAAATCTAAAACAAAATGGCCAAAATGGTTTAATAGATCAATTAAAAAAAATATTCAGCGAAAAAAGGCACTTTACAGAGCGTTTAAAAGGGACCAAAAACAAAGCACACAGAAAGAGTACTTGGAACTGCAAACACAAGTCAAAAAGGAAGTTAGAAAGGCCAAGAGAGAGATAGAAATCAATATTGCTAAGGGGGCTAAAACCAATTCCAAAATGTTTTTCCAGTATTATAACAGCAAGAGAACATTCAAAGAGGAGGTTAAATGTCTAAGAGACACAAATGGCAAAATCATAGATGAAGAAAAAAAAATAGCAAATATATTAAATGATTACTTTTCACAGGTTTTTACAAAGGAGGACACGGACAACATGCCCCACATGTCGACCTGTTCCTATCCAATTTTAAATAAATTTAGCATAACAGAGGCAGAAGTGTTAAAGGGACTAGGAGCTCTTAAAATAAACAAATCCCCTGGGCCAGATGAGATCCTCCCAATAGTACTCAAAGAAATGAAAGAAGTTATTTACAAACCGCTAACCAAGATCATGCAACAGTCTCTTGACACAGGGGTTGTACCGACAGACTGGAAAATAGCAAACGTAATACCGATCCACAAAAAGGGAGACAAAACCGAACCAGGTAACTACAGACCAGTAAGCCTGACTTCTATTATATGTAAACTTATGTAAACTATAATAAGATCCAAAATGGAAAATTACCTATATGGTAACAATATCCTGGGAGACAGTCAGCATGGTTTTAGGAAAGGGAGATCGTGTCTAACTAACCTGCTTGACTTTTTTGAGGATGCAACATTGAAAATGGATAATTGCAAAGCATACGACATGGTTTATTTAGATTTCCAGAAAGCTTTTGACAAAGTCCTGCATAAAAGATTAATTCTCAAACTGAACGCAGTAGGGATTCAAGGAAATGCATGCACATGGATTAGGGAGTGGTTAACATCTAGAAAACAGAAAATACTGATTAGAGGAGAAACCTCAAAATGGAGTGAGGTAACCAGTGGTGTACCACAGGGATCAGTATTAGGTCCTCTGCTATTCCTAATCTACATTAATGATTTAGATTCTGGTATAGTAAGCAAACTTGTTAAATTTGTAGACAACACAAAAATAGGAGGAGTGGCAAACGCTTGTGCAGCAGCAAAGGTCATTCAAAATTATCTAGACAGCATCCAGAACTGGGCAGACACATGGCAAATTAAATTTAATAGAGAAAAGTGTAAAGTATTGCATGCAGGCAATAAAAATGTGCATTATAAATATCATATGGGAGATACTGAAATTTAAGAAGGGAACTATGAAAAAGACCTAGGAGTTTAAGTTGACTCAGAAATGTCTTCATCTAGACAATGTGGGGAAGCTATAAAAAATGGCCAACAAGATGCTCAGATATATTGTGAGAAGTGTTGAATTTAAATCAAGGGAAGTAATGTTAAAACTTTACAATGCATTAGTAAGACCTCACCTAGAATATTGTGTTCAGTTCTGGTCACCTCGTTACAAAAAGGATATTGCTTCTCTAGAAAGAGTGCAAAGAAGAGCAACCAGAATTATCCCCGGTTTAAAAGGCATGTCGTATGCAGACAGGCTAAAAGAATTGAATCTATTCAGTCTTGAACAAAGAAGACTACTCGGCGATCTGATTCAAACATTCAAAATCCTAAAAGGTATAGACAATGTCAACCCAGGGGACTTTTTTGACCTGAAAAAAGAAACAAGGACCAGGGGTCACAAATGGAGATTAGATAAAGGGACATTCAGAACAGAAAATAGGAGGCACTTTTTTACACAGAGAATTGTGAGGGTCTGGAACCAACTCCCCAGTAATGTTGTTGAAGCTGACACCCTGGGATCCTTCAAGAAGCTGCTAGATGAGATTCTGGGATCAATAAGCTACTAACAACCAAACAAGCAAGATGAGCTAAATGGCCTCCTCTCGTTTGTAAACTTTCTTATGTTCTTATGTTCTTATCATACACAGTACATAATAGTTCAAAACAAGCTTCTGTTTTAGGTTGTCTAGATGCATTCTAGATCTTACCAGTCTTTGAATACCTGTCATCGATAGAGTTAATAATTCAATAATTCCTATAAATAACAACTCCTTAAGATAGAAGTTTTTTTGTGTGAATTCAAATTATTTCACCATAATACTTGTGAATCATTCGACAAAGATATATAAACATCATCTGTGTGATTACAAAAATAGTTACACTCAAGGTTACTGCTCCCTTAAACAGATAATCCCAGTATGTATTCTTGTACAGAAATTCCAAATTTCCTTCCTGTATGAATTTATCAATTTTGTCTTGATGAGCGTCCACTTTAACCTGTATTTCTGCTAAATGTACCTTTATCCCTTCTTCCTCTCTCAGTAGTTGTTTCAATCTAGCTGTAATTTCCAGAAAGGATTTACTTGAAGCTTATTGAAATCATAGGTGTCAGCAGCACGAATCATCATTCTCTCTGGAATAGAGGGAAAACCATATTTTCCATGTACAGATGTTTAACAGGTGTAACACAAAAATAGACATTCTAAAGTTATTACAGATTTGATTTCTTACAATTTTTCACATTTGTAGTAAAACAGTATTTTAACATTTCTGTATGTAAAAATCAATTTTTCCAGAATCCATATTCCAAACCATATCAACCTTATGTTCACATCAGATTGATTTAAACTAACTTCAAAAATGATCACTCTACATTGAATAACTACTAAAATAGTGTATAATGCTTAACTATCTGTCTGCAACATTAGTAAACAATTACCCCTTTTCTCCTTAATTATGCAAACCCCATTACATCTTGTGATATGCTTTACAATACCCACAAACACAATCATTTCACATAATATTTCTATTGCTAACCCATTGTAACAAATAACATTAACATACATTTCCCTTCGTTCGTTCCAGACATATTCAATAATACAGTATATCATTTAAATATCCCATTATTCCAAAAAAAAAAAAACTAATGTCCATGAAAGGCAATCTCATAGTCCATTTGTTCTTTAACAGAACAGCAGTTTCAGTGGTCAGTCCTGTTGTTTGAGTGAAAGAGATTCTGTATATGATCATCAGCTGAATGTTTCATTGTTGTCTTCACCCGTCCCAACATTTGAATATTCATCAAAATCAGAATCACCTCATTTCAGCACCTAGAAGAAAATCAAGTGCAGTATTAATCCTTTTGATAACATTCACTCTCTGAGTGAAATTCAATATTACATGCTTTGCATTGAAACGTGAAAATCAATGATAGCAAAACATGACGGCTTGAGAATACAGTACATGCAATTGCACTGATAACTGCTTCCCACACCATTTTGTTAACCATAATAATAATACCAATGTTTCATGTAATCTATAACCAAAATATGTACGCATGATACTTGAAAACAAAAGAAAAACCTCACAAAACAAACAAGCACACACGTACAAACAAAAACGAACAAACACACTCAGTCTGTCTCTTTCTTTCTTTCTTTCTTTCTTTCTTTCTTTCTTTCTTTCTTTCTTTTTCTGTGACGTCACTACAAGCACACTTAATTCACACACAAATATTCATTCATGAAAATATGTTTAATATTCTCGTCTAGATCCCATAGTTTGTTTCAGATTTTTTAGATCTCCTAAAAACATCTGTCCTAAAAATCCCATCAGCCTCTCATCAAACCTCGCTCAGCACTCCATGCTTAACCCCACCCATATATCTCTATATGAGAACACACCTTTTTTTCCCATGTGCTGCTTTCAGTCCAAAGGTGGCCAGCCCTTGTACAGAAATCTGCACACTACACAACACACAAAAACCTTTTTGTACAATGTTTAGAAATATTTTAGTCCACTCCATTATACACTAAACTCCCACAATAAAGTATCCGTACTCTATTCACACAAACAGTTGTAATACCTGTAGTTCACCATTGCACCATCAATAATCTCATGTCACTCACGACTTATTCGTTTCCGTGATCACATTAATCTAATTATCATCACCTCTCCTGCAAGAAGCTCCGTAAAATATTAATTGTAACCAACATAAACAAAACACATCGTAAACATGTGTGCAAACATCCCATTTCACATCACTCGCGTAGCTCTGAGTGACACTGCTTTTGTCTTTCCTGCATCACTGGATTCTGATGCCTCAGCAGAGAGTTGAAATCCCTGTAGATCACTCTGATATTGATTATGTGACCTCTTTTTCCCCATTTGAATTGTATTTTATGCTCTCTAACAATTCAACTTTTTTCCCTCTACTCGTGTATGGTAGTGTACTCTAGCAACATCAGAATAAAACCAGTTAATACTGATAACATCGGTGCTTTATTAAACACCTTTATTGAATGGAAGTGTTTTCCATTCAAAGAAAATGCAATCTCCCTGTTTAATTCAACACAAACTAAACAATCATTAATAAACAGACCCCTTAAAAATTTAAATCACGTGTTGATGAAAGCCAACGCTGTTTCCTACCTATAGCAAACATGTTGTACTTTACATTTGGTTCAGGAATGTCAAAAACTTCATGCTCTTTTCCCGAAAACCAAAGTCCACTCTGATTACAGCATCACCAACAGCCAATGACAGGGGCCAGAGCGCACTATACGTGCAGGATAGCTCACACAGCCACAGGGACAGAGTGAACCCGCAACTACAGGTAATACAGACGGGGGGGGGGAGGAACACAATACAGCGGTATTAACAGCAGACAGACAGTGGAAACAAGGGGCAGCGGCGGCGGCGGCAGCCCTCTCTCAGGCGGCGGCGGCGGCCCTCTCTCAGGTGGCAGCGGCGGCGGCCCTCTCTCAGGTGGCAGCAGCCCTCTCTCAGGCGGCAGCGGCCCTCTCTCAGGCGGCGGCGGCCCTCTCTCAGGTGGCAGCGGCCCTCTCTCAGGCGGCGGCGGCCCTCTCTCAGGTGGCAGCGCCGGCGGCCCTCTCTCAGGCGGCAGCGGCGGCGGCCCTCTCTCAGGCGGCAGCGGCGGCGGCCCTCTCTCAGGCGGCAGCGGCGGCGGCCCTCTCTCAGGTGGCAGCAGCCCTCTCTCAGGTGGCAGCGGCGGCAGCCCTCTCTCAGGTGGCAGCGGCGGCAGCCCTCTCTCAGGCGGCAGCGGTGGCGGCCCTCTCTCAAGCGGCAGTGGCGGCGGCCATCTCTCAGGCAGCAGCGGCGGCGGCCCTCTCTCAGGTGGCAGCAGCCCTCTCTCAGGCGGCAGCGGCGGCGGCCCTCTCTCAGGCGGCAGCGGCGGCGGCCCTCTCTCAGGTGGCAGCAGCCCTCTCTCAGGCGGCAGCGGCGGCGGCCCTCTCTCAGGCGGCAGCGGCGGCGGCTCTCTCTCAGGAGGCAACGGCGGCGGCCCTCTCTCAGGCGGCAGCGGCCCTCTCTCTGGTGGCAGCAGCCCTCTCTCAGGCAGCAGCGGCGGCGGCCCTCTCTCAGGCGGCAGCGGCCCTCTCTCAGGCGGCAGCGGCCATCTCAGGTGGCAGCGCCGGCGGCCCTCTCTCAGGCGGCAGCAGCGGCGGCCCTCTCTCAGGCGGCAGCTGCGGCGGCCCTCTCTCAGGCGGCAGCGGCGGCGGCCCTCTCTCAGGCGGCAGCGGCCCTCTCTCTGGTGGCAGCAGCCCTCTCTCAGGAGGCAACGGCGGCGGCCCTCTCTCAGGTGGCAGCAGCCCTCTCTCAGGTGGCAGCGGCGGCGGCCCTCTCTCAGGCAGCAGCGGCCCTCTCTCTGGTGGCAGCAGCCCTCTCTCAGGCAGCAGCGGCGGCGGCCCTCTCTCAGGCGGCAGCGGCCCTCTCTCAGGTGGCAGCGGCGGCGGCCCTCTCTCAGGCGGCAGCGGCCCTCTCTCTGGTGGCAGCAGCCCTCTCTCAGGAGGCAACGGCGGCGGCCCTCTCTCAGGTGGCAGCAGCCCTCTCTCAGGTGGCAGTGGCGGCGGCCCTCTCTCAGGCGGCAGCGGCGGCGGCCCTCTCTCAGGCGGCAGCGGCCCTCTCTCAGGCGGCAGCGGCGGCGGCCCTCTCTCAGGCGGCAGCGGCGGCGGCTCTCTCTCAGGAGGCAACGGCGGCGGCCCTCTCTCAGGCGGCAGCGGCCCTCTCTCAGGTGGCAGCGCCGGCGGCCCTCTCTCAGGCGGCAGCAGCGGCGGCCCTCTCTCAGGCGGCAGCTGCGGCGGCCCTCTCTCAGGCGGCAGCGGCGGCGGCCCTCTCTCAGGCGGCAGCGGCCCTCTCTCTGGTGGCAGCAGCCCTCTCTCAGGAGGCAACAGCGGCGGCCCTCTCTCAGGTGGCAGCAGCCCTCTCTCAGGTGGCAGCGGCGGCGGCCCTCTCTCAGGCGGCAGCGGCCCTCTCTCTGGTGGCAGCAGCCCTCTCTCAGGAGGCAACGGCGGCGGCCCTCTCTCAGGTGGCAGCAGCCCTCTCTCAGGTGGCAGCGGCGGCGGCCCTCTCTCAGGCGGCAGCGGCCCTCTCTCTGGTGGCAGCAGCCCTCTCTCAGGCAGCAGCGGCGGCGGCCCTCTCTCAGGCGGCAGCGGCCCTCTCTCAGGTGGCAGCGGCGGCGGCCCTCTCTCAGGCGGCAGCGGCCCTCTCTCTGGTGGCAGCAGCCCTCTCTCAGGAGGCAACGGCGGCGGCCCTCTCTCAGGTGGCAGCAGCCCTCTCTCAGGTGGCAGCGGCGGCGGCCCTCTCTCAGGCGGCAGCGGCGGCGGCCCTCTCTCAGGCGGCAGCGGCCCTCTCTCAGGTGGCAGCGCCGGCGGCCCTCTCTCAGGCGGCAGCCCTCTCTCAGGCGGCAACGGCGACGGCCCTCTCTCAGACGGCGGCGGCCCTCTCTCTGGTGGCAGCAGCCCTCTCTCAGGCGGCAGCGGCGGCGGCCCTCTCTCAGGCGGCAGCGGCGGCGGCCCTCTCTCAGGCGGCAGCGGCGGCAGCCCTCTCTCAGGTGCCGGCGGCCCTCTCTCAGGCGGCAGCGGCCCTCTCTCAGGCGGCAGCGGCCCTCTCTCAGGTGGCAGCGCCGGCGGCCCTCTCTCAGGTGGCAGCGCCGGCGGCCCTCTCTCTGGCGGCAGCCCTCTCTCAGGCGGCAGTGGCCCTCTCTCAGGTGGCAGCGCCGGCGGCCCTCTCTCAGGCGGCAGCGGCCCTCTCTCAGGCGGCAGCAGTGGAGGCCCTCTCTCAGGCAGCAGCGGCCCTCTCTCAGGCAGCAGCGGCGGCCCTCCCTCAGGCGGCAGTGGCCCTCTCTCAGGTGGCAGCGGCGACGGCCCTCTCTCAGGCGGCAGCGGCCCTCTCTCAGGCGGCAGCGGCCCTCTCTCAGGCGCCAGCGGTGGCGGCCCTCTCTCAGGCGGCGGCGGCCCTCTCTCAGGCAGCAGCGGCGACGGCCCTCTCTCAGGCGGCAGCGGCGGCCCTCTCTCAGGCGGCAGCGGCGGCCCTCCCTCAGGCGGCAGCGGCCCTCTCTCAGGCGGCAGTGGCGGCAGTCATCTCTCAGGCGGCGGCCCTCTCTCAGGAAGCAACGGCGGCGGCCCTCTCTCAGGCGGCAGCGGCCCTCTCTCTGGTGGCAGCAGCCCTCTCTCAGGCAGCAGCGGCGGCGGCCCTCTCTCAGGTGGCAGCGGCCCTCTCTCAGGCGGCAGCGGCCCTCTCTCAGGTGGCAGCGCCGGCGGCCCTCTCTCAGGCGGCAGCGGCGGCAGCCCTCTCTCAGGCGGCAACGGCGACGGCCCTCTCTCAGACGGCAGCGGCCCTCTCTCTGGTGGCAGCAGCCCTCTCTCAGGCGGCAGCGGCGGCGGCCCTCTCTCAGGCGGCAGCGGCGGCAGCCCTCTCTCAGGTGCCGGCGGCCCTCTCTCAGGCGGCAGCGGCCCTCTCTCAGGCGGCAGCGGCCCTCTCTCAGGTGGCAGCGCCGGCGGCCCTCTCTCAGGTGGCAGCGCCGGCGGCCCTCTCTCTGGCGGCAGCGGCGGCAGCCCTCTCTCAGGCGCCGGCGGCCCTCTCTCAGGCGGCAGTGGCCCTCTCTCAGGTGGCAGCGCCGGCGGCCCTCTCTCAGGCGGCAGCGGCCCTCTCTCAGGCGGCAGCAGCGGTGGCCCTCTCTCAGGCAGCAGCGGCCCTCTCTCAGGCAGCAGCGGCGGCCCTCCCTCAGGCGGCAGTGGCCCTCTCTCAGGCGCCAGCGGTGGCGGCCCTCTCTCAGGCGGCAGCGGCCCTCTCTCAGGCAGCAGCGGCGGCGGCCCTCTCTCAGGCGGCAGCGGCGGCCCTCTCTCAGGCGGCAGCGGCGGCAGTCATCTCTCAGGCGGCGGCCCTCTCTCAGGAGGCAACGGCGGCGGCCCTCTCTCAGGCGGCAGCGGCCCTCTCTCAGGCGGCAGTGGTGGCAGTCATCTCTCAGGCGGCGGCCCTCTCTCAGGAGGCAACGGCGGCGGCCCTCTCTCAGGCGGCAGCGGCCCTCTCTCTGGTGGCAGCAGCCCTCTCTCAGGCAGCAGCGGCGGCGGCCCTCTCTCAGGCGGCAGCGGCCCTCTCTCAGGCAGCAGCGGCCCTCTCTCAGGTGGCAGCGCCGGCGGCCCTCTCTCAGGCGGCAGCAGCGGCAGCCCTCTCTCAGGCGGCAACGGCGACGGCCCTCTCTCAGACGGCAGCGGCCCTCTCTCTGGTGGCAGCAGCCCTCTCTCAGGCGGCAGAGGTGGCGGCCCTCTCTCAGGCAGCAGCGGCCCTCTCTCAGGCGGCAGTGGCCCTCTCTCAGGTGGCAGCGCCGGCGGCCCTCTCTCAGGCGGCAGCGGCCCTCTCTCAGGCGGCAGCAGCGGTGGCCCTCTCTCAGGCAGCAGCGGCCCTCTCTCAGGCGGCAGCGGCGGCCCTCCCTCAGGCGGCAGTGGCCCTCTCTCAGGCGCCAGCGGTGGCGGCCCTCTCTCAGGCGGCAGCGGCGGCCCTCTCTCAGGCGGCAGCGGCGGCCCTCCCTCAGGCGGCAGTGGCCCTCTCTCAGGCGGCAGTGGTGGCAGTCATCTCTCAGGCGCCAGCCCTCTCTCAGGCGGCGGCAGCAGCGGTGTTCTATCAGGCGGCGGCGGCAGCGGCGCTCTCTCAGGCGGCGGCAGCAGCGGCAGAGTCGCTCTCGCAGGCGGCGGCGGTGGCAGGTCTTCCATCTCACATACTGGAGATGGTCCAGGCTCCCTCGTTAGCCTCCATGAATGGCTGCCCCTCCTCCACTTTCGTTTTTGGGCAGGCAGTAGGTCCCCTTCCTCCTGGAAGGGGCAGCACGCCACTTGGTGCCCGAACTCCTCGCAGGCAAGGCACCAGCCTTGATCCTCCAGGCCACCAAGGAGATCTTCCAGTCCGCCATATTTCCTGATAATCATTTTATTCTGTTCCTTTGCTCATCCAAGACTGACCAGCTTCGTCAAGGACTTATTCAGCTATCCAAGATACACTCCCATCTCTGCCCTTATGCTTCCTTGTCCAGGTTCATATCTGTCAAAAAACCCTTAGGTCCCCTAGATCCCCTGTTTATTGATTGTTCCCATAATGTCATTACAAGACACTGGTTCGCAACTCACCTTTCTTCTCTTATCTCCAAAGCAGGTCTGTCTCCCCAGTTCTATTCCCCACACTCATTCAGGATTGGCGCAGCCTCATCAGCAGCAAAAGTCAATGTTAATCATCACCTTATAAAAACTATGCGTTGCTGGTCATCAGCAGCAGTCCACTCCTATAGTCGTTCTCTTCCTACAACTCTCAGCAGCTAACCAATCAATTGCTAGTATGCCCGGTGTGGGGGCACCCTTCCCTCCAGGACCACCAGAGGTTTGCTCCTAACAGAGGGTTTTTTTCCTCTCCACCAAGCGGAGGGTTGCACATAGCCCGTCTTACTAACCATCTCTCTTTGTCCTTGTTTGTCCTTCTTCCCTGTTTTTGGTGCGCATTGGCATGTGGCCTTTTGTTTGTTTTCACAGGTATGGTTCTTGCGGGGAGCCAGTGGTCCATCCTTTTGGAGGGTTAGTGAGTCTCACTTCCCCAGTCTCAAGTCAGCTGCACCTACTCATGCCTTCGTTCAGGGGGGGTCCTCGCCGCAGCGAGTCAGAGGGGACCACCACCCACACTGTTCTTTCGCAGCTCATGCGCTTTTTCTTGTCTCACCCAGAGACTCTGTTGTATCTCTCTCACTGTGCCAGTAAGAGCTGTAATCATCTACAATCCTTAAATACTAAAAACCAAATACTAACAAACTCTATCTTTCAGATACCCCTGCGGGTGTACCTGGCTTTGGAGGACTTGCCTCACCTCTTTGAGGGCGGCTCCTGGAAACAGGAATTCTCTTTCCTTCCTTCTTTCCAGGTTATGAACCTTTCCAATCTGTGGGGCCATGGCCTGGTCCACGAGGCAGCGGCTCTAAGGATTCTCTGCAGAGTTAGAGGATTTCTATGTTTTCAAGCGTCCCGGGGGCCCATGGGGCTGACCACTGCAGTACGAGGTTCTTGCGGTATAAAGTCTGGACCCCGTCCTTTGCCCTGGCCTGCAGGCCACTAATAGTTTAAAACAAGCACTCCTGGCCATCATCAATCCCTCGAGGCTAAGCCTCTAAATACTAACCCATATTCGTAACGCAGCCCTCGCTCCCGCCCGTGAATTAATGGGTAGGTTGCTGTATGTGCAAGGGCAAGGGCAGTATTTACTGTAAATAGGCATTTAATTAAAAATACTGTGGGACTTCACATACATTACCATTATGGCCGCTAATTAGAAATTATGGTAACTAAATCATTTTTCTGTTCTAGGTCTGTTTATGTTAAAATGTTTTTTAAGCGGGAAATGTTTAATAAAAATATGTATATAGTTCAAACATGATGTATACTTTGTTTTTATTTATATTTTATTATATTTATATAATAAAACTAAATAAAATGGAATATGTGAAAAATAAAATGAAAAATGATAAAAAAATAAAAAGAATTTCATGAGGCTGTAGTTATTGATAATCACTGACGGGGTGGAGACACATGACCCAGGAAGTACAAGACAGTCAAAAACCATGGCTTCAGTTTTCTTTAACTTAGCTTAGTTTAGCTCCTAGGAGGAGCATGCAACAGCAAGAAACAGACAGACAGCACAACTTGCTTTCAGGGGAGGAACAGTAATGAACTTTTCATTGAGACAGGAACTGTGTTTAAAAACTGAACACGGTAGCCTATTTATGAAAGGTACGTCACAAATTATTTAAGTTTCAGTTGAAATGTGTATATTTTGTGGCAACTGTAAGTCTGCTAAGAAATAATAATAATAATAACAGTTAAATTAAATCAGGTTAACATTACTATTGCAGGCATTACTGCAGATTAATTATGGTTTCTGATTTCCATTACATGAGAGTAGATGTTAAAACTTCATGCTGATTTGAACTCAGCCAGAATCTTTCCGTCTCAACCACAGCCAGTTGCTGCTCCTCTCTGCTGCTTCAGATAAGTTCTTCACTGTGCGACGCAACTCTAGGCCACTGAATCCGACGTCTCTGAGAAACCGGATTCTAGAGTGTGCCACAAATCCTCGACAACCCACCTCCACTGGGTAAACCCGGACTCTCCATCCTCACTGTTCCGCTTCAGTGGCTAGTTGAGCATACCGCAGTTTCTTCCTCTCATACGCCTCATCTACAGCATCCTCCCATGGCACTGTTAACCAGGTGAACAAGGCGTGCTGATCCAGACCACAAGACAATATCTGGTCGAAGGTTAGTGGTGGCAATCTCAGGTGGAGAAATAAGCCGTTGACCAACATCTGCCAGCATTTTCCAGTCTCTAGCAGCTTCCAGTTGTCCTGGGCGAGGACTGGTTTTAACACCTTTTTTTGGTGGTTGCTCTCCTGGGCGGAGGAATGTTGTCTTTTGTGTGTAATGTTTTGATGGAACAGGTGGCAACTTATTGGTCATGTTACGCTTGTCTTCCAATGCTAAGGCCAATATATGAGATGTCGGTTGCTACACAACAACCATTTAATTATTGGAAGCAAACAATATTGTGATTTAAGTACATTTGTCATCAGTACGAAATGAATATTATTTATATTAATATATATATATTCATTCATTCATTAATGTGCTGATTTCAAATAAAAATGTGTTTTAATCTAATTGATCTATTTGTTTGCATTTATACTTATTTAAGTATATACATGGAGAAGAGGATTCTTTTGTATTTCGAGTTGGATATCTCATACAGAGACACCTTAACTTGTGAATTGGCACTCTGTTTAGCCCATACTGTGTGGTATATACGGTGTGTTACAAGGTTTATGCTAATTAGAAGGTTACTCCACCGTATGTTTGCATCTATTAAGTTTAGTGAATAAGGTGTTGTGGCAAAGTGGTGAGTGAATACAGGTGAGTGCAGTGCAGAGCGAATATAAAACAGACAGACAATGATTTCCAGGTGCAAGGGTGTTTATTGATTTAATTAACAATGTCCAGAGCCTTATGGCAAACACCTGTAAATAATAATGTTGGAGTGATACAGCGGCGTGTATCACTCGGTATTTGTAATTCCCCAGGTTTGACCCGTAACCAAAAAGTCCAGTTTTACACAACACTGAACACAAAACACAAACACAGTTCTTAGTGATAGTGAATACGTGCAAGTGGTGTAATACAGTTCTCCGTGAAATGCAGGGGTGAAAGTGATGTCCGGGTTTATGCTGGCTTTCGCTACAGCTCCGGATCGTGCAACTGGTTGTCTATTAAAAACAGACGACAGTTAACCCTTTGCGGTCCTTTGTCGGACCTGGTCCGATATTGCAATTATTCCTATCCGGTCCAATGTCGGACCCTGTCCGATAGCATCAAAAAAATGCAAAAAACTGGTTTCTAGTCGTTTTTTCGCCAGAAAAAGCCGAGGAAACCATTCAATGGCCTAGTGGGAGTGACAGGAGCCGAGACAAGCCGAAAAAAAAAAGGGCGTATCTTATGAATAGTCATACTTGCCCCTGGCATCAGATAGGGGCGGCCATAAGGAAACAAGCTGCCTGTTACTGAATCAGCGCACAGAGAATAACATAGACATTTGCAGAGCTTTTTTGAGATGTTATAGTAGTAAAATAATGACTTGGATCGCATTATTGAGGAGTTTGGTGATAAAACGAGTTATCAGGAGATGATCGATCGGTATGTACGACTATTATTATTATTATTATTATTATTATTATTATTTATTTATTAGCATATGTGAAAGCTATAGCGAACGAAAGGGTGGGACGGGGCTGGAGATGCCTAGTGAGTGCTTTGTTGATATGCAGGGCCTTTTAAACCCGTTTGACTGTGGAAAAAAAATACTTTTAAACAGCGCGTCTAAAATTAACTGCGCGTGACACGCACTTAATAAATGGACTGCAAAGGGTTAACAAACCACTAACAAACACAAGACAAAACTCACGGTTCACGAAACAGCACGCAGACTCCTTGTAGGTTTTATAGCACTAACCATTTACCAAGGAACAGATCACGTATGTTAAGTCCTTTATTTATATCCTCGTTCATGACCCCTAGGTTAACGAGCGCATCCGCTACAGGTAACCAGGGACAGAGGCAGATAGATAAGTTCCTGCTTCAAGTAATTTTAACTAACTACATTTGGTGACATTGTAAGGTGGTGTTTGAATTGGCTTAGTGTGTGAGTAGTACCAGGTGAGTGGCTAAATTGATTAGCAGTTGATTTTGCTATTTGATTGGTTTCCACACAGTTTAGTTGGTTCTTTTGCCAAGCAGGTGTAACATTTAATCAAGCAGCTTATTTCTGCGCCAGCAAGAAGCGCCAGCAAGAAGCGCCAGCCAACCGAAGAGCCTCAACAAAAGAGCCGGGAGTCTAGCTGTGGGAGTCTACAGGTAACCAGCGTCTGAAGCAAGATAGGTAATTGATCCTGCTCCTAGTAATTTCTGAATTAACTATTTAAGTATCATTATCTGGTGTTTCTATTTGGGGAGGAGTGTGTGATTTTATCCCAGGCAGTGTGTTTATTTGAGTAATAAATTTGTAATTTGTAAATTGTATCAGGGAGGGTGGGTTAACTTGAATAGAGCAGTTTACATTTGAATTGGTCTCCACACAGCTCCTGTAGTTGTGTGATCCCATTAAAGTGTGTGAAACTATTGTCTCCAGAGCAGTTAGCAGCTAGTTCCCTTGCTAAGTGAAGGGAGTTATTTAAGGGTGGGCATCTCGTAATTAGTTCAGTCTACACCCCACCTCCCTCCAGAGCTACCGTCCTGTCTCCCTCCTACCCTTCCTCTCCAAAACCCTCGAGCGGACTGTACACCGCCAGCTCTCTGCTTTCCTGTCCAACCACTCTCTGCTTGACCCTCTCCAATCTGGCTTCCGCTCTGCTCACTCCACTGAAACCGCCCTCCTGTCTGTCACCAACTCACTTAAGTGTGCCCGAGCTGCCTCTCTCTCCTCTGTCCTAATTCTCCTCGACCTCTCTGCTGCCTTTGACACTGTTGATCACTCTATTCTACTATCATCTCTTGCTGACCTGGGGATCTCTGGCACTGCTCTGGCCTGGTTCTCCTCCTACCTCTCCAACCGCACTTACCAGGTAACCTTCTCTTAACTGGAGTCCCCCAAGGGTCAGTCTTGGGTCCTCTCCTGTTCTCTCTCTACACCCGCTCCCTGGGCCCCCTCATCGCATCCTATGGTTTCTCATACCATTTCTATGCTGATGATGCTCAGATTTTCCTCTCCTTCCCCACCTCTGACTCCACCATCTCCTCCCGTATCTCTACCTGTCTGTCTGCTATTTCCTCCTGGATGCACTCGCATCACCTCAAACTCAACCTCTCTAAATCTGACCTCCTTTTCTTTCCCTCCTCCTCCCCCTCCTCTGATCTCTCTATCTCTGTTCCTCTGGAATCTACCACACTCTCTCCCTCTTCCTCCGCTAAGAACCTTGGAGTCACCCTGGACCCCTGCCTCTCTTATTCCCAGCACATCTCCACTCTGGCACGCACTTGCCGATTCTTCCTGAGCAACATCCGAAGAATCCGACCCTTCCTCACCAACTATGCTACCCAGCTCCTGGTCCAGGCCCTGGTACTCTCCCGCCTAGACTACTGCAACTCCCTCCTGGCTGGCCTCCCTGCGTCCGCCACCCATCCGCTCCAGCTCATCCAGAACTCTGCTGCCCGCCTGGTGTTCTCTCTGCCTCGCTTCGCCCACGCTACTCCACTACTCCGCTCGCTCCACTGGCTCCCGATCACCGCTCGCATCCAGTTCAAGACTCTTGTACTAGCCTACAGATGCCTTGACCAGACTGCACCCAGCTACCTCCAGACCCTCATCTCTCCCTACACCCCCACTCGACCTCTCCGCTCCACCTGCACTAGAAGACTGGCTCTACCTCCGCTACGCTCCCCTGCCTCCCGAGCCCGCTCCTTCTCCACCCTTGCTCCGCAGTGGTGGAACGACCTTCCTACAGATGTCAGGACTGCCCACTCCCTGACCACATTCCGGTGCCTCCTTAAGACTCACCTCTTCAAACAGCACCTGTAGAACTCCTCTGTTGTATCCTGGGACACTATCACCCTTCATTTAAATATGCTTTATTTTGCTCTTATCTGCCCCCTATTTTACTACATTTAATCCTGTACTTCAGAATATTGTAATCTGCCAAGTGTTTAACCTGTAGTATTTTGTACTTAATCATATCCTGATGTAACTATCACTATTTAATCATATCCTGATGTAACTTTCACTATTATCTGCTGTATTATTGAATTGTGGTTTGTCACACTTGAAAAAAAAAATTATTGTATTTCTTGCTCTTATTGTATGACTTGTATTGTAACACTTGAATGTATTTGTATTTGCTTGCGATTGTAAGTCGCCCTGGATAAGGGCGTCTGCTAAGAAATAAATAATAATAATAATAATAATAATAATAATAACCAGGGACAGAGGCAGATAGATAAGTTCCTGCTTCTAGTAATTTTAACTAACTACATTTGGTGATATTGTAAGGTGGTGTTTGAATTGGCTGAGTTAGTGTGTGAGTAGTACCAGGTGAGTGGCTAAATTGATTAGCAGTTGATTTTGCTATTTCATTGGTTTCCACACAGTTTAGTTGGTTCTTTTGCCAAGCAGGTGTAACATTTAATCAAGCAGCTTATTTCGGCGCCAGCAAGAAGCGCCAGCCAACTGAAGAGCCTCAACAAAAGAGCCGGGAGTCTAGCTGTGGGAGTCTAGCTGTGGGAGTCTAGCTGTGGGAGTCCAGCGAGGGGAGGCCTGCGCTGAGACGCTGTTCGACTAGATCCGAACCTAACGGGGCTGTAGAAGAAGCTATCTACTAGTCAGGTCTGTACCCTCCACACTACTGCTCCTACTGTGCCTTTTGTCTTGCTTGTCCTGCTATGACTGTCTCTCACATCCCTGTTCTGTCCTCCCGTCCCCGTCCTCTGCCCTCCCTCCGCTGCTGCTCCTCCAACCCCTCTAACCTCATTTCTCTGCCTCCTCCCCCCTCCCGCACACTCTCTGGTGCACTCTGGAACTGTCACTCTTCTGCTAACAAAGCTGATTTCATATCTGCCTTTGCCTCCCACCTCTCGCTCGATTTCCTTGCTCTCACTGAAACCTGGCTGTCCCCTGATAACACTGTTACTCCTGCTGCCCTGTCCTCTCTCTACGTCCTGTCCCATACCCCGCGTCTCACTGGACGGGGATGTGGGACGGGTCTTCTCCTCTCTCCCTCCTTACTCTTTTCTATCCCCTCCGATCTCACCTCGCTCTCTGTCAATACCTTTGAATTTCATGCAGTCCAACTAACCTCTCCCTGTCAACTCCTGCTCATTGTTCTGTACCGCCCCCCTGGGCCTCTCACTCACTTTCTGGATGAACTCGACTATCTACTCTCCTCCCTCCCCTCTCTGTCTACCCCGACTGTCCTGTTGGGTGACTTCAACATCCATCTCGCCAACCCCAGCCACTCTGCTGGATTCCTCCCTCTCCTTCACTCCTTCGACTTCTGTCTCTCTCCGTCCCCTCCTACCCACAAAGCTGGCCGTCAACTGGACCTCACCTTCTCCAGGGCCTGCTGCCCCTCCACCCTCTCTGTCACCCCCCTGGACCTCTCTGATCACTATTTCATCTCTTTTTCTCTGTCTCTCCCCCCTCTCCCTGCTCCTCCTACCCCCACTGTCACCTCTCGCCGTAACCTCCAATCTCTCTCCCCCTCTGTCCTTGCCTCCATTGCTCTCTCTCACCTCCCTCCTATCGACTCCTTTTCACAACTCTCCGTAGACTCTGCTACCTCCACCCTCTTCTCCTCACTCACCTCCTCCCTCTACTCTCTCTGTCCCCTCACCTCCTGACCTGCTCGCCCCTCCCCTCCCCATCCCTGGCTCTCCTCTGCGCTCCGCTCGGCAAGAATCACACTGCGATCTGCTGAAAAGAAATGGAAGAGAACCAAACTCCCTGCTGCCCTAGACCTTTACCGCACTCTCCTCTCCTCCTTCTCCTCTACTCTCTCCTCTGCTAAATGTGCTTATTTCCAATCTGTAATCCAAGCCTCCACTAACCCACGTAAACTATTCTCTACCTCCTCCTCCCTCCTCTATCTCCCCTGACGACTTTGCCTCCTTCTTCTCTTCTAAAATCTCAGATATCCGCAAACTCTTTAACACCTCTCCCTCCCCGCACCCCCTCCTGCTCCAACCCCTACACCCACTACATCCCCTACTAACTCGCCTTCCTTCTCCACCTTCTTGCCCCTCTCAGACTCTGACCTCTCCTCCCTGCTCCAGGGTCACAAACCCACCACGTGTGCCTTGGACCCACTTCCCACTCACCTCTTTCAAGCTGCTGCTCCTGCTCTGCTCCCCTTCATCTCCTCCCTCCTCAACACCTCTCTACTTTCTGGTATCTTTCCCTCTGCCTTCAAAAAAGCCTCTATCACTCCCCTCCTCAAAAAACCTACCCTCGACCCCACCTCCCTCCAGAGCTACCGTCCTGTCTCCCTCCTACCCTTCCTCTCCAAAACCCTCGAGCGGACTGTACACCGCCAGCTCTCTGCTTTCCTGTCCAACCACTCTCTGCTTGACCCTCTCCAATCTGGCTTCCGCTCTGCTCACTCCACTGAAACCGCCCTCCTGTCTGTCACCAACTCACTAAAGTGTGCCCGAGCTGCCTCTCTCTCCTCTGTCCTAATTCTCCTCGACCTCTCTGCTGCCTTTGACACTGTTGATCACTCTATTCTACTATCATCTCTCGCTGACCTGGGGATCTCTGGCACTGCTCTGGCCTGGTTCTCCTCCTACCTCTCCAACCGCACTTACCAGGTAACCTGGAGTGGAGCAACCTCCACACCTCACCCTCTCTTAACAGGAGTCCCCCAAGGGTCAGTCTTGGGTCCTCTCCTGTTCTCTCTCTACACCCACTCCCTGGGCCCCCTCATCGCATCCTATGGTTTCTCATACCATTTCTATGCTGATGATGCTCAGATTTTCCTCTCCTTCCCCACCTCTGACTCCACCATCTCCTCCCGTATCTCTACCTGTCTGTCTGCTATTTCCTCCTGGATGCACTCGCATCACCTCAAACTCAACCTCTCTAAATCTGACATCCTTTTCTTTCCCTCCTCCTCCCCCTCCTCTGATCTCTCTATCTCTATTCCTCTGGAATCTACCACACTCTCTCCCTCTTCCTCCGCTAAGAACCTTGGAGTCACCCTGGAACCCTGCCTCTCTTATTCCCAGCACATCTCCACTCTGGCACGCACTTGCCGATTCTTCCTGAGCAACATCTGAAGAATCCGACCCTTCCTCACCAACTATGCTACCCAGCTCCTGGTCCAGGCCCTGGTACTCTCCCGCCTAGACTACTGCAACTCCCTCCTGGCTGGCCTCCCTGCGTCCGCCACCCATCCGCTCCAGCTCATCCAGAACTCTGCTGCCCGCCTGGTGTTCTCTCTGCCTCGCTTCGCCCACGCTACTCCACTACTCCGCTCGCTCCACTGGCTCCCGATCACCGCTCGCATCCAGTTCAAGACTCTTGTACTAGCCTACAGATGCCTTGACCAGACTGCACCCAGCTACCTCCAGACCCTCATCTCTCCCTACACCCCCACTCGACCTCTCCGCTCCACCTGCACTAGAAGACTGGCTCTACCTCCGCTACGCTCCCCTGCCTCCCGAGCCCGCTCCTTCTCCACCCTTGCTCCGCAGTGGTGGAACGACCTTCCTACAGATGTCAGGACTGCCCACTCCCTGACCACATTCCGGTGCCTCCTTAAGACTCACCTCTTCAAACAGCACCTGTAGAACTCCTCTGTTTGTATCCTGGGACACTATCACCCTTAATTTAAATGTGCTTTATTTTGCTCTTATCTGCCCCCTATTTTACTGCATTTAATCCTGTACTTCAGAATACTGTAATCTGCCAAGTGTTTAACCTGCAGTATTTTGTATTTAATCATATCCTGATGTAACTATCACTATTTAATCATATCCTGATGTAACTATCACTATTATCTGCTGTATTATTGAATTGTGGTTTGTCACACTTGAACAAAAATTATTGTATTTCTTGCTCTTATTGTATTACTTGTATTGTAACACTTGAAATGTATTTGCTTACGATTGTAAGTCACCCTGGATAAGGGCGTCTGCTAAGAAATAATAATAATAATCCGCTCCTCCAATCCTCGGATGCCACACTGTTTACCGTCTGGGTCATTGAGTTTGGATACCGTAGCTGCGCCCCTTTCCTAAATGACCAACTTCCACCTACCCTACGGAATAAATTGTCGTGCCATTTAGTTAAGGGTACTCTGTTCCCGTTACACAGTGCCCTCATAGGTCGAGAGGGAGATCTAACACCAAGCACCATTCGATCTCTGTCACAGGTGTTTATCACTGGATGAAACCGCATGAAGTGATCTTCCTTTTTCACACAGTATAAAGTCCAAAACACTGCTGTTTAGAGAATGAGGCCCTATGTTTGGTATGTTAAAATAAGCACACTGTTTTGACTTAGTTTAGTCAAACCAGGTCTTTTTTGGAGCAGGACAGCAGTAAAACAACTCAAAACTCACTGTGCTGGTCCAGAGTTATATGGTTCCATTCTGGAGCCTCTGACTGTCTCTCTACCATGAAGTATTATTGTTCAGTCAGGTCTTCCTCCTCTTCTGTGGCTCTAACAAAAAGATGCTGCTGAGGTTGCTAAGGATGGCTATACCGTGGTTTGAGCAAATTCACATGGTACACCTGTGTGGTGTTCTGGCAGTCTGGCATTACGATCTTGTAGGTAAATTGATTCACTTTCCTCACAACCTTATATGGATCTTGCCATTAGGACAATAAATTGTATTATTGTGACAGCAGGAGCAACAACACATCTTGTCCTGGTTGGTGTACCAGGTCTTCTGGGCTTGTTGTGCTTGCTACATGCTCTCCCGTACTATTGATGTCATCTCCTGAAGTTGATCTTGCACCTGGAGAATATAGCTGGCAACACTATGGCTTTCCTCAGGCTTTGATTCCCACCTTTCCCTCAGGATATTCAGAGGTCCTCACACCTGTCTGCTGTACAGAAACCTAAACTGGGAGAATCCCATAGATACTTGTGGTACTTCTCGGTAGGTGAACAACAGATATGGTATATTCACTGATCCCAGTCCGAACCAGTCTTTATCACAAATGTTCCCAGCATTGCCTTCAGGGTGCGATTAAAACACTCCACCACCCTGTCAGTCTGAGGATGGTAAAGTGTGGTTTTAATACCTTTAAATTCCATCAGCCAATAAGCCTAGTGAAGCAGTTTCAATCTAATTTGTGCTCTTATCTGTTATGATCAATTTGGGGATTCCTACCCTAGAGAAAATCTGCACTAGCACATTAGCTACCTGCCTGGCTTTAACAATCCTCATGGTACGCTTCAGGATAGCGAGTACTGTAATCATAAATAACAAGAATGTACAGTATTTTTGACCTGATCTACTTCTCTCTAAAGAACCCCCTACATCCATTGCTACACTCTCAAATGGGGTGTCACTTCCCCCCAGCACGTGAAAGATTTAATAACATGACTGACCTCTGGATTTAGGCCAGGCCAATAGAAGCGACTAGTAATACAGGCAAGCATTCTCCAAATGACCTGCCCACGGGACTGTATGCCCCAAAGTCAAAATCTGAATAAAGGGGTTTCAACATCACAACAGCTCTTTGTAACTGCTCTAAATTGATCAGAAATTCCCACTCCTCTGATACAAGAGGTTGGTTTCGACTCATCTCCTCACTCTGAGAGGGCTGAGTTTTACTTTAAATTTTTCAGTGTGTTTCAGGCTCCTGGATTTTCTAGGTTTTGTTTATGCTGCTTCAGTATCTGCATTCAAATATGGCAAGTCACACAGAGATGCAGCCTCAACCTGCTGTTTCCTACTCTACATTCTGGTAGTGGCTACAGTACTGTGCAAAAGTTTTAGGCAGGTGTGAAAAAATGCTGTAAAGTAAGAATGCTTTCAAAAATAGACATGTTAATAGATTATATTTATCAATCAACTAAATGCAAAGTGAGTGAACAGGAGTAAAATCTAAATCAAATCCATATTTGGTGTGACCACCCTTTGCCTTCAAAACAGCATCAATTCTTCTAGGTACACTTGCACAAAGTCAGGGATTTTGTAGGCATATAGTCAGGTGTATGATTAAACAATTATACCAAACAGGTGCTAATGATAATCAATTCAATATGTAGGTTGAAACACAATCATTAACTGAAACAGAAACAGCTGTGTAGGAGGAATAAAACTGGGTGAGGAACAGCCAAACTCAGCTAACAAGGTGAGGTTGCTGAAGACAGTTTACTGTCAAAAGTCATACACCATGGCAAGACTGAGCACAGCAACAAGACACAAGGTAGTTATACTGCATCAGCAAGGTCTCTCCCAGGCAGAAATTTCAAGGCAGACAGGGGTTTCCAGATGTGCTGTCCAAGCTCTTTTGAAGAAGCACAAAGAAACGGGCAACGTTGAGGACCGTAGACGCAGTGGTCGGCCAAGGAAACTTACTGCAGCAGATGAAAGACACATCATGCTTACTTCCCTTCGCAATCAGAAGATGTCCAGCAGTGCCATCAGCTCAGAATTGGCAGAAAACAGTGGGACCCTGGTACACCCATCTACTGTCCGGAGAAGTCTGGTCAGAAGTGGCCTTCATGGAAGACTTGCGGCCAAAAAGCCATACCTCCGATGTGGAAACAAGGCCAAGCGACTCAACTATGCACGAAAACACAGGAACTGGGGTGCAGAAAAATGGCAACAGGTGCTCTGGACTGATGAGTCAAAATTTGAAATATTTGGCTGTAGCAGAAGGCAGTTTGTTCGCCGAAGGGCTGGAGAGCGGTACACGAATGAGTGTCTGCAGGCAACAGTGAAGCATGGTGGAGGTTCCTTGCAAGTTTGGGGCTGCATTTCTGCAAATGGAGTTGGGGATTTGGTCAGAATTAATGGTCTCCTCAATGCTGAGAAGTACAGGCAGATACTTATCCATCATGCAATACCATCAGGGAGGCATCTGATTGGCCCCAAATTTATACTGCAGCATGACAACGACCCTAAACATACAGCCAAAGTCATTAAGAACTATCTTCAGCGTAAAGAAGAACAAGGAGTCCTGGAAGTGATGGTATGGCCCCCACAGAGCCCTGATCTCAACATCATCAAGTCTGTCTGGGATTACATGAAGAGAGAGAAGCAACTGAGGCTGCCTAAATCCACAGAAGAACTGTGGTTAGTTCTCCAAGATGTTTGGGCCAACCTACCTGCCGAGTTCCTTCAAAAACTGTGTGCAAGTGTACCTAGAAGAATTGATGCTGTTTTGAAGGCAAAGGGTGGTCACACACCAAATATTGATTTGATGTAGATTTTTCTTCTGTTCACTCACTTTGCATTTTGTTAATTGATAAATATAAACTATTAACATGTCTATTTTAGAAAGCATTCTTACTTTACAGCATTTTTTCACACCTGCCTAAAACTTTTGCACAGTACTGTACATTACAGGGTTTAGCTATTGCCAGCAATTCTCATAATAATATAGGTAGGTCTCTGCTCAGAATAACACTCTATGGCAACTAACTAACCACACCTACAGTCATTAAAAATGTTTGATCCCGAATTGCAAGGTAGACATCTGCAGTTGGATACATTTTGTCTTCCCCATGCACACAGCTGATTTTAATGTTGGCTCCCTTGTTAAAACTTTCACTAGGGCCAAAGCTACTTAAAACCAATATCTGTGAACTACCAGTGTCTAAAAGAGCCTGTACTGGATGCCATTAACAAACACTGTCACTTATTGCTCTAACCCATTCCCCTTCTTCGCTGCTCTGCTAGATCAAGGCAAATCATAACACAGGTCAAGTGTATTAATTCTGTTTAACAGGAACTCTGGTCTATAATGACCTGGCTGACCACAGTTATGACAAATACATAATGTTGTTGTACCGTGTGGTGGTATGGTCTCATTCATTTTTCATACGGCTCTCTGAGACGCAAATACAGTTTTTGCGAGTTTTACCCCTCCATGACCTCCAATGCTCTGAACTGCTGACAGTAGGTCTCAGTTCTGATTTCATACTTTTTCAGTATGGAAGTCTCCACCTTGTCATAGTTCATAGTCTTGTCAGGGTGCAGGCCACAAACTCATGTCTGGCCTTGCCCGTTAGGAGTGGTACCAGCCTCACGGCCCAGTTACCTTTCTCCCAGTGGCATGCCACAGCCACTCGCTCAGTCGTGGTTAGGAAGTGTTCTCTGTCATCAGAGTCCTCTGCTTCTGTAATGTGTGCTCCCTCCAGCCCATGGACTGACCTCGTTCCAGCTCAAGGGTGGCTTCACTGCAGGTCTCGTTTTGCCTTGTCTGATGACCTTGCTGCATTTGCCCCTGTAGTTTGAAGTGTTGCTCGTCTCTGGCCCTTTCCTTGTCCATTCGTTCTTCTTTGGCCTGCTGGACCTCCACATAACTCTTGAACATGCTAGCAAGTTCCATCACTGATCCGTCACTGCCAGATACTGCTTGCACTGAAGCTTGGGGGCTTGAGTCTCGCTTGTCATTGCCCCAGCTACCTCCTCTGATCTCTCCTCTCTCGAGCGCTTAGTCGGCATTGTGAAGACCTCTCCTCCCCTCACTTCTCTCTCTAGCTTCTCTTCTCCTCAGGAGGGCCTCCTGGTGCATCCCGTTGATGCCACCGAATGTGGAAGTGTGACCAGTGGTGTGTGGTGTTAGTGCAGGAAAGCAGGCAGGAACAGAAGGGATTGTTGCAGACTCAAGAAATGTCTTTTTAATAACAAATAACTAAATACATCAACACTAAGACCTTTTAAACTATTTACAAATGAAATAGTGAAAACTAAATAAAACCTATAGCAGGTTAGAAATTAACCATAGCAAAATACATAGGGCAACAAGATATCCCCTTTATCTCTCTGACTTGAATTGAACTCAAGAAAAGCTTTTTGGTTTTGGGATGATCACAGTGTTGTACTAGAAGAATGAACCCTGTATTCTGTGATTCTCGTTGAGTTTGATTAGTGTTGTATTGGAAGAATGAACCCTGTATTCTCTGATTCTCTCAGTAGAGTTTGATCACAGTGTTGTATTGGAAGAATGAACCCTGTATTCTGTGATTCTCTCGTCGAGTTTGATCACAGTGTTGTATTGGAAGAATGAACCCTGTATTCTGTGATTCTCTCGTCGAGTTTGATCACAGTGTTGTATTGGAAGAATGAACCCTGTATTCTGTGATTCTCTCGTCGAGTTTGATCACGGTGTTGTATTGGAAGAATGAACCCTGTATTCTGTGATTCTCTTGTTGGGTTTGATCACGGTGTTGTATTGGAAAAATGAACCCTGTATTCTGTGATTCTCTTGTCGAGTTTGATCACGGTGTTGTATTGGAAGAATGAACCCTGTATTCTGTGATTCTCTTGTTGGGTTTGATCACAGTGTTGTATTGAAAGAATGAACCCTGTATTCTGTGATTCTCTCATCGAGTTTGATCACGGTGTTGTATTGGAAGAATGAACCCTGTATTCTGTGATTCTCTCGTCGAGTTTGATCACAGTGTTGTATTGGAAGAATGAACCCTGTATTCTGTGATTCTCTCAGTAGAGTTTGATCACAGTGTTGTATTGGAAGAATGAACCCTGTATTCTGTGATTCTCTCGTCGAGTTTGATCACAGTGTTGTATTGGAAGAATGAACCCTGTATTCTGTGATTCTCTCGAGTTTGATCACGGTGTTGTATTGGAAGAATGAACCCTGCATTCTGTGATTTTCTTGTTGGGTTTGATCACAGTGTTGTATTGGAAGAATGAACCCTGTATTCTGTGATTCTCTGGTTGAGTTTGATCACAGTGTTGTATTGGAAGAATGAACCCTGTATTCTGTGATTCTCTCGTCGAGTTTGATCACAGTGTTGTATTGGAAGAATGAACCCTGTATTCTGTGATTCTCTCGTCGAGTTTGATCACAGTGTTGTATTGGAAGAATGAACCCTGTATTCTGTGATTCTCTCGTCGAGTTTGATCACGGTGTTGTATTGGAAAAATGAACCCTGTATTCTGTGATTCTCTGGTCGAGTTTGATCACAGTGTTGTATTGGAAGAATGAACCCTGTATTCTGTGATTCTCTCGTCGAGTTTGATCACAGTGTTGTATTGGAAGAATGAACCCTGTATTCTGTGATTCTCTCATCGAGTTTGATCACGGTGTTGTATTGGAAGAATGAACCCTGTATTCTGTGATTCTCTCATCGAGTTTGATCACGGTGTTGTATTGGAAGAATGAACCCTGTATTCTGTGATTCTCTCATCGAGTTTGATCACGGTGTTGTATTGGAAGAATGAACCCTGTATTCTGTGATTCTCTCGTCGAGTTTGATCACAGTGTTGTATTGGAAGAATGAACCCTGTATTCTGTGATTTTCTTGTTGGGTTTGATCACAGTGTTGTATTGGAAGAATGAACCCTGTATTGTAGTGTTGTACTAAAAGAACCCTTCATATTTGCAGGATTGTTCTGCTGACCATGACATTGAGTTAACCATTAGGGATGCACAGCGCCCTGCATGTACTGATAATGTGAAGCACATCATGTGGGAAAAAAACTGAAACAAATGTGCCATGGGGTGAATGTTTTATTTGTTCTCTCTGTGTTGAGTCCTGTCTGGGCTATGTTGTTGATCTGCTCTCTCTGTGTTGAGTTCTGTCTGGGCTGTGTTGGTGATCTGCTCTCTCTGTGTTGAGTTCTGTCTGGGCTGTGTTGGTGATCTGCTCTCTCTGTGTTGAGTCCTGTCTGGGATGTGTTGGTGATCTGCTCTCTCTGTGTTGAGTCCTGTCTGGGCTGTGTTGGTGATCTGCTCTCTCTGTGTTGAGTCCTGTCTGGGCTGTGTTGTTGATCTGCTCTCTCTGTGTTGAGTTCTGTCTGGGCTGTGTTGGTGATCTGCTCTCTCTGTGCTGAGTTCTGTCTGGGCTGTGTTGTTGATCTGCTCTCTCTGTGTTGAGTTCTGTCTGGGCTGTGTTGTTGACCTGCTCTCTCTGTGTTGAGTTCTGTCTGGGCTGTGTTGGTGATCTGCTCTCTCTGTGTTGAGTTCTGTCTGGGCTGTGTTGGTGATCTGCTCTCTGTGGCTGTTGTACTGCCTGCTCATCTCTTCCACAGTGCTCAAGGTCGGGCACCTTAAAACGCTGAGAAAAGAAGTTCAGTATGTGTTTCTCTAATAATAGCAATTAGCCCCCCCCCCCCCACACACTCACTCACACACATGCACATAGCATGTCCCTACTGCCCCACCTACCCACCCACATGTATAGTAGAACAGATTACTACTAATCCAAGGTGCACCAAAAAGTATTCAGATAGCTCCCTTAAAGGGTACATAAGGACCTTTTTATTTTATTGTGTTACATGTTCCCATGTGTTACAACTGTTTACGTAAGGTGTGTGTATTAATTTTTATTTTTATTTTTACATTTTACAGGTCCATTCTGGTACATGTGAAGACAGCTTGAGGCAGGGAATGCAATTTAAAAGTTTAAAAAAGTGGTCAAAATGTAAAAACAATACTAAAACAATACACACAATACACACACCTTACGTAAACAGTTGTAGGAACACATGGGAACATGTAACACAATAAAATAAAAAGGTCCTTATGTACCTTTTAAGTTTCAAAACCATTGTTTAAATATGTAATTGTGTGGGTCAACTGTTTAAAAACAGTAAAGCTAAGAACCCAACTCCTGAAACCTGGCTAATACTGAAGATGAATAAAACAAATAAAGAAATGCAATACACACAAGGCTTGTATCATTTAGATTGAGGTACTGCATAGACTGTATAATTTAGATTGAGGTACTGCATAGACTGTATCATTTAGATTGAGGTACTGCATAGACTGTATCATTTAGATTGAGGTACTGCATAGACTGTATAATTTAGATTGAGGTACTGCATAGACTGTATCATTTAGATTGAGGTACTGCATAGACTGTATAATTTAGATTGAGGTACTGCATAGACTGTATCACTTAGATTGAGGTACTGCATAGGCTGTATCATTTAGATTGAGGTACTGCATAGGCTGTATCATTTAGATTGAGGTACTGCATAGACTGTATCATTTAGATTGAGGTACTGCATAGACTGTATCATTTAGATTGAGGTACTGCACAGACTGTATCATTTAGATTGAGGTACTGCATAGGCTGTATCATTTAGATTGAGGTACTGCATAGACTGTATCATTTAGATTGAGGTACTGCTATATACTGAAAAACACTGTTAAAAAAACCGTACCAACTTATTTTTCTGTTTATTACAAATGGAGATTTACTGTAGGCTTTGGGGATCCACAAGGGAAGTAATGTTAAAACTTTACAATGCATTAGTAAGACCTCATCTAGAATATCGTGTTCAATTCTGGTCACCTTGCTACAAAAAGGATATTGCTGCTCTAGAAAGAGTGCAAAGAAGAGCAACCAGAATTATCCTCGGTTTAAAAGGCATGTCGTATGCAGACAGGCTAAAAGAATTGAATCTATTCAGTCTTGAACAAAGAAGACTACTCGGCGATCTGATTCAAACATTCAAAATCCTAAAAGTTATAGACAATGTCAACCCAGGGGACTTTTTTGACCTGAAAAAAGAAACAAGGACCAGGGGTCACAAATGGAGATTAGATAAAGGGGCATTCAGAACAGAAAATAGGAGGCACTTTTTTACACAGAGAATTGTGAGGGTCTGGAACCAACTCCCCAGTAATGTTGTTGAAGCTGACACCCTCGGATCCTTCAAGAAGCTGCTTGATGAGATTCTGGGATCAATAAGCTACTAACAACCAAACTAGCAAGATGGGCTGAATGGCCTCCTCTTGTTTGTAAACTTTCTTATGTTCTTATCTAAGTGAACGTGAGCTACAACTACTGAGCTGTTTGCATCTGTGGAAAAAGTCGTGACGATAAAGTGCCTGAGAATGAAAAACAAATGTCTACATACTATGCCGTAAGAACCCACCCTCCCGGCATGATAATGTGTGTGTGTGTGTATATATATATATATATATATATATATATATATATATTAAGGCTGCTCCAATTAACAGATTAATCAGACTGATTAATAAACTAAAGAGTTGATCGCAGATGATGATTCTTCTTTCTTTCTTCTTTTTTTTTGTAGACATTTTTAACTCCATTTCCCAACATCCCCTGGTTAGAAAGAATGAGCGCGAGAAGGCTTCCCGCGTCAGTTTGTATCTGGCTTGTTGTTGTTTCACACAAACACACACTCGCCGACACACACACACACACTGACACACACACTCACGCTGACAGACACACACACACACACACACACACACTTCTTACCTTTTCTGCAACGTCCAGAATGATCCTCAATGTCTGCTGCCAGCTTGGAAAAATACGTCTGCCTTTACTACAATCAAAGCAGACTTTATTCATTTAAAACTGTGTTGGTGAAAAGGGAGTTTTTATATTTAAGTTCATTTCAACAGAGTTGACTGTGCAGTGCAGCATTTATTTTTCACAATTCCTTCATTTGGCCTGGCATAGTTTCAGTTGAGTAAATGTCTTTTACTAGTGTCACAAGCTGCGACTATAACGTTTTGTTTTATTGATGTTAGTAGTGTTAACGTTACATTACTGTTCAAGTTGTTTATGCATACCGATTTTTACTAGTTTATATTGTGGAACATGGGCAGGAGAGTTGTTTTAACCAAGGTTTATCTGTTTCATGGTCCTAATTTATTTTTTATTTTTTTAAATGCCAATAACCCGGAAGCCCTAAATATAATGAAACAAAAAAAGGATGTTCATAAGGAGCCATATAGCTGGGTTGCATGCAACCGAGTCGCTTACATGTGGACGTCCCTGCAACCAGTTGCTTGAAGTAGAGCCAGGCTCTACTTTCCAAGCAACCTCCCGAGTGGCTTCTGTAGACACAGGTGATCACGTGGCAATTCGTGAACTCTGATCGGTTCTTATAATGCTGACTGCACGGCTTGCACATCCTGTCATAAAGAAGCTCTCATTTTAAAAACGTCGGCGGTAAAATTAAACAGTTTCGTTCAGCTTATATGGCATTTAAAATAACAGCAGTTGAAAAACTAACAGCCAACTCTTCCTCGTTAATTACTGGACACATTACAACTTGACCAAAAAAGTGTCACCTCAGTTGTCAAAAAATAAATAAAATAAATACAATTCTAAACTTGTAGACATGAGACAAAAAGAAAACGTGTCAACCAAAAAAAAACTACTTCACCTTGTAGAGGGAATAAAAATGTAAAAAAAAAAACCTGTCATCTCAGTTATCATAAAAAAATGAAACTTGTAGATGCGTTGCACGATTTCGGGAGCAATTGGGTTGCGCAACTGATGGTGTAACACCTCCCCAGTCACGGAAGCGTACGAGACACACCACAAACCTGCCTTTAATTACAAAATATCACAAGATGCAGCAAGTGTTGAATGTAAAAGTACTAATGTAGCCTGACTACGCCAGTTCAGTGCGATAAGGCACCGAACAGATTACAGAAGATCCTTTAGGTTCTTTTTATTCAGATAACAGATCTAAAAATGTAGGAAGAGGGTCACCAAGAAAATCACAGATACATTTTAACAAGCATTTGTTTATTGTAAACTTCCAATAACAACACCTAGTTTCAAATGGTACTGATTATAAAACAACAATTCCATTCACCTATTAACAGGTAGCAAGATTTCAAGCAGTTAAACAAGGTTCACATGAATGAGGTCATGGATTAAGCTGCAAATACAACAACGCTGCTACCCAGCAATACAGTGGAGATACACATTCCAAAACACGGTAAAACTGTCATAATAAAAACAATACCACGGTACAAAAGTACAAATACCCACACCACACACACACACACAATGTCCGTGCAGGGGAGGGAACACACACACAGAGAGCGCGAGAGAGAAACCAGAATCGCAATATAGCCTATTCTGTGCACTTCTTAAACTCCATTCGACTACCAAACAGGCTAAAAACACTCGGGCCGTTCGCGCTTATTATTCAACACCGGCATACAATCAGCCCAATACTTATTGTCGGGATGCTCCATTTACTGGTCCGTTTCAGTCTCTCTCACTCGTCGCTCCCCGCTCCAAACACTGCATTCCCACTCCTGCACAGACACACAAACCCCAGGATGGCCATCCCGTTTGTGAAAACATGTGCTATTTATATTCAGGTGCGTAAATTGATCAATAATTCAATTACTAGGTGCTCAACAGGGCAAACACAGGGAAGCGGGTGGAGAAGACAACATAACGTGATACAAATCAATTATCAAAAAGTGTCAGACAACACAAAGCGTGCACTAATCAAATCATAAAATACATTTTATAAAAATAATAACATACAAGTATAAAATAAATTTGAACAGGGCATTCTTGACCCTGTTACAATGGCTCAGGTGTGGACCCGGCTTAATTGGTATATGTTTGCATGAAAGACAAAAATAAATCCATTCTCAGTTCTTGTGCGTTATATTTTGCTATTAAACTCTTTCATGGATTGATGTCGTTCTGTGAAAATGTGTTACAGTTACTAAAATAAAAATGCTTTTAAAATAACCAAATTCCCATTGGGCTTATATTTTTTTTAGATTCTACTGATTCACTATAAGAACGTTACCTTTAAAATGTGCATGGATGAGTCTACCAATTAATCAACTAATGCCCATAAATTAACCGATCAAAAATTATAAATCGAGTGACAGACCTAATTATATATATATATATATATATATACAGTGCCGTGAAAAAGTATTTGCCCCCTGTCTGATTTTCTGCATTTTTGCACATTTTTGATACTGAATGTTATCAGATCTTCAACCAAAATGGGGTTTAGGTCTGCACTTTGACTAGGCCATTCCAAAACTTTAAATTTCTTGTTCTTTAACCATTCTGATGTAGACTTGCTTGTGTGTTTCGGATCATTGTCTTGCTGCATGACCCAGCTGCGCTTCAGCTTCAGCTCACGGACGGATGGCCTGACATTCTCCTTTAGAATTCTCTGATACAGAGCAGAATTCATGGTTCCTTCAATGATGGCAAGGCATCCAGATCCTGATGCAGCAAAGCATCCCCAAACCATGATAATACCACCACCATGCTTGACCATTGGTATGAGGTTCTTACTGTGGAATGCAGTTTTTGGTTTTCGCCAGACACAACGGGGCCCATGTCGGCCAAAAAGTTACACTTTTGACTCATTTGTCCATAGAACATTGTTCCAAGGCTCTTGAGGATCATCCAGGTGCTTTTTGGCAAACTTGAGACGAGCATTCATGTTCTTCTTAGTGATCAATGGTTTCCTGCTACTCTGCCATGAATCCCATGAATAATAATTGGGCATTCCAAATTGGGAGAAAATAAAAAATTATTGGAGATTCTAAATTTATAAATCAATAAAATTTTAAAAAATAACATGCAAAAACTAATTTCATACTCTGACAAAAGTATTTGGGCACCCATACATTAGTATTTTGTGTGCCCACCCTTTTTTCCCCCTGTAACTTCAGTAAAACAATCATTCCGTTTCGCTGCTAACAAAGGCAACTCTTTTTTTAAATCAAACTGAAACCAAAAAGCGAGCAAAGTTAAATTGCTTTAATCCCCATTTTGAAATCCTAGTGACTCGTTGCAAAAATGATTTCACCTGTTATGCAAGTTTTATCTTAATTGTGTTTTGTGAATCTCTGATTATCAGTGAATAAGAGCGTGTCATTCAAGTTACAGGAAGGAAAAAAAAAACACAACAAAAGCGATCTTGTTTTACAATCAACACTTCTACAAGAGTTGAATTAAGAAACAATGTCGGCTCAAAACAAACTTAAAGGGACATTACATCATCAAAAATAAAAAAACAAAGAGCCCTACTTATAGTAGAGCTCTGTTACAAAATACAGCACAGGACTGCACAGTATGTATTACACACAGTGCAAGTGAAGTTTGCATGTGTGTTGCATAGAAAACTGCACACTGATGCATTGTTTTGTCACTCAGGACATTTTTACAGTGCAAATAAGTGTAAAGAAAACTAGTTTTAAACAACTTCTGGGTTTGCCCCTGCCCACTTCCAGTTTGACGAATACATACCCAAAAACTTTCTTATGTTTCTTATGTTCTTATGAATCAACCCAAGGCTTCCGTCACCAAGATCTCGTGCCCGTGACATAAGTCACCATTATGGGGGGCGCCATCTATTTTTAGCTATTTTCGAGTTTTATGTAAATTGTTTTTTTCGGGGCTTTCGTTTTTGATATACTGTATGAAATTAGTGTTTTCGGTTACTTTCCAAACTGCTTGAGCATTTTTGTGTGTGTGTGTGTCAAAATATGTATAGTAACTCCACAGTACTTGCACACTTAAGTTGTACCTTCTTTCCTTTGCTGTTTTCCACAACGAAATCCCTATGGTCACGGGCACATTCTTCTGGGGTTTTTGTGTGAAGGCATGTTTGTACATTCCGCCACAATTCTGTTTTAACCCTTTGCAGTCCATTTATTAAGTGCGTGTCAGGCGCGTCAGGTCCAATTTATTTTCACACGCGCAGTTAATTTTAGACGCGCTGTTTAAAAGTATTTTTTTCCACAGTCAAACGGGTTTAAATGGCCCTGCATATCAACAAAGCACTCACTAGGCATCTCCAGCCCTGCCCCACCCTTTCGTTCGCTATCGCTTTCACCTATGTAAGAAATAAATAATAATAAAAATAATAGTCGTACATACCGATCAATCATCTCCGGATCACTCGTTTTATCACCAAACTCCTCAATAATGCGATTCATTATTTTATTACTATAACATCTGAAAAAAGCTCTGCAAATGTCCGTGATAGTCTCTGTGCGCTGACGCACTCAGCCAGCTTGTTTACTATGCCGCCCCGTTATCTGATACCAGGGCCATATGTATGACTATTCATGAGATACGCCTTTTTTTTTTTTTTCGACTTGTCTCGGCTCCTGTCGCTCCCACTCGGCAATTGAATGGTTTTTTCGGCTTTTTCCGGAGAAAAAACGACTAGAAACCCGTTTTTTGCGTTGCTATAATGATGTCGGACCCAGTCCGACAAAGGACCTGAGAGGAATAATTGCAATGTCGGACCCAGTCCGACAATGGACCGCAAAGGGTTAAAAGGCCCTGCATATCAACAAAGCACTCACCAGGCATCTCCACCCCGCCCCACCCTTTCGTTCGCTATCGCTTTCACATATGCTAAGAAATAAATAATAATAATAGTCGTACATACTGATCAATCATGTCCTGATCACTCGTTTTATCACCAAACTCCTCAATAATGTGATCCAAGTCATTATTTTATGATATTTTCTGAGCGCTGATGCAGTACCATCCAGCTTGTTTCCTTATGACCGCCCCTATGTGATGCCAGGGGCAAGTATGACTATTCATGAGATAAGACTTTTTTTTTTTTTTTTTTTTTTCATCGGCTTGTCTCGGCTCCTGTTGCTCCCACTCGGCCATTGAATGGTTTTCTCTGCTTTTTCCGGAGAAAAAATGACTAGAAACCCGTTTTTTGAGTTTTTTTGATGATGTCGGAGAGGGTCCGACAATGGATCGGATAGGAATAATTGCAATGTCGGACCAGGTCCGACATAGGACCGCAAAGGGTTAAATCCTCTGTGTCTTAACTGTAATACAGCTTTAAATCCCGCTAACAAGCCTCCATCCTGATTGTAATCTCGGTACTGCCAGGCAGTACCTCTTGGATCAGTGCACCCGTACTGGATCAATGCACTGCGTCCTGAAGACCACGCCCCACAAGAACTGGTGCAGCTGATCACCATCGAGCAGGGAATTCCCTGCCGCCAGGGAATTGAGAGTGGGTTAAAAGACACCACCTGGGGACTCCCGAGTGGCACATCCAGTAAAGGCACTCCACGTAGAGTGCAGGATGCGCTCTATAGCCTGGTTACCAGTTTGTGTCCAGGCTATTCCACTGCCTGAGTTCTCAGGGGCGGTGCACAATTGGCTGAGCGCCGCACGAGGTGGGGAGGGCTTAAGTCGGCCAGGATGTCCTTGGCTCACTGTGCACCAGCGACTCCTGTGGTTGGCCGGGTGCCTGTGGGCCTGCCTGTACGTGATCCAGAGCTGAGTGGTCCTCCAACTCTGTAGCTCTGAGATGGCTGCATGGTGGGCTTGCAGAGTGAAAAGAAGTGGACGGCTGACGGCAGACGTTTTGGAGGATGCATGTGCTCGTCTTCATCCCTCCTGAGTCAGCACGGTGGGTTGCAGCGGTGAGCCAGGCTTAAAAATTTGACATTCCAAAATTGGGAGAAAATGGGGTAAAAAAAACAAAACATCATCCTACCGGTCAGGGAATAGTCTTGATTTCACAGCTAAATTAAACAACGGGATAAAACAATTGGCAAAATTTACCTAGAATTTTCGGGCAGAAAAATTTGAAGGATCTCAAAGGAGACGGGGGAGGGGTCTAACTCAATTGCAAGCCAATGTCACAAACAGAGAGGTAAAGGAGTGGGAATTGAGTGTGACCTGGGGTGCAGGGTTACTGAAAAGGATGGTCACGTAATAAGACACCCCTTGATATACCTGGCCATTGGCACCAAGATATCGTCTTGGGTTACGAGCAACAGAATGATCCCACATTGCGTTATGCTTGGGAGCAGGTTAGATATATTGTGTCCGGGCACTTATATAGAATAACCCGAGCTGCGGGGACAGGACAGCCCGTAACACTGTTATTGGTTCCCAAGCCTTTTCGATCAGAGGTCATGAGATTAGCTCATGATCTCCCTTTGTCAGGCCATTTAGGGACCTAAAAGACTGTGGAACAAATTCTGGCCCAGTTTAACTGGCCTGGGGTTCATAGTCATGTGCGGAGATATGTATCGGAATGTCCTTTGGTTGCTCCTAAATCAGTTCACCCCGCACCTTTGGTCCCACTTCCTATTATTGCTGTGCCATTTGAGAGAATTGGTGTAGACTTAGTGGGCCCAGAGCCCTAACCACTGCTACACACTGCTGCCCTCAGGGCGGTGGACTCCTCAACACAATACCAACAGGTACTACATTCTATGAATGTGGAATCAGTAGCTAATGAGTTAGTGAAATTATTTTCTAGGGTGGGAATCCCTAAAGAAATTCCCACTGATCAAGGCACTAATTTCATGTCAAGCTGTATTCAGTAACTGTGTAAATTAATGAAAATTGGTTTGATTCGGACCTCAGTTTATCAGTTTATCATCCTCAAATGGATGGGCTGGTCAAATGGTTCAATCAGACTTTAAAGAGTATGCTGCATCGCTTTGTAGGTCAGGAAAAGAGAAATTGGGCTAAACTACTTCCCTACTTGCTCTTTGCAGTTCACAAAGTACCACAATTCTCAACAGGGTTTTCTCAGTTTGAGCTCTTGTACAGCCAACAAGCAAGGGGTATCTTGGATCTGATAAGAGAATGTTGGGAAGAACATTCAAAAGACTCTAAAAATGTATTTAAGTATGTACTACAGTTGCGTGATCGCCTAGAGTTGGTCGGTCGATTGGCTCGTGACAATCTTAAGGTGGCTCAGCAGAAACACCAGCAAAGCTACAATAAAAAAGAAACATTGGAACTTTCGAGCTGGAGACAAAGTGTTGTTGTTGCTTCCATCATCGGAAATCTGAATGATTTGCTAAATGGCAGGGGCAGGGTCCCTTTGAGGTTATTCGAGCTATTGGGAAAGTGAATTATGAAATCTGACAGCCTGGGCATCGGAAAGAAAGTCCAAGTTATCATGTCAATCTCCTCAAACCGTGGAAAGAACAGGGAGTCAATTTTATATCCTCAGGTGATGCAGGGGAAGACTTCGGCCCTTGGTTGAGCCATTATCTACAGTTGAGATTCCAATGGGGAAACAATGAATTCCTGATCAACAAAAATAAGTACAAAGATTGATTAATATGTTTGGTGATGTGCTTTCTAATGTGCCTGGCAGGACATTTGATCAAACATGCTGTTATCACTTCGCCAGGCCTGAGAGTTAGGGAGAGACCATATCACATTCCAGAGAGTCGGAGGAAAGCTATTCAGATGAAAGTGAAGAGTATGTTAAACTTGGAGTAACTGAACCTTCCCGGAGTGCGTGGTGTAGACTAATTGAGCCGGTAACTAAACCAGATGGGTCACTATGGTTGTGTATCAATTTCAGGAGGGTGAATGCTATATCTATGTTTGATACATATCCCATGCCTCGGGCAGATGCCCTCTTAGACTGACTGGGGAGAGCATGATTTATCTCAACTCTGGATCTGACGAAAGGGTACCGGCAGATTCCGTTAACAGAGTCCTGTCATGAGAAAACTGCATTTTCCACCCCAGATAGTGTTTTCCAATTTTGTACTATGCCGTTCGGACTTCATGGGGCCCCAGCTACTTTATAGAGACTGATGGATAAGGTGTTACAACCGCATCGAGAATATGCAGTGTGAAGTAGTGGTTAGGGCTCTGGCCTCTTGACCGGAGGGTTGTGGGTTCAATTCCAGGTGGGGAACACTGCTGCTGTACCCTTGGGCAAGGTACTTTACCTAGATTGCTCCAGTAAAAACCCAACTGTATAAATGGGTAATTGTATGTAAAGATAATGTGATATCTTGTAACCATTGTAAGTCGCCCTGGATAAGGGCGTCTGCTAAGAAATAAATAATAATAATAATAATAATAATAATAATAGGTTGCTACAGTAAAAACCCAACTGTATAAATGGGTAATAGTATGTAAAAATAATGTGTAAAAAATAATGTATTTGCATGTAAAAATAATGTGATATCTTGTAACAATTTTAAGTCGCCCTGGATAAGGGCATCTGCTAAGAAAAATGCAGCGGTGTAGTTATTTATAGTTTCTCCTGGAAAGAACATATTGATAGATTAGTGGTTGTCCTACAGTCACTGAGAATCAAATCAAATAAACTGAGTCTGTGTGATTCTCCTTGATTGTTTCACAGTTGTCTGGATAAGGTAAGATAAAGTCAGTGCACAAACTATCCACTTATAGGAGTTCAAAAGATCCCTGTGACCTCCTAAACGACTCCCCTGAGTTTATGAGTGTGCTGAGAGCATACAAGAGAAACGTATAACCTGACAGTGAAGTCTCAGTTGCTTTTGCTTTCGTATATAGATGCAACTAAAGTGCATGCATTTGCATTTGTAAGACAAATGCACTTGAACCCAACTCTGAGATAGATTAAGCCTTGTTAAATCACTTGGCTATAATGACCCCCTGTCTATGCAGTCTCTCCAGTTGGTCTAACCCCACAATGGCTAGCTGTCTACACAATCTATCCTGATTACAGCCCTGGGCCTCACTGAAGCTCTTTCTCACCTTGTTTCGCAGTGGGCAGTTGTCTGGACACATTGCAGACCCGCGTTCCCACTGCACAGAGGTGCTCCAGCTCCTGCCCTAACTGGGAGAAGACAGACAGGGTGCTCTGAGCTCTGTGACAGGGAGACAATGAAAAGAGTCAGGGACAGGGGCCTCAATCACACACTCTTTCCTTCCATCTCTCCTTACTCCCTTTCTTTTACAGTGTAGAGATGTTCTGTGTCTCCTCTCTCACCCTGCTCCCCCCTCTCTCTCACAGTGTAGAGATGTTCTGTGTCTCCTCTCTCATCCTGCTCTCTCTCCCCCTTCCTCCCTCCCCTCTCTCTCAGTTTAGAGATGTTCTATGTCTCATTTCCCCATCTCTCTCTCACAGTGTAGAGATGTTCTGCCTCCTCTCTCATCCTGCTCTCCCTCCCCCCTCTCTCCCCCCTCTCTCTCTCTCTCTCTCTCTCTCTCTCTCTCTCTCTCTCTCTCTCTCTCTCTCAATCTCTCTCTCTCTCACAGTGTAGAGATGTTCTGTGTCTCCTTTCTCAGCTCATCAAGTGAGCTTGCGATCCTGCCCTGCTCTCCCTGCGCTCTCTCCCACTGATTCATGAAGGCCTGGAATTGGTTCTGGAACTCTCCGAGTGCTATCATGGTCTCTTGCCTCTCTTTCCTCTCCTCCGCACACTCATGCACCAGTTTCTCCAGACTGGCCCTGCAATGTAACCCCCGCAACAAACCCACTCAGCACAATACACACACCGCCCTGCCCCTGTGGTGACCACAAAGAAACGGGAGGAAAGCACAAATGCTTTCAATGAAAGTGTTACTGAACATGCTACAGAGTTCATAATAAAACCCATTTCTTACCGCTGCTGTCTGCTGTGTTATATGTATCGCTATAATATATTTTTCAACATAACTGCGATTGTTCTGATATTTGTATTCACAAATCTTTGGTCATAAATTAGTATTGGATGACCTAGTGACATTTACACAGAGTCAAACAGAGTCAAACAAAAAATGAATGGTCAATATTAATAACCAAGGATTTATGAATACAAATATGAAAACACTTACAGTGATATGTACAGCATAGCAGGCAACAACGAGTTTGTTATAAACTCTATAGTGTGTTGAGTAACACTTCAATCTGAAAATAATTCTAAATAGTGATGCTGGGTGTTAAGATATTATTAAGATATTATTAGAAATGTGTATTATTTCCTTTTATTACCCATGACTCTATCCTAACCTTATTTATGAACTGTTATCACTGGAAAACAGAGACAAAAACAAATAATTACTTATTCATTTCTCTGTAATTGCCTGGTTGTTGTAAAGCGTGACCAAATTATCTCATGATCATTAAATAGTCTCTACAAATGTTCATAGTAACTAAAACCACATTGGGATGGTGCTAGACAGGTGTGATAATGGCGGATTATGATATAACCAGTAAAGTAACCCTGTGTGTTACCTGATGTCAAAGACCATGTCCAGGGAGGCATCGCTGTCTCTCTGCCAGTTCACACTCAGGGTCTGGACAGGCGGGGTGGTGTCCGAGGCATGGCGAAGGATGGAATGCAGGGAACTTATACAGCTGTGATGGGCAGCATTTGGGTGAGTGGTGCTACATGGTTGAGGGCTATGCACTGGCAGAGCAGTGATGGATGTTCTTCCAGGGATGTAGTGTAGTGGGCTGGTACAGTTATGATGGCGATGGTGAGTCACCCCATGTTCTGGCAGAGCAGTGATGGATGTTCTTCCCGGGATGTAGTGTAGTGGGCTGGTACAGTTATGATGGCGATGGTGAGTCACCCCATGTTCTGGCAGAGCAGTGATGGATGTTCTTCCAGGGATGTAGTGTAGTGGGCTGGTACAGTCATGATGGTGATGGTGAGGGTGTGGGTGGGATGTAGCCAGTGGGGAGTTGATGTCCCTCATTGGAGAGTGGAAGGGGAGCTTGTGCATGCGTTGCTCTGGGAAAGGGGTGCTGGATCTGGGGATGATGCACTTGATGTGATTGTTGCCGCTGCCGCTTTCCTCTCCCATTGCTAGCCTCCTTTGCAGGGTGCGTAGCTTCTCCTGGGTGCACAGAGAGAGATGGATAGTTTGATTAGATTTTGTATCATATAGGTAAGAATTTAAACCCAACCCAAAAAAGAACACCTGTATGTTATTTCAGACAGCCACCGTCAATTTATAGAGTCATTACAGGTCAGGTCGAGGACATTATTCAGTGCTTTGTGGCATACTGAGTTAGTTTACAAGGACAATTGTGGTGGATGCAACGTATAGCAATGCAATTGCATAATTAATCATAATAAAGTTGGTTGGTTTTATCATCATGCTATTTTCAGCTGGTATACATGGTCTGTGTTGTTATTGAGGGAAACGCATGTTCCAACCACAGTAATGCAAAATCTTCCGGCAGAATTTGCAGCACAATTGAGGTTGCTGGGATGGGAATTTGCAGCACAATTGAGGTTGCAGGGATGAGAATTTGCAGCACAATTGAGGTGGCTGGGATGTGCCATTTCCTGACATCTTTCTGCTACCCCCAAGTATTGGCCTATAAATAATATTTAGACTGATAAAGTTATGTGGTAAAAAACGGTTTCTGCAAGAGACAAATAACAAGCATAAGCACAAAAAAACCATACTCTTTAAAAAAACTACAGCAATCTAATGTAATGTTAAACTAGAACCTACAGAAATCTAATGTAATGTTAAACTAGTTTTGTCCCTATTTTTGTACTGAATTAAAAGAGTATTTCCTGTTATGCAGGAGGAATCCTTTCCCAATGCAAGCAGAAATGTACAGTATACTGTAGCCAAACCTGCTTCATTGCTTTAATGTAAAACACAATTACCCTAAAATATGTCTGTCATTGTGGTGGAGTGTCCCACCCCTTTGTTTATTATTTATTTATATTATGAGGTTTATATGACGGCGAAAGCCGATTATTATTTGTTGTTGTTTTGCATTTTAAAAACCTCTTGAGGATGCATGACTGATCAGCTACTGATTATTTAACTAACTGACAGTCACACATCCTTACTAAACTCGTGCAGACTGTGGCCGAGGAGTAATAAGATCATTAACAGCTAGTTAACCCCTCGGGCAGAATATAAAAGCCTCCAGCTGTCCGCGCTAAAGGGGAGAGTGTCAGAGGCGAGACATGTTTTGCAAAGTAAGAGCAAGAAAAACAATTGCTATATACAATATACTTGTTAACATTATCGTTTCTTCGTTTGTTTGTTTGGCCCTTGTGCCTTTTTGTTTGGTGTTCTGTTTAAATCTTTTGTTTTGTTCATTTAATAAAATAGCTGAGCGCCGTAGCGCTCAGTTTTCATCTGCCATTCATTGTTTGGTTTCTGTTACTTCCTGTCCGTGACGTCACCACTCACACGCCACTCAACGACAGCTCGGTCACAGTCATACAGTGAGAATGCTTTTTTACAATAACTTTTTCCAGATATAGTAGGCTATGAAATCTAACTTCCAGAACACCACTTACTGTGTTTTCAGTCTGTATTACCATACTGGCACCTTGTTACATTTTCAAGTTACTTTGATCAATTGTAATATACACAATCACAGTGTATATGTGCCCAAATGTTACTAAAACTGCATATTTTGGAGGTCTTTGAAAACCATTAAAAACATTAAGAAATACTTAAATAAACTAGGACATTGAAGAACATTGAAAATACAGGTAGTGGACAAAAAATGGAAACACCAATGTAAAGTCACTTAATAGGGCGTTGGGCCACTATGGTATCTCGTTCTGTGGAGTTCTTGGCATAACGTTTTTGATGAAACTGGCTGCTCGCGCCCCAGGTTGAAATTTGAAGTCAATTGATCTGCAGTTGCTTGCCTGTTTTGCCTTGCACTTCGAATTAATGCACGGATATCACAATCCTGGAGTATGCGCTTCCGCCCACTGTTGCCCTTTGCTGATGATGTCTTTCCCTCGGAGTTCCATGCTGACATCACCTTAGACACCGATGCTCGTGAAACATCAGCAAGTTGAGCTGTTTTGGTCACTGAATCTCCTGCCAAAAGCATCCCAACAATCACCCCTCTTTCAAAGTCACTGAGGTCTCCTCTTGCAGCCATGCTAGCCATAATTATAGGCAACTAGGCCTGTCCAGCATTTTTATACATGACCCTAAGCATGCTGGGATGTTATTTGCTTAATTAACGCATGACCCACACCTGTGTGGAAGACCTTGCTTTCAATATACTTGGTGTTTCCATTTTTTGTCCACTACCTGTACATGTTTGTCATTTCATTTTCTTTGAGATTTCTACATTCAGCCCTATTGAATGTTTAATCCTTATAATGGTATTTTAAACCCCTGTGTGAATACATTTGTATATATTTTTTAAAGTAACAAGACAATTGATGTTAACTTTAAAGTGGAGTTTGGGGGCGGGAGCTGGAGCACCTCTCCTCCTATTTTTCTCCTGCCTATCAAAGCATTCTGCCTATTTAAGCCACGTCACAATCTTTGCTCTCTCTTTTGCATTTGCTTTTTCTCTCTCTGTTGCCTTTGCCTCCTCCCTCCTCCTCCTCCTCTATATTTTGTTGCTTATGTGCCAGTCTCCTCTATGGGGGTTAGTGAGTCTCACTTCCCCGGCCTCGAGTCAGCTGCAACTACTCATGCCTTCGTTCAAAGGGGAGGGTCCTCACCACTGAGAGTCAGAGGGGACCACAAGGTTCTTTCTCAGCTCATGCGCTATTTTCTTGTCTCACCGAGAGAGACTATTGTTTCTTTCCCACTGTACCAGTAAGAGCTGTAATCATCTACAATCCTTAAATACTAAAAACCATATACTAACAAATTCTATCTTTCAGATACCCCTACGGACGTACTCCAGTGCCTGGCCTTGGAGGACTCGCCTCACCTTTTTGAGGGCGGCTCCTGGAAACAGGGATTCTCTTTCCTTCCTTCTTTCCAGGTTATGAACCTTTCTGTCCTGAGGGGGCATGGCCTGGTCCACTAGGCAACGGCTCTAAGGATTCTCCACAGAGTCAGAGGATTTCTATGTTTTCAGGGGGTTCTTGCGGTATAAAGTCCAGACCCCGTCCTTTGCCCTGGCCTGCAGGCCACTAACATTTCAAAACAAGCACTCCCGGCCCACAGGCCATCATCATTCCCTCGAGGCTAAACCTCTAAATACTAACCCATATTCTTCACACAGCCCTAGCTCCCGCCCGTGAAATGGGTGTGTATTTGCATTGAAATCCAGAACCACATACTCTGCACATGTTCAATCCACCAAATAAAAACATTTCCATGTTTGTTTTTTATTATTAATCAAATATTGATTGACTTTAACTTACATAGTGCAACAATATAACACAGTGTCCCTGATATAAGAATTAACTGCATATAGTGATCAAAACCACTGGGACAAAATCATTCCTATACTAACCATGATAAAATAATCTGCTTGTGAGAATCAAGCAATCCGCTCATAAGAATAATTTCGGGGAAAACTGACTACATGTAATACGGTACTATATCAAGTGCAATGATGTGTACAGCCAATAAAGCTGTTTTTGAATTTGAATTTGATCACCTCTCACGTGATTACGCACGTACGCAGTGTGGCTCCAAGTGACTGCGCCACTGCATTGTGCAGGTATGGGTTTTTTGTGTTTCTGTTATTTGTTTTAATAAAGTGAATACACATTCATTGAATACATACTGAGTACAGCACTGTTATTGTGTGATATACGCAGCGCTGTGAGGAGGGGGGGTTGATTGCGGTGCGGCACGGTGGGGAGGGGGGAGAGTTGATAGCGGTGCGGCACGGTGAGGAGGGGGAAGTTGATTGCGGTGCGGCACGGTGAGGAGGGGGGAGTTGATTGCGGTGTGGCACAGTGAGGACGGGGGGAGTTGATTGCGGTGCGGCACGGTGAGGAGGGGGGAGTTGATTGCGGTGAGGAGGGGGAGTTGATTGCGGTGCGGCAAAGTGAGGACGGGGGAGAGTTGATTGCGGTGCGGCACGGTTAGGAGGGGGGAGTTGATTGCGGTGCGGCACAGTGAGGAGGGGGGAGTTGATTGCGGTGCGGCACAGTGAGGACGGTGGGGAGTTGATTGCGGTGCGGCACGGTGAGGAGGGGGGAGTTGATTGTGGTGTGGCACAGTGAGGACGGGGGAATTAATTGCGGTGCGGCGCGGTGAGGACGGGGGAGAGTTGATAGCGGTGCGGCACGGTGAGGAGGGGGGAGTTGATTGCGGTGCGGCACGGTGAGGAGGGGGGAGTTGATTGCGGTGTGGCACGGTGAGGAGGGGGGGAGTTGATTGCGGTGAGGAGGGGGAGTTGATTGCGGTGCGGCACAGTGAGGAGGGGGGGAGTTGATTGCGGTGAGGAGGGGGGAGTTGATTGCAGTGCGGCACAGTGAGGACGGGGGGAGAGTTGATAGCGGTGCGGCACGGTGAGGAGGAGGGAAGTTGATTGCGGTGCGGCATGGTGAGGAGGGGGGGAGTTGATTACAGTGCGGCACAGTGAGGACGGGGGAGTTGATTGCGGTGCGGCACGGTGAGGAGGGGGGAGTTGATTGCGGTGCGGCACAGTGAGGACGGGGGGGAATTGCTTGCGGTGCGGCACAGTGAGGACGGGGGGAGAGTTGATTGCGGTGCGTCGCGGTGAGGACGGGGGGAGTTGATTGCAGTGCGGCACGGTGAGGAGGGGGGGAGTTGATTGCGGTGAGGAGGGGGGAGTTGATTGCGGTGCGGCACAGTGAGGACAGGGGGATTTGATTGTGGTGCGGCACGGTGAGGAGGGGGGGAGTTGACTGCGGTGCGGCACAGTGAGGACGGGGGAGAGTTGATTGCGGTGCGGCGCGGTGAGGACGGGGGGATTGATAGCGGTATGGCACGGTGAGGAGGGGGGATTTCAGAGCTTTACATCTCCGCTTAGTGAAAAGATTTGCATCCAGAGGTGAAAGTAACTTTAATTTCTTACCGGTACTGTATAATTGTTCAGAACTGCTAATTTATGGGAACCAAAGCTAAATGGACAGGGAAGGGCATTTTATTTTTCAAAATAGGTTTCAAAATAAAAAAGGTTATTCATTTTGAACCTTAAATATACTAACAATTAAAACATTGAATTGGAAAGAAAAACTATTTGATTTTTATGGTGTCTGACCAAATTTATATCAGAGCTTTAGTTTCTCGCACTGTCCATGTCATTAGGGTTACCAGATTTTCAGAGTGAAGAACTTGGACTTTTTTCACTGACGCCGTACCCGCTCCAAAGCATTAAAAGAACAGTACTGTATATAATAACACAATAATAGTTAAAAAATGAAACGGCGGGTGTATTTATTGCAAATGACAGCAACTCATTATTTTCTTTATATTGCATCTCAAAACATGTTAAATGTACAAAAAGACAGATTCAAATATATATCAGCTATTAGTATCACCATTGAAACGTGATAAACACAGAATCAGAACGATTAAACAAGTAATCCACTAAGATTTCAGTTTACAAAAGCTCCCTTTTTTTGAAAAGTCAATGTTGACAGGTCTGCTGCTGAAACCCTGTTAGAGTGATGGTTACCATGGCGATCACCCCTCTGTCATCCTCAGTCACGTGAATGGGACCCGAGTGACTTCAGGTTCTTTTGCTTAAATGTCAATCGTAACCAGACAACCAAGAAGAAGCCGGACTTAAAATACAAAGAAAAAATGATGTAGCTGAAACAATCGGTTTTGATAAGTCGAAATATAAAATGACCTTGACAAAATGTCTTGCCAGTACGCAGTACCAGGCCGTACCGGCTTACCGAAAACAACTCAGTACATTGTTTCTCAGATATACATTTACACAATCAATATATATTTATTAACATAAATTAAGATATTTAACACTGGCCCTAAATCCACTGTCAATCCTATTACTAAGGAGAACTCTCCATGCAAAATAATGGATTACCCCACAAATCACATGATCTTCAGCATGTGACCTTATCATCAAGCAAGAAGATACATGAAAACACCTGCAAGCATGTCTGAGAAATGTTTCATATCTTTTTTAAAACTAACTTGTCTTGGGGTACGTAGGGTACTTTCTAAGTGTCAACCATGTTACATGAAGCAAGTCAAAACTTTCATTTTCCAAAATATATACATTTGTTAAAATAACCCCCAGGAAGCCCTTTACCAGAAGCACACCATGTCTCCCATTCTGGTCTTCATGGGTCATAAAGGACAAATCTTGTTAGTAACAGAGTTGACTGAAGGTAACATTGTTGACTTTATCAATACAAATGTACCAGTTGTTGCTAATTGTTTTATTACATATAAAATTGTTACATTTATTTTATTGAATTTGAAAGTAGGTACACCTCCAGAGCTCAGGTGAGGTCCCTCAGCCAGGACCTTCAAGGTTAGGCTCAGTGGAGGTGGCATCCCTGATGAGGGGGCTGGGGGGGTATGTCATTTTACCCTAGTAAAGGACAACAAGACAGTGAAACTGTCATGATATATTTTCTTGAAAGCAGCAGACACAGGAACATCTTGTATATAAACGGGGACTGGGATTGTTCAACACAGGCGTGGCATTTTTGGAACATTGATAAACTTAAATGAATAAAACACAAATAGAGATGCAAGAGTCTGTGCAATGTATTTAAACACCCAAAATAATTCTGAATAAGCAATATGTCATGATTAATGTGGTATAATAATTGTGTAAAAAGTGCTTGGTAAAGCTCAGAATATATAGCGATACAGGTTCTAGGTGAGGTAGAGGTGTGTCAATATATTTTCAAAGTGCAAAGCCGTCTCTCTCAGTGCTTGTTTAGGTTAGTGTGAGACAGTATGGCTTCACTGAATTAAAAACAGAGGTAGAAAAGAAGCCTGACAGTAATTTCACTTCACCCAGCCTGCTCCTCGCCACCGCCCCTGGTTAGGCTACAGTTTGAGTTAATGCATTCGGCATCATTTATTGAATTTTAATATCATTTATTCGACAAAGAGAAGGCGAGGTGATACCCTTTATTGGACTAACTAAACAATAATTCACCTATTGTCAAATATAATTTATTATAATAAGTTAATTGAAATGCATATGTACAGTATAATATATATACACAATACATATTATTTTAATACATAAACATTTTCATTGGGATGCTCACTTTTCTGAGCAAAGCTATATTCTTACTAATGTAATTCTGTTCTATAGGTTGCAACATCACCTATGCTTGCATCTTTACAGTTCTATTTATTAGAATTCAATTTAACCTACAGGACTACAGCAGCTTATTATATTTCCATGTGTTGCTGGCTCTGATCTGCCTGGCCTCCCGGGCGCATCGGTATTTATTTATTTATTCATTTATTCATTTATCTTAAATGTTTTAGTATTTGTACATATATTTCAAACTATTTACAATATATAGAGGATATTGAATGATCGTTGGTGGTAAAGTGCTTGTATTCACCGCAGTGGGATGTCCCAGTAAACCATGAGGCACAACAGGCCATCTTCTTAACCATGTACCAAGTATATATTTAAAATAAATAGCAATACAATGTGTCATTTTCAAATCAAAATAGAAATTTGAAATTATTTCAGACATTTTAAAGCTGTTATAAATAATGTATCGGTGACAGTATTGTTTTAACACTGACACGCAGCTCCATCCTGAATTTCAATAAAACACGTACCAGTGACAGTATTGTTTTAACACTAACACGCAGCTCCGTCCTGAATTTCAATAAAACACGTACCAGTGACAGTATTGTTTTTAACACTGACATGCAGCTCCGTCCTGAATTTCAATAAAACATGTACCAGTGACAGTATTGTTTTAACACTGACATGCAGCTCCGTCCTGAATTTCAATAAAACACGTACCAGTGACAGTATTGTTTTTAACACTGACACGCAGCTCCGTCCTGAATTTCAATAAAACATGTACCAGTGACAGTATTGTTTTAACACTGACATGCAGCTCCGTCCTGAATTTCAATAAAACATGTACCAGTGACAGTACTGTTTTAACACTAACACGCAGCTCCGTCCTGAATTTCAATAAAACACGTACCAGTGACAGTATTGTTTTTAACACTGACACGCAGCTCCGTCCTGAATTTCAATAAAACACGTACCAGTGACAGTATTGTTTTTAACACTGACACGCAGCTCCGTCCTGAATTTCAATAAAACACGTACCAGTGACAGTATTGTTTTAACACTGACACGCAGCTCCATCCTGAATTTCAACAGTACACCACTAGATTAGAATGTAAGCAAAGACACATTTAAAACTAGTCCCAGTAAGTGTAGCAGCCACCCAGTGACACCCAATAGGGGTCCCAACACCGCCACTGGGGGGGCACTACTAAACTAAAAGGTTTGGAATAGAGGCAAAGTGACCGGCGATGACAACAGAATGACAGAGGCAGAATAAAAGTTCACAATGCTTTATTACAATGATCTAGGGTGTACATAAATCACTTTAAATAACTATACAATAAAATGCATTAATGTTTTACTAAAAACAAGGGAGGGGAAATTAAATAAAGCCAGCCAATAGCCACAGTATATTTAAAAGCATGGGGTATTAGACCAACATATAGCAGCGATTGCACTTCTCATTAAGAGTGGAAGGTGATTGGAAACAGCTCTTCCAGGCAAGGGTTCTACAACAAAAGCCAGATTGTCAATACACGCGGGGTTTAACAGATTATCAATACACGCGGGGTTTAACAGATTGTCAATACACGCGGGGTTTAACAGATTGTCAATACACGCGGGGTTTAACAGATTGTCAATACACGCTGGGTTTAACAGATTGTCAATACACGCGGGGTTTAACAGATTGTCAATACACGCGGGGTTTAACAGATTGTCAATACACGCGGGGTTTAACAGATTGTCAATACACGCGGGGTTTAACAGATTGTTAATACACACGGGGTTTAACAGATTGTTAATACACACAGGGTTTAACAGATTGTTAATACACATGGGGTTTAACAGATTGTTAATACACACGGGGTTTAACAGATTGTTAATACACACGGGGTTTAACAGTATTAGGGAACGTTAGCAGCAACATATCAGGATTAACTACATGAGAACAGTTTAACAGCAAAATACAAGTTTAGTTATATTTAAGACAATTAGCAAGAAAGTTCAGGTTTAGCAGCAAAATAAGGGGCAACATAAATTGGGGGTTAATTAGTTGTTAATAGACTGGCAGGACTTCAATGTTAAACTAAAGGAAACACAATGAAAATTACATAATCTAATTAGCAGGACAATCAGGTGGCTATTGCCCTCAACCGCACTGATTAACCACAAACCAAACTAATAATAATAATAATAATAATAATAATAATAATAATAATAATAATAATAATAATAATAATAATAATATAAACAACAACTCATTACAAATAAACTCTCTCAGGAAACTAGCAAAAACGTAATAAAATATAAATCACTTAAACATCTACAGTGTCTACAACACACCAAGCATAATAAAAAAAAAAAAAACAAATAAACAAACACAAAAACTGACTGATCTGCTTTAACAAACAAAGAAGCAATACCTCCCCCACCCGTAATTGCTGGCCAGCGGAGCACGATTAAAACAAAGACGCCCCCCCCCCCCCCCGCCCGTTTCCCCCCCCTGTTTCCCCCATTTCCCCCGTTAAACAAGATTAGAGGAGAAGGACTATCGGGTGCCATGTGTCTTTTTTCCCAGATTTAATTTAAATCTTGTATTTTTCCCCCAGATTTATAAATGTTGTGAAAATAAATAATTTTTTTTTTAAATGTGTACATTCAGATATAAATTTATAAATCTAGTTACAAGATTTAACATTTAGCTAAATATTTAACTAAATATTAAATCTCTTAACAAGATTTAACATTTAGCTAAATATTTAACTCAATCTTAAATCTCTTAACAAGATTTAACATTTAGCTAAATATTTAACTCAATCTTAAATCTCTTAACAAGATTTAACATTTAGCTAAATATTTAACTCAATCTTAAATCTCTTAACAAGATTTAACATTTAGCTAAATATTTAACAAAATCTTAAATCTCTTAACAAGATTTAACATTTAGCTAAATATTTAACTGGCCAGCTAAATCTGGAGTTTGTATGCAAAGGAGCTCCGCCCGCTTTGTGCTTTCATGCAATTTGATTGGCTGTTGTTATGCTAATTGTTAAATATGCAAATGTGAATCAAATCGCGTGAAAGCACGAAGTGGCCGGAACTCATTTGCATACAAACTCCAGATTTAGCTGGCCAGTTAAATATTTAGCTAAATGTTAAATCTATCTAAGAGATTTAATATTTAGTTAAATATTTCGCTAAATGTTAAATCTTGTAACTAGATTTATAAATTATATCTGAATGTACACCTTTAAAAAAATATGTATTTATTTTCACAACATTTATAAATCTGGGGAAAAAATACAAGATTTAAATTAAACCTGGGGAAAAAGTACAAGATTTACACATGGCACCCCATAAAGGACACAGCGGTGTAGCATTAGTAAACAAACCCAAAAGGTGTGGGGATTTTTACCTGCGGCTGAACACTTTTAATCTAACAAAACAAAACTTATGAGGCTCTCGAATTACCCAACACTTTACTGGAATATACTCACATGGCTCTAACACCGCAGACACAAAAACAGCGCGTCTCCAAAACACTCATCTACAGCAGCAGCACACCGAATCTCAGGTCTCTCCCTCTCCCCCCCACCTGTCCCCACCACCACTAACCCTAAGTGCTTCAAACTGCAGTTTGTAAATTCTGTAATATTATTTCAACTAAAAAGTGAGATCTTTGACAACAGTTATTTTAAGTTCCAAGAACTGCATTTTTTAATGTATGATTTCAAATTTAAACAGCTTGAACACTTTCTCAAATCATTACTTATATGTCCCTAACATAGTGACACACAACATAGTTTAGACCAGGATTCATGGCTTGTTATTCACAGGTTTTCTGCTGTTCAACTCAGCAAAAGTGTTTTGGTATGTTTTAATGTTGTTTTTCTAGTAAAAAAAAAAAAAAAGTTTCTTGAAAAAATACTTGTTGCTTTTCAGTGCAAAAGACTCTAATGGTAGAATGAGCCAGATATGTTTTAGGTTAATAAATAGCTAAAGCTTTAGGTACGTGCTTTCCCATTGTGTATGATCAATGAAAACCTACTTTAATTGAATATCCATGGTTCTTCAATAGGATTTGAATACTGCTTTATTTAGGTTACTCATGTTTGATGTATTTGTGGGTAATATTGTATAACAATTGACGCTTTCTCCATGGTGATGTAAGGAAGTTTCATGGCAAGTCCTTTCCAAGATGTCTCGTATTTTGGATTTTTCAGTTTGGAATTTTTTTTTTATTGTGCATGAAAATAAAGATATAAATATAAATTGTCTTTATACGTTTGTCCTGTTACACGTTTCTGTTTACATATTTCAGAAATCTGTTTTGCTACAAATGTAAAAAGAAGGCAGGCAGGCAGCAGCTGAGATGAATGTTTCACACAGTTTAGAGTTATAGCTGTGAGATCGTTCCAATAAATATTGAAATATCAGGAACTAAATGAAAACAACACCAATTCAGTAATAGCTCATATTGTTATTTTCTTTCTTGCACTATGGCACCTCAAAGTGATTAATCATAATATTGCAAGGATTAAAGGCATTTTATGTAGAATTTAACCTCGTTGAGTTTTGTAGCTGCCAGGGTTTTGTTTCCCAAAAGCATTTACTTGAAGGTCACAGCGACCCCTGCTGTTATTTTAATTAACTTTTCTGTTTTCTTCTGCCACCTGGAAGCAGGAATAACAAAGTGCTGCTGAATTACTGCAATCTGTGGTGCAGTGTAGGAATGTGAATACACTGAATGCTATACAGCAGAAAATGAAGAACAACTATCCCACCCTGTCACTCTGCATTGCGTGGAAGATGGATAACATTCCTTTTTAAAAGCAAGGTTAGTCTGAATGGATGAAACATACCCGATCCCAGCACCATGTGACAGATTACAAGACTACATTCCTGTTTCTCACCTGAATGCTGACGGTACTGTTGTGAATGAGCAGCATCTTGCGTTTGACATCTTCTGAGATTCTTTCAACCCCTTTACACTCCTCCTGCAAACAGTGTCAAGGGTTATTACACAGACAAGGCTAAACAAACAAACAGTACAGCACATCCACACACTGACACACACAGACAAACACAGACAAGGCTAAATACAAAACAGTACAGCACATCCACACACTGACACACACAGACAAACACAGACAAGGCTAAATAACAAACAGTACAGCACATCCACACACTGACACACACAGACAAACACAGACAAGGCTAAATAACAAACAGTACAGCACATCCACACACTGACACACACAGACAAACACAGACAAGGCTAAATAACAAACAGTACAGCACATCTACACACTGACACACACTGACAAGGCTAAATAACAAACAATACAGCACATCCACACACTGACACACACAGACAAACACAGACAAGGCTAAATAACAAACAGTACAGCACATCCACACACTGACACACACAGACAAGGCTAAATAACAAACATTAAAGCACATCCACACACTGACACTGACAAACAGACACACACTGACAGACACAGACAGTTAAATAACACACACACACTACAGCACATCCTCACACTTGCACACTGACAGGCACACACACACACACACACATATTACAGCACATACACACACTTGCACACTGACAGGCACACACACACACACACACACACACACACACATTACAGCACATCCACACGCTCGCATACTGACAGGCACACACACACACACACATTACAGCACATCCACACGCTCGCACACTGACAGGCGCACACACACACACACACACATTACAGCACATCCACACACTCGCACACTGACAGGCACACACACACACACATTACAGCATATCCACACACTCGCACACTGACAGACACACACACACACACTACAGCACATCCACACGCTCGCACACTGACAGACACACACACACACACACACACACACACACACTACAGCACATCCACGCGCTCGCACACTGACAGGCACACACACACACACACACACACGCACACACACGCACACACACTACAGCACATCCACACGCTCGCACACTGACAGACACACACACACACACTTACAGCACATCGACACACTCACACACACACACACATTACAGCACATCCACACGCATTTATTTCAAATGACTATGGTATACCCATTAAAATAATTAATACACCCAGAAGCCCCGATATTGTAAACAACGACAACAAACAAGCAGCTCAAGCAGCCTCTTTGCACAGACATGCTCACTTCAATAAGTGCATTCCTCACGGCTGGAAGAGTCCCTACCTCCAGCTCAAACAGACAGTGAGTGATTTCAACAGGATGGAGAGATTTCGGGCCCGCCTTTATCTCCTGAGGGTGAGAGAAAATCTGAGAAAGAGAGTGAGTAGGAGGGGAGAGACCATGGAGAGGCGGTGTGTTTGAGAGGGGGAGAGTGTAAGAGGACAGTGTGAGAAAGAGAAAGAGAGCGAGTAGGAGGGGAGAGACCAGGGAGAGGCGGTTTGTTTGAGAGGGGGAGAGTGTAAGAGGACAGTGTGAGAAAGAGAAAGAGAGCGAGTAGGAGGGGAGAGACCAGGGAGAGGCGGTTTGTTTGAGAGGGGGAGAGTGTAAGAGGACAGTGTGAGAAAGAGAAAGAGAGCGAGTAGGAGGGGAGAGACCAGGGAGAGGCGGTTTGTTTGAGAGGGGGAGAGTGTAAGAGGACAGTGTGAGAAAGAGAAAGAGAGCGAGTAGGAGGGGAGAGACCAGGGAGAGGCGGTGTGTTTGAGAGGGGGAGAGTGTAAGAGGACAGTGTGAGAAAGAGAAAGACTGCAGAGATTAATAATAACACTTATAAAAACCCTTGCATCACCCACTTGCTACTTAATACTTTATAATACTTTTATTTTTACACACCTTTCTCTATGGTGCACTAAAACTGATATTACAAAATACAGTAGAAACACAACATTCTATAACAAAAAAAAAACACAATACTTGTTTGATAAGTAAGCAGTAAGGCACAACAGGGTGTGTGATATATCGTAATATCACCATGGCCCGGGTGAGTGGCGTGCGCAGGGGTGGGACCGGTGGCAGTAGGCAGGCAGAGCAGGGGCAGCGGAAACAAAACAGGCTATTTTAAGAACGACCCAAAAAAGGTGAAAGTTTAAGATTTTTTTTAAACTATTTATTTTCAGAATGGGATAGGGAAACTCTGCAGTACACTGAGAAGGAGCAGACAGCGATCAGAATGTCGAGTTTTGAATTGATTTGAATACTTTTGCTTTTTTCACTACTTTAATTAGTCATTGGTGTCCGATTCAGACTCATTCAGCATCTCATGTACACTTCAGTCATGTTTATTGCTATAAATTCCAATATGTCTGTCATTGATTTGTTTTTCTTCAAAATGATAGTGGCATATGGATATCTACCAGTGATTTGCCCCTTTTTGAAAAGAAGTGCCGAGCCATGGTGATATGCTGTAATAGCAACACCCTCATGCGACCTGTTTTGACCAATCAGGATAGAATATTTAAAATACCCATTTTATGAATATAATTTTTAACTGTTTTGTTTCAAAGATAATGTATTGGAATGGATGCGAATCAGTATTCGAATCAGTATTTATATTTATATTTATCTTGGGATTGCCTCTTTTGCAGTTTCTAATGTTTCTTGTTGTTATTATTTTATTGGTTCTGAATTCCCCTGGGAGAAGTTCATTTTGCCCCAGATCTCAGCTCTGTCACATTTACAGTATTAACACACAAACTGCTGTTGGAACGGCAATTGAGGTACCTGTGTGTATTTGGGCTCCTTTGCGGCAGGGGGCGCTGTTACAATGCTGGCATTCCCGTCTTCAGTTTCTGAGGACTCTGTGTCTGTGCTGGAGCTCTCCTCATCTTTCATTGGCCCGGAGGATTCCTCTTCCCCTTCCTCGTCCTCTAGAGGGAGTATGAGGGTGAGGGACCGTTCCAGGCTGTCAGCAGTCTCCTCCAGGGCGGGTTGAGGTGCTTCCTTATCGTTGGTGTAGTTCCCCTCTCCACCAGCAGATGTCACTGTGCCCTGGCTCTCACTGATCTCCTCCTCTAGACCTGCAGGAAGCTGCAGAATGTCCTTGAACCTGTAGTTCTTCTCCAGTACACTAGGTGGTTCTGTGGCCGAGCCTTCACTTGTTTCCTTTTCTGTGTATTTTGTAATGAAGAAATAATACATTACATATCCCAATGATCATTATTGTACTCCTTTCAAACACATCTAAAATATATTATAAATCAAGAACCCCCCTTCAGCCAATTAAAACGGCAGATTTCAGACCATTCCAGTACATCCTATTTTGCCATATGTCTTGTCTCCTGCATGGTAGAAGACCAACAGATAACAATTGTAAAGATATAGAAACAGAATTGCCTATGTATTGTATTGTCTTATGGTACGAGTGCTGTCTCCTTCCACAATGTGGGTGACAGAACCTCTTTCCATATGAAGACACTCGTATACCAGAAGAGAGAGGGTCCACTCTGCATAATAACTTATTATACATCATGTGACCAGTGATTGTGACTTCCCCTAGTACAATTCCAGACTCATTATACATCATGTGACCAGTGATTGTGACTTCCCCAAGTACAATTCCAGGCTCATTATACATCATGTGACCAGTGATTGTGACTTCCCCAAGTACAATTCCAGGCTGCACATCGTCATGTGGAAGTGTAGGTGTACCCCAGATGCAATCAATCCTACCCCTTTCCAATGATGGGGTGAGAATGTTACACAAAAAACAAACATTGGAGGGATGCAATGCATAGAAATGGGCCACCAGTTGTTCTGTAGTTATTGCTCTGGCCCAAGCCTCCTTGGAAGATGGTGAGATCCTCACTGTGGATTTCCATGCACCAAGACACTGCTCGGATTGCATTTGATGACACAAAGTTAAAAGTTGTAATTTCATTTAATTTAAATGTAATACAGTACATCTACAGTCAAAGTAGACCGTGAAACAATACCCTCCCATTTCAAGCAAAATACTTCTGGTATTGTATAGACCAGTCACCATAATCGGCTATTTTACAATCTTCTAAACTACAGGTTTTCAATCCAACCCATATTTGAAAAGTGAAATAAAATAACTGAACAAAATCTAGAAGCTCCTAAAATTGTAAACACTGATGATTAATCAACAAATTGAGTAATCAATAAAAAAGTGAAATCCAAGATAGATACATACAGTGCCGAGAAAAGGTTTGTGAACCCCAATGATAATTATGGAAATTCCATAGTTTTACCATGATAGCCTTCTTGAATCAAAACCAATCTTTTCTTAAATATCGAATAGGGTTTATATTAACCAATTCCATGTCTTTTGAAAAAAATGATGTATGAATTAGACAAACAATGAGTAATTAAGATTCAGGGTGTGTGAAAAAGTAAGTGAACCCCTGGTGTTATCAGCTCAATTAAGGGGATAATTAGAATCAGGTGTTTAAATAATTAGGTAGATCTTCAGGGGTGAGTTTGGGAGGCCCCACCCTATATAAAGATCAGAAACTTTGTGAGTTTAGTCTTCACCATACAGGTGTGTGGAAACACATCATGCCATGATTAAAAGAAATCTCTGAGCACCTCAGAAAAACAGTTATCGATGCTCATCAGTCTAGAAAGGGTTACAAAACAATTTCTAAAGATTTGGGGCTCCACCAATCCACTGTCAGACAGACAGTCTACAAATGGAGAAAGTTCAAGACCACAGTCACTCTACCCAGGAGCGGTCGTCCTACCAAAATCTCTCCAAGAACAAACCGGAAAATCATCAAGGAGGTCACAAAGAACCCCAGAGTAACATCCAAGGATCTGCAGGCCACTCTCGCCTTGGCTAATGTGAGTGTTCATGATTCAACTATCAGAAAAAGACTGAACAAGAATGGTGTTCATGGAAGGATAGCCAGGAGGAAACCACTGCTCTCTAAAAAGAACATTGCTGCCCATCTGAAGTTCGCCAAAGAGCACATAGATGATCCACAAGTCTTCTGGAACAATGTTCTCTGGACAGACAAGTCAAAGGTGGAACTTTTTAGTATCAATGAGAAGTGTTATGTTTGGCAAAAACCAGAAACAGAAGAACCTCATCCCAACCGTCAAGCATGGTGGTGGGAGTGTGATGGTTTGGGGCTGCTTTGCTGCCTCAGGACTTGGGCGGCTTGCCATCATTGACACAACCATGAATTCTGCTCTGTATCAGAAGATTCTAGAGGAGAATGTCAGGCCATCCGTCCGTGAGCTGAAGCTGAACCGAAAGAGGGTCATGCAGCAAGACAATGATCCTAAACATACAAGCAGATCTACAAAAGAATGGTTGCAGAAGAAGAAATTCCGCGTTTTAGAATGGCCTAGTCAAAGTCCGGACCTAAACCCCATCGAAATGTTGTGACAGGACCTGAAGCGAGTTGTCCATGCAAGGAAGCCCTCAAATGTCACCGAGTTGAAGCAGTTCTGTAAGAGGAATGGGCCAAAATTCCTTAAAACCGATGTGAGAGACTGACCAGCAGTTACAGGAAACACTTAGTTGAAGTCATTGCTGCTCAAGGAGGTGCCACCAGTTACTGAATCTAAAGGTTCACATACTTTTTCACACATGGATATTGAATGTTTAATCATTTGTGGATGAATAAATGTTGAAAAAGTATCATGTTTTTGTGTCATTTGTTTAATCAGGTTATCTTTATCTATTATTAGGACTTAGATTGAGATTTAATAACATTTTAGGTTTGAAATATGTGAAAATCGTAAGGGGTTCAAACTTTTTCTCAGCACTGTACATACATACACACATACAGACAGACAGACAGACAGACACACACACACACACACACACACATACAGTACATAAAACACCAGACATTAACACAAATACATGTCCAAATGTGAAGCATCCAACAGAAGCACTGTGCTATTTATAACAAGGATGAGGACACGATTTAAGAGTTATTCCTGTGTACAGTGCTCCACATTGGCATTCATTTCATTAAGTAATCCACTTTCAATTCCCCATGACACAAGTTTAAAATAATAATCTTTTTCTGTGACCATTCAGTACTTACATCCACAAAGATTTCACATTTTGAGCTTGATTCAATTGTGATGCATATTATGATGTCACTCTGTTCTATCTCCATGGATACCGTAATACCAAACACAGCACCTGGGGCAGGTTGCATAAACATAGACTAAGTCTTTGTCTTAATATAATTATAAGCCATACTAACGATAGACACTCAGTTAAAATGGTTGCATAAAACAGTCTTTCGTTAGACTGCTCTTACTTAGTCAATTACGCAACGCATTCTGGGAATTTTAAGACACTTTGAAAAAAAAACAAACATGCCTGACGCTTTTCTCAAACGGCGAGAGGTATGACACAGGCCCGGTTTTTGGGCTGGAACCGCATAACAGTCTCGCGTTTTGATTGGTCCATGTCTGTCACATGAATATGTCGTCACACGAGTGGAAAAGCGTGCAGGCATTTTTAACATTGTGATCAGAGAGAGAGAGTGATCTGCTTTCCACAACCTTACCATTAAAATATAATGTGGTATTACGCTGTACTGATATAACAAACTATGGGTAATTACTTTATATAAATTATCATGTTATGCACGAATGTAAGAATTGGCTTTCTGTGGTGGTGTACTTTTTTCTTTCAAGTAGCAAATATCTATAATCGTTTTTGCGATATATTTTAATATAAAATGTATACACTACTGCAGTTTTGTTAGAGGATACATTAGTTTATCTCTAATGTAATCACAGTTTTACATATAGACTGCCCCTGTTTTCATTTACGTCGCAAATTCTGGGCCGCTTTGCTTTTCAGATAATGTCCCAAATTCTGGGCCGATTTGGTTTGCAGATAACGTCCCAAATTATGGGCCGCTTTGGTTTTTAGATAACGTCCCAAATTCTGGGCCGCTTTGGTTTTTAGATAACGTCCCAAATTCTGGGCCGCCTTGGTTTTTATATAAGCATTTTCGAATTCAGCCCAGTTTTGGGGACTCAGCTGACAGCCGAGTTTCTAAGTCATCCATCCACAGTTTACCATAAACTGGATCGTGAATTCATTTGAGAGTAACCCTTAGTACATGAATCAAAGTTAATGTATTTTTTACTCTCCCCAGAAATCTTTTTTTTTTTTTTTTATGAAAAAAACAGAAATAAAATGTAAATGTTAAAAAAAAATGAAGAAACTACATTGCACTTATTACATGAAGAAACTACATTGCACTGAAATAGATACATGAAAATTAATTAAAGCAGTCGTTTCCTTTATTAAAGGCTAATATTAAAACACATTTTTAGGAAGGAACATGGTATTCCGAAAAAAGGACATCTCATTTTCTTATGTAACGTCCATCAATATATTGTAGTGTTTCAGGTTCTTTTTGGACAGAAATGAGACTGCAACTGTGAGTAGATGAAGGCCGTTTATTTTGACAATAATTAAATAATCACAAAATAAAATCATAAAGTGAGGGTAAGGAGACTGGGAGTCAAAAGTGAAAATAAATGATTGTAGTAATTTTTCTTTTACCCTACCCTTCCCAGTCTTTTCCCCGCCCCTCTTTTGCGCAAAACCTGCACTCCAATTCCCCTCCACACCATGCAACCCCAGGCACACACCACCATGCAACCCCTGCACGCATACACCCAGCATGCAACCCCTGCACGCACACACCACCATGCAAACCCCGGTATGCACACACCACCATGCAACCCCTACATGCACACACTACCATGCAACCCCTGCACGCACACACCACCATGCAACCCCTGCACGCACACACCACCATGCAACCCCTGCACGCACACACCACCATGCAAACCCTGCACACACACACCACCATGCAACCCCTACATGCACACACCACCATGCAACCCCTACATGCACACACCACCATGCAATCCCTAGATGCACACACTACCATGCAACCCCTACATGCACACCGTAGCAATTCTTTGCAAAATATATTTTCGGGTATTCAGCCCCATTCATGTCTATGGCAGTGTTATAAAACACATTTTCAGACATATCTCTCGAACCCGAGCACGTAGAACCACCATTCAAAGTGATATAGACTCGGGAGCACCCCAAACCACCCCCTAAAATGGTGTGGTGGTTCACCCAAAAACTCATGTCATGACGAAAAAATTCACTTTGCCAAGCCGTCCTGGCATCTGAACCATGAAAATGGTGATTCCTTGTGTGGGGCCCCATGGGGCCCCACCGCAAAAAAAAAATCAAGTTCCTAACCCCTCAGAACCCGAGATACGCCCTGTCAAAAATGTCCAAAAACTACCCTTTTTGCGGTCATATCTCCATGACCCCAGGGCCTAGAAACCGGGTTAAACTTCCTAGGGTCATGTCTGGGGGCCCTCTTTCACAGGGAGCCACCGGTTTTCAAATGCTACATTTTCAACAAATTTACACATTTTCAGCATGATGGCATGTCAAGGTTGCATTTCCAATAGCTTTTGAGCTCCAGGTTGGCAAAAAAAGTCTAAACTGGTGTCCTTTCTAGCTGGGGACATGTCGCTTGGAGGGATTGACAGGGGCCCCGAGGTGGACCTCCATACAGATTTTCAAGTCTCGGGGACCCCCGGAACCTGAGATACAGCACCCTGAAAAATGTCTATGGGAAATCCCATTATAAAACCCCTTTGGGGCAACGCCCACCATCTGGCGGTGGGGTGGCGTTTGAACCCGTGGCCAATGTCTTTCTTTAGCTAAGACTCTTGTGCACGCAAAGAGTGCCCTTCTGAGTTTGTTGGCCCAGGGGTCGTGGAGATACGGGTACGATAAGAGACCACCCCCTTCCCTGTGGCAAATCCCATTATAAAAACACCATCAGGGTAAGGCTCGGCCAATGGTGGTCGTGGGTCGTACGAGCTCAAAGGAGCCCATTTTCTTTAGCTAAGACTGTTGTGCATCTAAAGAGAGTACTAGCGAGTTTGTTGGCCCAGGATTTGTGGACTCATGGGGTACGACAGGAGGACCCCCCCCCCCCCCCGACCGCGATTTCCTATAGCAAAATACATACAAAAAATGTCCATTATATATAAGACCTGAAATGTGCACATTTTGTAGTGTATTTATGCAACAGAAGCACCAATTTAAGTCCATTCCAAGTGTTTTGTGATCACAGTATCAGCTTGAGTGTATCGGAGCATAATTTTGCACCAAAAGCGAGCAGAGGCGAAAAAAAGCACTATATACCCTATTCTTTAAAATATCACTTTGCAGTGCAAATTTGAGGAACGCATCCACTTAGCAACTTGCAAATTGGTACTGCAATTTAAAGACCTGTAGTGTCAGACTGGTAGTCCCTAACTGATTCAAGTGTTTTTGGAATGATTCCTGCAAAGACTGATTTATAAGAAAAGAGAGATTGACAAACAGCATTTTGCTTTATATGCAGAAACAGGCAACTACAAGAGGGTGTCAAACAAGCTGTGAATGTCCTAGGAGGCTACAGAGTACCTCTGGGTATGAATCCAGATGCTCGCAGTACCTGTTCTTAGATGGCCGAAACCACTGTATCGCTGTATAACTGTATACCCTATAAATATCACTTTTTATTGTGTATTTGATGAACACAACCAATTACAAACTTCATTTGAATTGCTGTGCTATCAGAATATCAGTGTATAACTTTGCTGGGTATTGCAGTGTATGCTGGGTATCAAAAGGCCTTCACTTTTACAAAAGGCTGTCAAAATTTAAAAAAGGCCGTCAAAGTTACAAAAAAATAGGTGCTCATAACCCAATACTTGTCTTTTTAATTCTGTGCATCCAAATACTTGTAGTTAAAAGTTTTAAAACCAGCAGTTTGTCACCCAAATATATAATACATACACCCAAATATATAATACACTAGTATTATTTGTTTATTTAGCAGACGCCTTTATCCAAGGCGACTTACAGAGACTAGGGTGTGTGAACAGGGAAACAGCTGCAGAGTCACTTACAATTACATCTCACCCAAAGGACGGAGCACAAGGAGGTTAAGTGACATGCTCAGGGTCACACAATGAGTCAGTGGCTGAGATGGGATTTGAACCGCGGACCTCCTGGTTACAAGCCCTTTTCTTTAACTACTGGACCACACAGCCTCCTAAATTCTCCATTTTATTGTAACTGAGGTACCGTTCAGTTGAGCGAAAATTGTAAAGGGGTACTCGAGCTGAAACCTCCAGATAGAAGGGGTACAGTTTCAAAAAAAGGTTGAAAACCCCTGACCTACAGTATAAACTATCAGGAATAGATAAGGGAAATGTTGACTAATACAATACAATAGGATTTATTTGAAGTTGTTGAAGGGCACTGGTCTCTTAAACCCAGAAGCTCTGATAAACCCCTACGCCTCACTATATATTGATGGACATTACATAAGCAAATGAGATGTTGTTCTTTTTTTTTTGGTATACCATGTTCCTAAATGTTTTCTGGGGAGAGTAAAAAATACATTAACTTTGATTCAAGTACTAAGGGTTACTCTTAAATGAATTAACGGTCCAGTTTATGGTAAACTGTGCATGCATGACTTAGAAACTCGGCTGTCAGCTAAGCAGAATATCTCAAAAAGTGGCCTGAATTCGAAAATGCAGAATTTGGGACGTTATCTAAAAACCAGAGCAGCCCAGAAATTGGGATGTTATCAGAGCGGCCCATTATTTGGGACGTTGTCTGCAAACCAAATCGGCCCAGAATTTGGGACGTTATCTGCAAACCAAATCGGTCCAGAATTTGGGACGTTATCTAAAAACCAAAGCGGCCCAGAATTTGGGACGTTATCTGAAAAGCAAAGCGGGCCAGAATTTGGGACGTGAATGAAAACATGGGCAGTCTATATGTACAACTGTGATTACATTAGATCTAAACTAATACATCCTCAAACAAAACAGTAATAGTATGGAAGACATATATTTGATATTAAAATATATCGCGTAAACGATTATAGATATATGCTAAAAAGTACGCCATTACAGAAAGCCAATAATTACATTTGTGCATAACATGATAATTCATATAAAATAATTACCCATAGTTTGTTATATCAGTACAGCGTAATACCACATTATATTTTAATGGTAAGGTTGTGGAAAGCAGATCACTCTCTCTCTCTCTTTCTGTTTACAATGTTAAAAATGCCTGCAAGCTTTTCCACTCGTGTGACGACATATTCATGTGACAGACATGGACCAATCAAAACGCGAGACTGTTATGCGGTTCCAGCCCAAAAACCGGGCCTGTGTCATACCTCTCGCCGTTTGAGAAAAGCGTCAGGCATGTTTGTTTTTTTTTCAAAGTGTCTTAAAATTCCCAGAATGCGTTGCGTAATTGACTAAGTAAGAGCAGTCTAACGAAAGACTGTTTTATGCAACCATTTTAACTGAGTGTCTATCGTTAGTATGGCTTATAATTATATTAAGACAAAGACTTAGTCTATGTTTATGCAACCTGCCCCAGGTGCTGTGTTTGGTATTACGGTATCCATGGAGATAGAACAGAGTGACATCATAATATGTGTCATACCTTAACAGCGATGTTCACAGTTCACAGTAACTGAAAATTTGTGCTTGTTAGAGGAGTATAATGCAGAAAAAGAAATACTTTTGGGGAAATTTTCCGAAAATTGCGCTAACGTACACAAACACAAGGCGTGGGATAAAATTACAAAAAAAGTTAACAGCGTCAACCCGCTATGTGTGCGGTCTGTAAAAGACGTGCAGAAACGATGGAAGAATATGGTACAGGACGCTAAAAAATAAATATTTAAGAGGAAACATCCGCGTACTGAAGGAGGACCTCCCTCAAAACTTAAACGGACCACAGAATTTATTATTGAAATCTTTGGGGAGGAGTCTCCGATGTTCTGGGGGATTGCCGGTGGGAGGGAGAGTGGAGTGTGTGTGAGCCAGCGGGAGGCTCCGCCTGTCAGCATCAGTGACCACAGTGTCGCCGTAGCAACTCTGTATTAGGGAAAGCAGTGCTGAAACTGAAACTTTGTTAAATAGCGACAGTATGTTAACACAGTAACAACAAAACGATCACATGAAATCAGACAATTTGTAACAACCTAAGGTTTGTTATAAGATAAATAGTAAAGTAAGTTTTTTTTTACTCCACATATCTCAGATGAGCAAGTAAGCGAGGTCCCACCCCAGCAAGCTGTAGTGGAGCAGCCTGAGTGCAGCACTGAGAGAGAGAGAGGGAGAGAGACAAGATTTATGCAGCCCTATGAAATCTCCCACAGAATTTAAAAAACAACCCGTTGCATAAAATCTGAGTGCCAAGCAGACCTGTAACAAAACAGGGACACTATGGTTTCTGCCTGTGGCAGGCCTCAATTTATCCTTTAGATCGTCTGCTAATTTTATAATGGCTTGCCTTGGTAAGCGAAGCCTTTCAATTACCTCAGTATCTGAGTACACTTCCTCAAACAGCACGCATATAGCCAGAGATTGTGGTGGGAGGCCATGATTTCTTTCTGACAGTTAATGGTTTCCATGGAAGATAGACTTAAATTCTAAGTTAGCCTGGGTGTGAAGAGGCTAACTTTTTAGGCTAAGTCTTAGTCAGTCTTAATTTTTATGCAACTGACTAACTTGCATTAGACTAGTCTAACTGTCAAACTAAGACTAGTCTAATGGTTTAGACTAGTCTAATATAGTTTTATGCAACTGGCCCCTGCACCACAAATGACATCACCTCAATACAGGGAGATTATTTGGACTGCGATTTGGACTGAGAGCAGTTAAACTTCTAGTAAAAGTAACGTGTTTGAGAGCGATTTGGACTGAGAGCAGTTAAACTTCTAGTAAAAGTAACTGCGTTTGAGAGCGATTTGGACTGAGAGCAGTTAAACTTCTAGTAAAAGTAACTGCGTTTGAGAGCGATTTGGACTGAGAGCAGTTAAACTTCTAGTAAAAGTAACTGCGTTTGAGAGCGATTTGGACTGAGAGCAGTTAAACTTCTAGTAAAAGTAACTGCGTTTGAGAGCGATATGGACTGAGAGCAGTTAAACTTCTAGTAAAAGTAACTGCGTTTGAGAGCGAGCTGGACTGAGAGCAGTTAAACTTCTAGTAAAAGTAACTGCGTTTGAGAGCGATTTGGACTGAGAGCAGTTAAACTTCTAGTAAAAGTAACTGCGTTTGAGAGCGATTTGGACTGAGAGCAGTTACACTTCTAGTAAAAGTAACTGCGTTTGGGAGCGATTTGGACTGAGAGCAGTTAAACTTCTAGTAAAAGTAACTGCGTTTGAGAGCGAGTTGGACTGAGAGCTGTTAAACTTCTAGTAAAAGTAACTGCGTTTGAGAGCGATTTGGACTGAGAGCAGTTAAACTTCTACTAAAAGTAACTGCGTTTGAGAGCGAGTTGGACTGAGAGCAGTTAAACTTCTAGTAAAAGTAACTGCGTTTGAGAGCAAGCTGGACTGAGAGCAGTTAAACTTCTAGTAAAAGTAACTGCGTTTGAGATCGAGTTGGACTGAGAGCAGTTAAACTTCTAGTAAAAGTAACTGCGTTTGAGAGCGATTTGGACTGAGAGCAGTTAAACTTCTAGTAAAAGTAACTGCGTTTGAGAGCGATTTGGACTGAGAGCTGTTAAACTTCTAGTAAAAGTAACTGCGTTTGAGAGCGATTTGGACTGAGAGCAGTTAAACTTCTAGTAAAAGTAACTGCGTTTGAGAGCGATTTGGACTGAGAGCAGTTAAACATCTAGTAAATGTAACTGCGTTTGAGAGCGAGCTGGACTGAGAGCAGTTAAACTTCTAGTAAAAGTAACTGCGTTTGAGAGCGATTTGGACTGAGAGCAGTTAAACTTCTAGTAAAAGTAACTGCGTTTGAGAGCGATTTGGACTGAGAGCAGTAAAACTTCTAGTAAAAGTAACTGCGTTTGAGAGCGATTTGGACTGAGAGCAGTTAAACTTCTAGTAAAAGTAACTGCGTTTGAGAGCGATTTGGACTGAGAGCAGTTAAACTTCTAGTAAAAGTAACTGCGTTTGAGAGCGATTTGGACTGAGAGCAGTTAAACTTCTAGTAAAAGTAACTGCGTTTGAGAGCGATTTGGACTGAGAGCAGTTAAACTTCTAGTAAAAGTAACTGCGTTTGAGAGCGATTTGGACTGAGATGTATTTACCGTTTAAAGTGTTGCTTTTCTTTTCTCATGTTAAACGTTCTAGAATATTCTGCAGCAGTGCCTGCAATGCAACTCCTAACTGTGGATGAAGGTTCAGAGCTATTTTAGAACCAGGCATAGGCACTGACTTGTCATGAACATTGGGGGCTTGGGGGGGGGGGGGGGGGGCACTTCTTAACTGTCTTTATCCCTAATGTAACGTAAATACTAAATTAATATAACATACCAAAATGAAAAAGGGAAACTTCAAAACAGTTCTAATCCTCAGCATTCCTTACAGCTAAGTAACTTAAATCTAAATTATTATTTATTATTTTAGTAGACACTTTTATCCAAAGCGACTTACAGAGACTAGGGGGTGAACTATGCATCACAACTGCTGCTGCAGAGTCACAATAGGATCTTGTTTGTTTTACGTCTCATCCAAAGGACGCAGCACAAGGAGGTTAAGTGACTTGCTCAGGGTCACACACACACAGAGTGAGTCAGTGGCTGAGCTGGGATTGAACACGGAACCTCCTGGTAACAAGACCCTTTCTTTAACCACTGGACCACAATCGCAATAAAAAGAAATCACAAAACTAACAATCATACAATACACTAAATAACGTTAATGAAAATTAAAACCCAGTCAAAATATGAATTATTTTTTATCGACACCATGTCTACTTGTGATAGGATGCAACCATGTGGATCTCTTGTAATAATTTAAGGTGGTCTTTAAAATTAGTCCATTCATTCCACTGAAAATGTGATTACCGCCATCTACAGGTTAAAACAAATCCTTACAAAACAGCAGTATTTGCTTGAAATCCCTTTAAACTATGTCCCTGTATAAGAATTAATCTTCTTTGTGTAATCATGTTAATTTATTTATATATATTGAATTTACTGTCTATGTGATGTAATTCACTATATAGCTAATGATGTAATGATCTACTGTTCCTTTCTATTTAAACCTTCAGCATCGTGTGTGTGTGTGTGTGTGTGTGTCTATATATATATATATATATATATATATATATATATATATATATATATATATATATATATATATATATATATATAGGATGTATGCGCAGCACACAGACATAGTTAAGGTTTGAATTAAGGTTCTGTTTAAAGTCGAATTTCACCAGCTCAAAAAGGGGGTAAAACCCCACCATATGCATGACCATGTTTATGTGTAGTCGGATTGGCAGGCTCAACAAACCCTGTGAACGGGATAGCATTTGGTCAAATACTTTTGAAGATACATCGTGGCGAAAAAACAGCTTTTATTTTAGAAATGACTCAGACGCTTTTTGTACACGTGTATCTCTGAAAGTATAGCATATTAAGGAACCAAACTCGCATGCACATAGTCCCGGGATGTAGATGTGCAATGGGGTATTAATATGTTTTGGGGGGTCCTAGTTTTTTTTAAAAAAAATTAACCCCAAAGATAACGGTCTGACGTCACTGCTGTCTGATATCGTTGCTAAGCAGAGTGACTTGCAACCGTTCCATTGCACTTAACAGGGAGACATGGAATGTATAGTTCAGCACACACGGGTCACATCTGTGTTTCTGTCTGCATTAAAATTGGTAATGCGTGATAACGTTTTTTGTGTTTGTGCTTCAACACTGGCGAAATACGATTTTCATTTTCCCCGCTCACTTTTGTTGTTATGGTATGGTCGGGAGTTCGATGATACCGTTCCATTTTTTGTTTTGGTTCACTGACTGTTTCTGTGGATTCTGTTTTGTTTTTTATGGGGACGGAATATTATTAATTATATTATTAATGAATATTATTATTTATATTATTATTTATATTATTAATGAATAGTATTATTGATATTATTATTGATATTATTAATGATATTATTATTGATATTATTAATGAACGTTGTGCTTACCACTGATTTAATCAAGCGTCACTCTCAAGAGATCGTTTGGTTTTTTTCTTCTTTTGACCTGTTTTTTTCTGTGTGTGTTTGCTGCTGCATTCATTTGGATGTTTGGACAATATTGAATGTGCATTTTCATCGCTGTTACTTTCTTTTTTATTATAAGAACATAAGAACATAAGAAAGTTTACAAACGAGAGGAGGCCATTCGGCCCATCTTGCTCGTTTAGTTGTTAGTAGCTTATTGATCCCAGAATCTCATCAAGCAGCTTCTTGAAGGATCCCAGGGTGTCAGCTTCAACAACATTACTGGGGAGTTGGTTCCAGACCCTCACAATTCTCTGTGTAAAAAAGTGCCTCCTATTTTCTGTTCTGAATGCCCCTTTATCTAATCTCCATTTGTGACCCCTGGTCCTTGTTTCTTTTTTCAGGTCAAAAAAGTCCCCTGGGTTGACATTGTCTATAACTTTTAGGATTTTGAATGTTTGAATCAGATCGCCGAGTAGTCTTCTTTGTTCAAGACTGAATAGATTCAATTCTTTTAGCCTGTCTGCATACGACATGCCTTTTAAACCGGGGATAATTCTGGTTGCTCTTCTTTGCACTCTTTCTAGAGAAGCAATATCCTTTTTGTAACGAGGTGACCAGGACTGAACACAATATTCTAGGTGAGGTCTTACTAATGCATTGTAAAGTTTTAACATTACTTCCCTTGATTTAAATTCAACACTTCTCACAATATATCCGAGCATCTTGTTGGCTTTTTTTTTATAGCTTCCCCACATTGTCTAGATGAAGACATTTCTGAGTCAACATAAACTCCTAGGTCTTTTTCATAGATTCCTTCTTCAATTTCAGTATCTCCCATATGATATTTATAATGCACATTTTTATCGTCTGCGTGCAGTACCTTACACTTTTCTCTATTAAATGTCATATGTGTCTGCCCAGTTCTGAATGCTGTCTAGATCATTTTGAATGACCTTTGCTGCTGCAACAGTGTTTACCACTCCTCCTATTTTTGTGTCGTCTGCAAATTTAACAAGTTTGCTTACTATACCAGAATCCAGGCGCAGACTGGCCATCGGGAAGTGCGGGAGAATCCCCGGTGGGCCGGTCTGTTTGGACCTGCGTGGGCCGCTAGTCTACGTTTGATTTATAATTATTATTAATATTTTTTCCCCCATTACATGCTGAGAATTACACTGTTATTAACTTGGCAGTCTCGTTCTGTCGCGCGCACACATCACCACACCAGTCATCTCTTGGGTAGATCCAATATCGCAATATCTAAGGGGGGGCGAGGAGTGGCCACTCCCTGATTGGACTTGCCTGGATTTTCTTAGAACGGGATTGGTCAACCAGATTTCGTCTTTCGTTTGAACCTCTTGTATTGATAGTGGATGAGTGTCAGTGTAAAAAATGGAGAGAAAAAGAAAAGGTGGGACGGAAAAGATTAGAGACAAACGGCAACGGTCTCTCGAGGCAGATCCCGCAAAGTGCACAAAAATAACTGACATGTTCCGTCGGCCGGCTGGTAGTAGGGAGAGCGAGGGACGTCAGGATGCCAGTATTAATCAGCCGACTCAGCCTAGGGAGCCCACTGAAGAAGATGACGCTGTGGTAGGGTCGAGCACAGCAGGTACAAGCAGTACAGTTTATGGTTGCATTAAAATAGATTAAAGACTCGGCTGCGCCTCATACCTAATAACACCTTGGCTGTGACTATATACACGATGTATCACAGCCTCTCCTACCTTATTGCTTTTATAAAACGGCTACACCAATATTTGTAACGTTAGTCACTTTTTGAGATCTAGTCAGCTATGTATAGTTATGCTAAACTCCGCTGGCAAATCGACTAGCCATCCTATGCTAGCTAGCTAGCTAGCTGGATTACTAAAAAAAAACATTAGCTCAAACATTTCCCAGGTTGCGTCTCTCTCTCGCTCCACCATTTAGCTGGCTACCCCTGATATAAACTGAAACAAAATCATGGCAAGCTGAGCTGATGATGGTATTAGCCAGTTTTTATTTGTAAAACTATAGCATGACATGCCATTTGGCTATAGTATTGCCCCCTACTGGACACTCGCAGCGTAGATTTCACATTGCATGTATTGTATCACACTAACAAAATCCCAAATTTTAAAGCAATCGTTCACATAAATTTGATTGGGTTTGATACTTCGGTCGATGTTGATTAGCTTGTTGTGCAAAGATATAATTTATGGAACAGTGAGAAGGCCTAACAGCGGCCTATGGTTGAATATAGCATGGCTGGATCGCTGACCAATCAGAGAGGAGGACCGGAACTATCCGTTTTATAAATTAAACAAGCTATGTTCTTATGAGTATTCTTCCAAATTATAATAAATTTTGCTAAAGGTATTAATTAAATGGATTGCTGTTGTTCTTTTGTGCATATTAAAGCAGATGCAGCTGAGCTTGAGGAGCGAGAAAGGGACAGAATGGATGCTGTTGCAGAGTCCAGTGCAGAGAGAACAACAGCTGAGGAAAGAGAAGGAGAGAGAGACAAGATGCAGGCTGTCGCAGGTGACGCTGAACTAGTTATTCCATATAGTAAAACATTAGACTCCATTGCATGGAGGATCTCAGTAAGCTACAGTAAATGGTTCATCAATTGAATCAGATTCAGTTGTATTGTGTCTGCCAACGGATGATGTGAGGCAGAACAGTAATTGGATACCAGAAAATATGAATAACAGTGAGTTTTGGCCTCCTTCAGTGTTCTGGATGGAAGGCGTACCTCGCAAAGTGACTCTGTGCGAACAAAAGGAAATATATAGAAATAATATTTACAGCTAAACGTGTCCAAGTATCTTGTAGGTACGAAGTGAGGAAGATGGCGTCTCACACCTGTGATGCTAAACTTTGGATAAAGGGGCCTGTTGTCGTTTTCACGGAACCAACCAGAGCTGAACCCGGCACAGAAGTTGAATCCTGCTGGGAACGCTGGGATATGCAGGACATGGACTAGGCAATTTCAAATATGGAATGTATTATAAAATGAAGTGTCAAAGATATTAGGAAGGATAAAGAAAGAGTATCCTTGTACCACTAGTAGGTGGCTCTCTTGCTCCATGAAATAGGTCAGTCCTCTCTTGTTTGGAATTACACATGTATTCAATTAAATACTTAGTGGTCTGAGAATCCCTAAGAAAATATATATAATGAACGATTTACCACATATCTTATCTTCAGAAAGCATGACGCTTGATAAAAAGCACCATTCCAGCTAAAAGTGAACGTTAATCTACAAATTTATGTCAAGAAAAACACAAGATAAGAAGAGACTTTTTATGACCAAAAGATTAACTAACAAGCCAGAGGTCTTGAGAAAAAATCCTGTCTCGGCTGGATTTTGTATGAACAAAGAGAAGGGTCACGCCTAGTTGAATGCAGTTATACTGGCATATATTTGGATTTAAATCTTAAGAGGGATTCACCAAAGTAATATTATAGCAACTGATAAACAGAGGTAAATTAATAGAAAGATTATCTTATAATGAAACAGCGGCCTATGGTTGAATATAGCGTGGCTGGATCGCTGACCAATCAGAGAGGAGGACCGGAACTATCCGTTTTATAAATTAAACAAGCTATGTTCTTATGAGTATTCTTCCAAATTATAATAAATTTTGCTAAAGGTATTAATTAAATGGATTGCTGTTGTTCTTTTGTGCATATTAAAGCAGATGCAGCTGAGCTTGAGGAGCGAGAAAGGGACAGAATGGATGCTGGGATTCACCAAAGTAATATTATAGCAACTGATAAACAGAGGTAAATTAATAGAAAGATTATCTTATAATGAAACAGGTTCAGTGCTAATTGAAACTGTTTATAGTTCATAACAGTTATTTCATAAGATTAATAATATGTTTTAAGTATTTGCTATAATGAGAAAACATATTATTTAAAACTGACAAGTATTATTGCTTGTTCACGACTTTGCTGTAGTGATAAGAAGATTAAAACCTGGAGCAGTATTCGATTTACTTAAATGGGAAAATGGTACAAGTTTATTCTTCTTTCTATTGAACAATAAGACTTCTAGACATTATGATATCCATTGAAGTATAGAAGTTAAAAGGTGTTGTGTTATGTTTTTGTGTTAAGTTTGTAATAATATACTATAATGTACCTTGTTATTAATCCACTATACTATTGTCTAATGATGGTAGATGGATTCCTTATAATGTGGTGATTTGAAACTGCTGCAGTGAAAACAGGGCCTCTCTTCTTATCTAGAAAGAAGGAATGTCCTTGGGTTCCACTTCAGCAGAGCTGCAAGCCTCATAGAGATGGAGTGTTAAGGTTTATGGAGTTAGTGGTTTAGTACTGATAAGTAAATGTCTTGAAATAATATGCACAACTCATGGCTTAATGGACAGGTCATATATCTAATAAAGTGCTTTGCACAGACTCTGACCTTGGAAAAAACAAGAGACTGTGGAAACTGCTAGCAGTAACATATTCCCAGAGAGGTACAGGTCAGAGCCTGGTCAGTGCATCTCTTAATGGATAAATAATTGTAATGAAAACTATTACCACTTAAACTTAGTGAAACTAAATGACTTGAATATTGTATGAGACAAACTTGTGTCAAATACTCTGTTAGACAATGGTATATGGAATCAAAACTGACTCATTAACAAAATGATGAAACAATATGAAGTTAAAAAAAACACATACCTTTAATTTAGCATAATATAATCACTTAGAAGATGATGTCACATATTAAGAACATCTCTCATATATAACACATATAAAAATAGTGTTTTGCATGCAGTAGTGTTTTTATATTATATTATAAACCAAGATCCTGGGAACCTTGGTTCACTTAACTTTTCAGATAAAGGAGGGGCTCGGAGGAAAGCAAAGAAATGAGATCATAAGAGTTGAAACAAATGTGAAGTTTTGAATTTATTGAGGTCCATGACACCTATTAATTCTGAAAAGTTCGTCCGGATCTTTTGAAAACTATTATTTGTAAAAGGGATAAAGAGCTGTCTCACCTGATTAATGATTGGATTTAATTGAGGCGTCCCATGTATTCCAATGAGACGAAAAACCTATTTAACTCCAGAGTAATTTCAATGGAGTACCACACTCATCCCAGACAGGGTAAGGTGGTCCATCTTCTGCAAACCGACACAATTGAGCTGATTGAATTCAGTTTCATTTGCCTGGTGAAGACAGCCATATCCTTTTACGATTTATATTAAAGGGTAAGCATTAAGCAATTATTATTATTATTTTATCTCACATGTATTGCATGTATTGCCATAAGGGACTCACGCTATGTTTTAGAAATAAGAGAGAGTTTTGTTGAATGTGCTGAAATAGACCATTGGGTACTTTAGGTGACGTGTTCTTGGCCTGCTTGTCGGCCTTGATTAACACATATATACATGTATTAAAGTGTTAACGTTGATATCTGTTAAGACACTGGACTGCCCAGTGTGTCTTTCAGCTGGGGATACGACGTAGCCTGTAGCTACTCTATCCAATATTTAACCGTTAATAAACCGAACGAGTACTGATCATACTCCGATTCGTAAAAAACTTTAAATACATGAGTCTGTCAATTTCTTGAGTTCTATATTAGTCATCTGGATATACTGCAGGTCCAGAGCACGAACTATATCCCACTAGGAGTAATAACATCTCTGTCCTCCTAACGTCTCCCCTGAGATAAGAGTGTATGCTGAGCAGTTCATAAGAGTACGTAAAGAAATCTGACCACGCGGATTTCGTGACAAGGCATATGAAGTGAATGCAGGGGGGTCAGCTGGTAGCTTTGATTACTTCACACGCCCTCAGTCCAAAGAGCTGGACACATTTTTGTTATCACCCTAACACAGTGGGACAGACTGAAGATGTCAGCTTTGGATAGATACAGGGTCAACACAACAAGTGAGGTGCCTGAGGAGGATGGAAATAGTGGAGCATGTGAAGAAGAGATGGAGCTAGAGAACAAAACTTGCACTTCATGCAAAAACTGTGCAATGTGTTGCTATTTGATTCTATCCCGATACAATTTATTGACTGATGCCTAACATGTAATTGGTTTGGGCTACAAATTCCTCCTGACTTTGTCAGTAACCACTTGGAAGGGTTCATGCCAATGTATACAGCAAAAGAGATACTGATGGCCCTAGACAGTGATGGAGTTATTGACAGGATTGCAGAGAAGTGTGCACTGCTGCGACGTCTGCTGGCGACGTAAGGTAGGACAGTCTCGTTTACATGTATTTGGGTGAAGTAGTTGACTGTATTTTGAGATATAATTAGGGGTTCTGAAACCCTATTGTAATTTTGGGTTGCTATTGGGGCTGAGTGCTGCTAATGGTTTCTAGAATTGCTAAATATGAGCCGATGTGTTCAGAATTTTTTTTCTTTTTTTTAATTAGGCCTATTGAGAGACCACAATCTGTGTGAGGTCGGTGATGGTTTCTAGAATTGATAAATAAGATATGTGTTTATACTTTACAGTTTATTATTAGGCCTACTGAGGTTGGTTTTGGTGTGCAGAGAATGGTTTCTTTCTACGTGTTGCATTCACTGACCACAAAGCGGTGGCAGACAGAGACGTGCAGAGACAAACAATAATGAATAGAAACATATTTCGTAGACGAAAAATCTATGATATTTTCAATAGGATAGCCTATTATTTGTGACTTCTATATCATGAAGCCATGGTATGGCAACTGCCATAGCCTATACTTTGCCATACCTAAATCGCCCCTAATATGTTTGAAAACCTGGTAGTAGCTATAGCCTACAATGTACAAAGAAGTTTTACCCTAACAATTTAAAACTCTATTTTTTTACCAATACTTCATCATGATGGCGCGCTGCGTGCGCTGACTTCATTATTATTTCGGTATGTTGATTTTGACATAAATGTGGGCCGGTGGACCCGAACTTCCCGGGCCGATTTTTGGTCCCAGTCCGCCCCTGCCAGAATCTAAATCATTAATGTAGATTAGGAATAGCAGAGGACCTAATACTGATCTGTGTGGTACACCACTGGTTACCTCGCTCCATTTTGAGGTTTCTCCTCTAATCAGTACTTTCTGTTTTCTACATGTTAACCACTCCCTAATCCATGTGCATGCATTTCCTTGAATCCCTACTGCCTTCAGTTTGAGAATTAATCTTTTATGTGGGACTTTGTCAAAAGCTTTCTGGAAGTTTTAATTCAGAAACCAAAACACATTAAACACTGTTCAGAGTCATTTTAAAAGGAAAGTAGTTAAACACGATGAAAACACAAAAAACCAGATGTTCTCAATATATATCATTCAGTGCTAACTAGCAGTTTGAAGCCTATTCAGATTACATTTTGAAATGAAAACAACAGATTTTGGAGTGTTTTGATAGTTAAGACTAAATCAAGGTAGCTATTTTAGAGGTATAAAACTAACGCAACTTCAGAAAGGTAGGTTTATGGTGCATCTCTCGACTTAAGGCGGCACTATCGTACGGGGAGGCAGTATCAGATGGGTTTATTCTATCTTATAATGCCTCTGGTAGGCACTATCATACGGGAGGCAGTATCGGATGGGTTTATTCTATCTTATAATGCCTCCGGTAGGCACTATCATACGGGAGGCAGTATCGGATGGGTTTATTCTATCTTATAATGCCTCCGGGAGGCACTATCATACGGGAGGCAGTATCGGATGGGTTTATTCTATCTTATAATGCCTATGGAGGCACTATCTTACAGGAGGCAGTATCGGATGGGTTTATTCTATCTTATAATGCCTCCGGGAGGCACTATCATACGGGAGGCAGTATCGGATGGGTTTATTCTATCTTATAATGCCTCTGGAGGCACTATCATATGGGAGGCAGTATCGGATGGGTTTATTCTATCTTATAATGCCTCCGGTAGGCACTGTCATACGGGAGGCAGTATCGGATGGGTTTATTCTATCTTATAATGCCTCCGGGAGGCACTATCATACAGGAGGCAGTATCGGTTATGACACCTGTCCTGGTGGCCTGATACCACAGTGCATCACAGTGAGTAACTGGTCAGTTGCTGTGGAAAAATTGATATTTTCATGAGTAAGATTTAGACACTTCCTGTACTATTTTTTGTCAGTAATAATGCTGTGAGGGTAAATTAAGGATCATTGAACAGTGACAACAACTGGAGAAGAAGGCTTGATTAAACAAAATGAATATCTACAAGTCAATAAATAAACCAGGCGACAACTGGAGATGTAAAACCTGCACACACATCTGCACAGAAACTACCATCAATATTCCACATCCCAGAATGATCATGTTAGAAAGGTCTCTTTCAACTGTAAACCTTTACATTACTGGCTTTCTATCCACTATGTAAAGCACCTTCCCTTACTACTTTGTTGCTACTGTGCTACAGGTACTGTGTGTCACTGCAGCGTCTAGAATGCTGTTTTTCAGCATTCCATTAGGAATGGAATGTTTTGTGGATTGTTCCAAAAAATCTCACAATTCTTCTGAAATGCAACTGTAAACAATAACACCTGTTCTATAAAGTTCCACTTCCACCTGACATAGAGACTGTTGAGCTTTTAAAAGCTAGTGCTTGTATGTCCCTGTTAATCTAATAAACAGTCTGAACTTTTCAAATCTCTTACCCGGGGTGGTGTCCGTCTCCAGGCTGTCCAGGGAGCTCAGGCTGTCCGATGACTCCATAGAGGTGAGAGGTAAGAGGTTCACGTTGGACAGGTTTGTGGAGGCGGTGGATCTCTTTATAGTCAGGGGGTGGTGAGGCAGGGGCTGGGTCACTCTGGAACATACAAACACACACATTGTCCAATCACAACTGGAACACACATTATACAGATATACAGTAATTCAACTTTGAAGAAATTAAATAAAATATAGTTGATGTATTTCATGTTCAATTGTACAGGTAGTGAACAAAAAAATGGAAACACCTGGGTAAATGAGGGACACCAAGTATATTGAAAGCAAGGGCTTACACACAGGCGTGGCTCATGCGTTAATTAAGCAAATAACATCCCAACATGCTGGTCATCTATTAAAATGCTGAACAGGCCTGGTTGCCTATAATTATGGCTAGCATGGCTGCAAGAGGAGACCTTGGTGACTTTGAAAGAGGGGTGATTGTTGGGGTGCGTTTGGCAGGAGCTTCAGTGACCAAGACAGCTCAACTTGCTGATGCTTCACAAGCAACGGTGTCTAAGGTGATGTCAGCATGGAACTCCGAGGGAAAGACATCATCAGCAAAGGGCAACAGTGGGCGGAAGCGCATACTCCAGGATCGTGATATCCGTGCATTAATTCGAAGTGCAAGGCAAAACAGGCGAGCAACTGCAGATCAATTGACTGAAAATTTTAACCTGGGGCGCGAGCAGCCAGTTTCATCAAAAACGTTATGCCGAGAACTCCACAGAGCGGGATACCATAGTGACCCAACGCCCTATTAAGTGACTTTACATTGGTGTTTCCATTTTTTTGTCCACTACCTGTATCTTAGCACTGTATACAAACATTACACCTAGAGTTACTGCTATGGTGCATGGGACATCAATTGTATGGTACTATTAGCAAAATATCACCCAAAAATCCATGTGTCTAATCTGTGTCATTGCAGTGGATCTTACAGTCTCATTGATTTACTGTGATCCACTACCAGCATCTCTCACAGCTTTGCAGGAAGCCTTTATATTTCTGTATTATTAAAGCTCTAGTAACATCTCCTTCTGCTTTCATCTCAGCTGTGCTGTGTAACATACAAGTGGCCACGGAACTGTACACGCGACATGCTAATTCAGTGATTCTCAGGTATTCCGATCATCACCCTCAATAACATGTTATACTTGATCTCTATGCTAATTCAGGGATTCAGATCATCATCATTAATAACATGTTATACTTGAACTCTAATTCAGGTATTCCGATCATCACCCTCAATAACATGTTATACTTGATCTCTACACTAATTCAGGTATTCAGATCATCACCCTCAAGAACATGTTATACTTGAACTCTACACTAATTCAGGTATTCAGATCATCATCATTAATAACATGTTATACTTGATCTCTACACTAATTCAGGTATTCAGATCATCATCCTCAAGAACATGTTATACTTGAACTCTACGCTAATTCAGGTATTCAGATCATCACCCTCAAGAACATGTTATACTTGATCTCTACACTAATTCAGGTATTCAGATCATCACCCTCAAGAACATGTTATACTTGATCTCTACACTAATTCAGGTATTCAGATCATCACCCTCAAGAACATGTTATACTTGATCTCTACACTAATTCAGGTATTCAGATCATCATCATTAATAACATGTTATACTTGATCTCTACACTAATTCAGGTATTCAGATCATCATCATTAATAACATGTTATACTTGAACTCTACACTAATTCAGGTATTCAGATCATCATCATTAATAACATGTTATACTTGATCTCTACACTAATTCAGGTATTCAGATCATCATCATTAATAACATGTTATACTTGAACTCTAATTCAGGTATTCAGATCATCATCATTAATAACATGTTATACTTGATCTCTAATTCAGGTATTCAGATCATCATCATTAATAACATGTTATACTTGATCTCTAATTCAGGTATTCAGTTTTTTCTTGCTTGCCCATGGCAGGCGGAGGGTTGGGGTAATTACTTGTGGAATGAGACACACTTCTTGTGTTCCCTGGAGGTCAGGTCCTTGCTCAGCAGCTTTTTGGTGTTCAGCTCCCTCGACTGCCAGATGGTGGTGAACATGGCGTCTGTCATCTCGCCTCTGCCAGTCAGAGGACTGGCTGCTTTCTTGTGTGTCAGGATGTGACCTCACACCTGCGGGTCATAATGCTCTGACAGCTAATCACAGTGCAGTTATGACATCACAGAGGCAGGGCAACACATCAAGACATTAAGGATTGATTCTGTGAGCCTGGAACAGACCAGATAGAGCAATCTGATTGGACAGAATGTCCCACCTTCCTTGGAACATGTTCCTCTCATGTTGAATCAGTTAGCAGCTCCTGAACCTGCTCCTGTTCATGAAACCTCAATGGCATCACTGAAATGCATCTCGTTATGCTTTCCAGGCACCTCAACATTGCTGTCTTATGCAGTCATGACATCATTCTTATGTTCTTATGTCACTGCATGCAGACAGCAGTCCAGTGATGTCATCAGAGCTATATACAGGTAAATATCAGAGAGCACAGATGCCGCGTTCTATTTGCCCACGTGTTGTTCAAGCTCTTTAAATGAATGCTAACCAAGGTTTGAAAATCCATTTTCATTTTACTACCATCTTTCATTTTGCTGAATGTCTTCTTTTTATCTTTGCTTGTAGTTTTTACTTCAATTTGGACTATGCTGAAATCAATTACCTCTTTATAGCCCATGTAACATTATAAATGTATGGTATTCTCATAATACTGAAAGTAACACAGAGTATTGTAGCACTTCTTTATAGATCTCCCAAATGTCGACCCCTCTCAGATATGATATCCTATGTTAATGGTACAGTTACTGATTATCTCTGAAAAAGACAGGGCACAGTACTTTCTGTTTCCTACATGTTAACTACTCCCTAATCCATGCGCATGCACTTCCTTGAATCCATACTGCGTTCAGTTTGAGAATTCATCTTTTATGTGGGACTTTGTCAAAAGCTTTCTGGAAATCTAAATAAACCATGACTCAGGAGAGACAAAGATGATCCACTCATTCAACAAGGTAAAACACAGCCGCTGGTTTCAATGGGAGAGGGTCAGCCTCTAGAAACTACTCATTCAACAAGGTAAAACACAGCCGCTGGTTTCAATGGGAGAGGGTCAGCCTCTAGAAACTACTCATTCAACAAGGTAAAACACAGCCCCTGGTTTCAATGGGAGAGGGTCAGCCTCTGTAGAATCTACTCATTCAACAAGGTAAAACACAGCCGCTGGTTTCAATGGGAGAGGGTCAGCCTCTGTAGAATCTACTCATTCAACAAGATAAAACACAGCCGCTGGTTTCAAAGGGAGAGGGTCAGCCTCTGTAGAATCTACTCATTCAACAAGGTAAAACACAGCCGCTGGTTTCAATGGGAGAGCAGCAGCCTCCGATAAAAGTGTCTTTCTGGGCCCGTGATCGGGTAAACATGATCAAAAACGTACTTCATTGTATTGACTTACTGGGCCACCATACGTTGCCGTACAGGTTGGAAACGCATATCATTGGATAGGGGAGGGATTTCATTTGACTGCCTGATAGTTTTTTATACCGTGAGACACCACTGAGACGCTGTGGCGGAGTGTCCCGCCCCTATTTATTATTATTTGTATTTTTGTTTGCGGCGCGGGTAAAAGCGCCGCGTCTTATATTATTATATTTAAAAACCCCGTGAGGATGCATGGCTGATCAGCTACTGATTATTTAACTAGCTGACAGTCATGCATCCTTACCAAACGCGTGCAGACTCTGGCCGAGGGGTAATAAGATAATTAACAACTAGTTAATCCCTCGGCCTGAGTATATAAACCTGCAGCTCTCTGCACTCGGTGTGTAGTGTTGGGTGTACAGAGGAGAGTACGGGGAGCGGAGAGAGCGAGTCACATTTAAAAAAAACAATTGCTAAAACGTGCTGGATTCTCCAGCACGACACTTACTTGTTTGTTTGTTGATTCGTTTGGCCCTCGTGCCCTTTTGTTTTGTGTTTTGTTGTTTTGTGTAAATCTTTTGTTTGTTTATTAATAAATACGCTGAGTGCCATTGCACTCAGCTTCAACCGCCCATCCATTGTTTTGGTTTCTACTTCCTGGTCCGTGACGTCATCACACTCACCACTGCCAGCCAGACTGTCAGAGAAGTGTTGAATTTAAATCAAGGGAAGTAATGTTAAAACTCTACAATGCATTAGTAAGACCTCACCTAGAATATTGTGTTCAATTCTGGTCACCTCGTTACAAAAAGGATATTGCTGCTCTAGAAAGAGTGCAAAGAAGAGCAACCAGAATTATCCCGGGTTTAAAAGGCATGTCGTATGCAGACAGGCTAAAAGAATTGAATCTATTCAGTCTTGAACAAAGAAGACTACGCGGCGATCTGATTCAAACATTCAAAATCCTAAAAGGTATAGACAATGTCAGCCCGGGGGAATTCTTTGACTTGAAAAAAGAAAAAAGGACCAGGGGTCATAAATGGAGATTAGATAAAGGGGCATTCAAAACAGAAAATAGGAGGCACCTTTTTACACAGAGAATTGTGAGGGTCTGGAACCAACTCCCCAGTAATGTTGTTGAAGCTGACACCCTGGGATCCTTCAAGACGCTGCTTGATGAGATTCTGGGATCAATAAGCTACTAACAACCAAACGAGCAAGATGGGCTGAATGGCCTCCTCTCGTTTGTAAACTTTCTTATGTTCTTATATTCTTATATGGTGTCCTGCGTGGGACAAACAACGCCTCCAAGAGCCGGACCAGGACAGAAAAGTGCGTTTTTTTTTTTTTTTTCATTTTTTTTTTCAAATTAAATAATGGGAAGAAGGAGGAAACAGCAGCAGCAGGTGCAGCAGCAGGTGCAGCAGCAGGTGCAACAGCACGGGGCTGGTCGCAAGTCCCGCCGGGTCTCTGCTGTGCTGGACGTCTGCCTCACCTGTCTGAGGGGTGAGGAATGGTGCTTCGCCGTTGGTGAGGTTGGGCATGTAGCACCCGACCAACCCCCTCCATGGCAGGTGAGGGAGGAGCCTGAACATCCTGCGCCCATGTGGGAGGAGGATGAGGGGTCGGTCCGTCCACAGCCCAAGAGGGGGGAGGCCGAGTGTCCACAGCCAATGGCTCCACTAGCAGGGGAATAATACCTGCTGGTTTCACCTCCACCACCACCGTCCGAGGGAAAGGAGCAGGAGCTGCCTCTGCATCCTCCGAGGCGGACTGGTCCACTCTCCTCAAAGGGGATCTGGGACTGGCTGGCGGAGCCTGAGAGGGATATCGTGGACGCCCTCCCTGCTGTGATCAACCTCCTGTGGGCAAGAGATGGGGAGCGCTGGGAGGCCTGGGAACAGAAACACCACCCAGCATCCCTCCCAAACATCGCAGCCATGGTGCTCAACTACCTGGCTGCAGATATGGGAGGGGCCCCGCTGCTGTTTCCAGCGCCAGAGGGAGAGGGGTCATCGCTGCCGTCTCCAGCGCCAGAGGGAGAGGAGCCATCGCTGCCGTCTCCAGCGCCAAAGGGAGAGGAGCCATCGCTGCCGTCTCCAGCGCCAGAGGGAGAAGAGTCATCGCTGCCTTCTCCAGCGCCAGAGGGAGAGGAGCCATCGCTGCCGTCTCCAGCACCAGAGGGAGAGGAGCCATCGCTGCCGTCTCCAGCGCCAGAGGGAGAGGAGCCATCGCTGCCGTCTCCAGCGCCAGAGGGAGAGGAGCCATCGCTGCCTTCTCCAGCGCCAGAGGGAGAAGAGTCATCGCTGCCTTCTCCAGCGCCAGAGGGAGAGGAGCCATCGCTGCCATCTCCAGTGCCCGAGGGAGAGGAGCCATTGCTGCCGTCTCCAGCGCCCGAGGGAGAGGAGCCAGTGCTGCCGTTTCCAACGCCAGAGGGAGAGGAGCCATGGCTGCCGTCTCCAGCGTTAGAGGGTGAGGAGCCCTCGCCACTGTCTCCACCACCACCACTGTCAGGAGCAGAGCAGCAGGAGCTGCCTCTGTCTCCACCATCACCAGGAGCAGAGCAGCAAGAGCTGCCTCTGCCTCCGCCACCTCCACCAGCAGAGGGTGAATGCCTACTGGTTCCGCCTCAGCCGCCGTGGGAGGACTGCTTGCCACTCCCAGCTCCACCAGCAGAGGGTGAATACCTGCTGGTTCCGTCTCAGCCGCTGTGGGAGGACTGCTTTCCCCTCCCACCTCCACCAGCAGAGGGTGAATACCTGTTGGTTTCACATCCACCGTCATGGGAAGGACTGCTCCTGCCCTGCCTCGCACCACCCAGGGATGCCTACCTCGCATCGCCTGGGGCTGCCTGTTGCTCCGCATCGCCTGGAGAGCCACCAGCTACAGGGAACGAGGGAGAAGTGGAGCTCCCGCTGCCAACTCCATGGCCAGGGGCTCCCCTCCCGAGTTCACCTCCCGAGGGTCCGCCGCTGCTGCTGCCGTTGCCTCCCGAGGGTCCGCCGCTGCTGCTGCCGTCGCCTCCCAAGGGTCCGCCGCTGCTGCTGCCGTCACCTCCCGAGGGTCCGCCGCTGCTGCTGCCGTCACCCCCCGAGGGTCCGCTGCTGCTGCCGTCGCCCCCCGAGGGTCCGCTGCTGCTGCCGTCGCCCCCCGAGGGTCCGCTGCAGCTGCCGTCGCCCCCCAAGGGTCCGCTGCTGCTGCCGTCGCCCCCCGAGGGTCCGCTGCTGCTGCCATTGCCTGCCGTAGGTCGGCAGCTGCTACCTTCGCCTCCTGAGGGGCCTGTTTTGCCTGGGGTCACTACCAGTCCTGCCATGCGGCAGGAAATGCTGTGGCTGGAGCCCCATGAAGGGGAGCTGCCGGCCACAGAAAAGGGGGGGGGAGGTCAGGAGACCAGCTCCCCCAGCCGCACTTTCGCGGCAGGAAATGCTGTGGCTGGAGCCCCATGAAGGGGAGCTGCCGGCCACGGAAAAGAGGGGGGAGGTCCGGAGACCAGCTTCCCCAGCCGCACTTTCACGGCAGGAAATACTATGTCTGGAACCCCATGAAGGGGAGCTGCCAGCCATGGAAAAGGGGGGGGAGGTCAGGAGACCAGCTCCCCCAGCCGCACTTTCGCAGCAGGAAATACTGTGGCTGGAGCCCCGTGAAGGGCAGCTGCCAGCCATGAAGAAGGGGGGGGGAGGTCAGGAGACCAGTTCCCCCGCAGCAATTTCGCTGCAGGAGAAAGGGTGGCCGGAGCCCCACGGAGGGGAGCTGCCGGCCATGAAGAAGTGGGGGCAGGCCTGGAGACCATCCCCAAAAAAAATTTTGGCCAGAGGAGCCGGCCGGTGTGTGGGCCTTTGGAACGCTACGGCTGTTTGGGTGGGAGGAGGACATCCCACCGTGGCCGCCACCTTTGGTCCGTTGCTGCCCCTGTTCCTGCGCCGGGACTGCTAACCGGGACTTTGGGGACTAAGGGGGGAGGTGGCCGAAAAGGCCATGTGTGCTGCGCACAAGGGGGGGCATGTGTGGCGGAGTGTCCCGCCCCTATTTATTATTATTTGTATTTTTGTTTGCGGCGCGGGTAAAAGTGCTGCGTCTTTTATTATTATATTTAAAAACCCCATGAGGATGCATGGCTGATCAGCTACTGATTATTTAACTAGCTGACAGTCATGCATCCTTACCAAACGCGTGCAGACTCTGGCCGAGGGATAATAAGATAATTAACAACTAGTTAATCCCTCGGCCAGAGTATATAAACCTGCAGCTCTCTGCACTCGGTGTGGAGTGTTGGGTGTACAGAGGAGAGTACGGGGAGCGGAGAGAGCGAGTCACATTAAAAAAAACAATTGCTAAAACGTGCTGGATTCTCCAGCACGACACTTACTTGTTTGTTTGTTGATTCGTTTGGCCCTCATGCCCTTTTGTTTTGTGTTTTGTTGTTTTGTGTAAATCTTTTGTTTGTTTATTAATAAATACGCTGAGTGCCATTGCACTCAGCTTCAACCGCCCATCCATTGTTTTGGTTTCTACTTCCTGGTCCGTGACGTCATCACACTCACCACTGCCAGCCAGACTGTCAGAGAAGTGTTGAATTTAAATCAAGGAAAGTAATGTTAAAACTTGCAATGCATTAGTAAGACCTCACCTAGAATATTGTGTTCAGTTCTGGTCACCTCGTTACAAAAAGGATATTGCTGCTCTAGAAAGAGTGCAAAGAAGAGCAACCAGAATTATCCTGGGTTTAAAAGGCATGTCGTATGCAGACAGGCTAAAAGAATTGAATCTGTTCAGTCTTGAACAAAGTTCAAAATCCTAAAAGGTATAGACAATGTCAACCCGGGGGAATTCTTTGACTTGAAAAAAGAAAAAAGGACCAGGGGTCATAAATGGAGATTAGATAAAGGGGCATTCAAAACAGAAAATAGGAGGCACTTTTTTACACAGAGAATTGTGAGGGTCTGGAACCAACTCCCCAGTAATGTTGTTGAAGCTGACACCCTGGGATCCTTCAAGACGCTGCTTGATGAGATTCTGGGATCAATAAGCTACTAACAACCAAACGAGCAAGATGGGCTGAATGGCCTCCTCTCGTTTGTAAACTTTCTTATGTTCTTATATGGTGTCCTGCGTGGGACAAACAACGCCTCCAAGAGCCGGACCAGGACAGAAAAGTGCGTTTTTTTTTGTTTGTTCGTTTTTTTTTCAAATTAAATAATGGGAAGAAGGAGGAAACAGCAGCAGCAGGTGCAGCAGCAGGTGCAACAGCGCGGGGCTGGTCGCAAGTCCCGCCGGGTCTCTGCTGTGCTGGACGTCTGCCTCACCTCTCTGAGGGGTGAGGAATGGTGCTTCGCCGTTGGTGAGGTTGGGCATGTAGCACCCGACCAACCCCCTCCATGGCAGGTGAGGGAGGAGCCTGAACATCCTGCGCCCATGTGGGAGGAGGATGAGGGGTCGGTCCGTCCACAGCCCAAGAGGGGGGAGGCCGAGTGTCCACAGCCAATGGCTCCACTAGCAAGGGAAGAATACCTGCTGGTTTCACCTCCACCACCACCGTCCGAGGGAAAGGAGCAGGAGCTGCCTCTGCATCCTCCGAGGCGGACTGGTCCACTCTCCTCAGAGGGGATCTGGGACTGGCTGGCGGAGCCTGAGAGGGATAACGTGGACGCCCTCCCTGCTGTGATCAACCTCCTGTGGGCAAGAGATGGGGAGCGCTGGGAGGCCTGGGAACAGAAACACCACCCAGCATCCCTCCCAGACATCGCAGCCATGGTGCTCAACTACCTGGCTGCAGATATGGGAGGGGCCCCGCTGCTGTTTCCAGCGCCAGAGGGAGAGGGGTCATCGCTGCCGTCTCCAGCGCCAGAGGGAGAGGAGCCATCGCTGCCGTCTCCAGCGCCAGAGGGAGAGGAGCCATCGCTGCCTTCTCCAGCGCCAGAGGGAGAAGAGTCATCGCTGCCTTCTCCAGCGCCAGAGGGAGAGGAGCCATCGCTGCCGTCTCCAGCGCCAGAGGGAGAGGAGCCATCGCTGCCGTCTCCAGCGCCAGAGGGAGAGGAGCCATCGCTGCCATCTCCAGTGCCCGAGGGAGAGGAGCCATGGCTGCCGTCTCCAGCGCCCGAGGGAGAGGAGCCAGTGCTGCCGTCTCCAACGCCAGAGGGAGAGGAGCCATGGCTGCCGTCTCCAGCGTTAGAGGGTGAGGAGCCCTCGCCACTGTCTCCACCACCAGGAGCAGAGCAGCAGGAGCTGCCTCTGTCTCCACCACTACCAGGAGCAGAGCAGCAGGAGCTGCCTCTGTCTCCACCATCACCAGGAGCAGAGCAGCAAGAGCTGCCTCTGCCTCCGCCACCTCCACCAGCAGAGGGTGAATGCCTGCTGGTTCCGCCTCAGCCGCCGTGGGAGGACTGCTTGCCACTCCCAGCTCCACCAGCAGAGGGTGAATACCTGCTGGTTCCGTCTCAGCCGCTGTGGGAGGACTGCTTTCCCCTCCCACCTCCACCAGCAGAGGGTGAATACCTGTTGGTTCCACATCCACCGTCATGGGAAGGACTGCTCCTGCCCTGCCTCGCACCACCCAGGGATGCCTACCTCGCATCGCCTGGGGCTGCCTGTTGCTCCGCATCGCCTGGGGCTGCCTGTTGCTCCGCATCGCCTGGAGAGCCACCAGCTACAGGGAACGAGGGAGAAGTGGAGCTCCCGCTGCCAACTCCATGGCCAGGGGCTCCCCTCCCGAGTTCACCTCCCGAGGGTCCGCTGCTGCTGCTGCCGTCGCCTCCCGAGGGTCCGCCGCTGCTGCTGCCGTCGCCTCCCGAGGGTCCGCCACTGCTGCTGCCGTCGCCTCCCGAGGGTCCGCCGCTGCTGCTGCCGTCGCCTCCCGAGGGTCCGCCGCTGCTGCTGCCGTCGCCTCCCGAGGGTCCGCCGCTGCTGCTGCCGTCGCCTCCCGAGGGTCCGCCACTGCTGCTGCCGTCGCCTCCCGAGGGTCCGCCGCTGCTACCATTGCCTGCCGAAGGTCGGCAGCTGCTACCTTCACCTCCTGAGGGGCCTGTTTTGCCTGGGGTCACTACCAGTCCTGCCATGCGGCAGGAAATGCTGTGGCTGGAGCCCCATGAAGGGGAGCTGCCGGCCACGGAAAAGGGGGGGGAGGTCAGGAGACCAGCTCCCCCAGCCGCACTTTCACGGCAGGAAAAACTATGGCTGGAACCCCATGAAGGGGAGCTGCCAGCCATGGAAAAGGGGGGGGGAGGTCAGGAGACCAGCTCCCCCAGCCGCACTTTCGCGGCAGGAAATACTGTGGCTGGAGCCCCGTGAAGGGCAGCTGCCAGCCATGAAGAAGGGGGGGGAGGTCAGGAGACCAGCTTCCCCCGCAGCAATTTCGCTGCAGGAGAAAGGGTGGCCGGAGCCCCACGGAGGGGAGCTGCCGGCCATGAAGAAGTGGGGGCAGGTCTGGAGACCACCCCCAAAAAATTTTTTGGCCAGAGGAGCCGGCCGGTGCGCGGGCCATTGGAACGCTACGGCTGTTTGGGTGGGAGGAGGACATCCCACCGTGGCCGCCACCTTTGGTCCGTTGCTGCCCCTGTTCCTGCGCCGGGACTGCTAACCGGGACTTTGGGGACTAAGGGGGGAGGTGGCCGAAAAGGCCATGTGTGCTGCGCACAAGGGGGGGCATGTGTGGCGGAGTGTCCCGCCCCTATTTATTATTATTTGTATTTTTGTTTGCAGCGCGGGTAAAAGCGCCGCGTCTTTTATTATTATATTTAAAAACCCCGTGAGGATGCATGGCTGATCAGCTACTGATTATTTAACTAGCTGACAGTCATGCATCCTTACCAAATGCGTGCAGACTCTGGCCGAGGGATAATAAGATAATTAACAACTAGTTAATCCCTCGGCCAGAGTATATAAACCTGCAGCTCTCTGCACTCGGTGTGTAGTGTTGGGTGTACAGAGGAGAGTACGGGGAGCGGAGAGAGCGAGTCACATTTAAAAAAACAATTGCTAAAACGTGCTGGATTCTCCAGCACGACACTTACTTGTTTGTTTGTTGATTCGTTTGGCCCTCGTGCCCTTTTGTTTTGTGTTTTGTTGTTTTGTGTAAATCTTTTGTTTGTTTATTAATAAATACGCTGAGTGCCATTGCACTCAGCTTCAACCGCCCATCCATTGTTTTGGTTTCTACTTCCTGGTCCGTGACGTCATCACACTCACCACTGCCAGCCAGACTGTCACAGACGCGTATTTCAATTTTAAAGGGCAGAGAACGTTTTTAGCAGCACGCAGAAGCACAACATCACAGGAACTTGTTTAGAGATAAGAAAGAACTGGGAAAACACTGTAAATCCGATGTATTAGACTTATAATTATATTAGAACATTTAAAACACAGTCTCATTTGTTTTAATATATGTGTTTTTACAACATTTATAAATATCAAGATACGAGTGGATATAAGCAGATCTATATCAGTTACATTTCGTTTTTCATCATTACTGGAACTATTATTTTATATATAAATATTTATTTTGAGAACACAATCGAGAAGAGTGTCCATTATTGCTTATAAATATCAATCCTGAGATAGCTGTTTATTATGGCAATTTTTGTAGTTCGCACTATCTACCGTACTCTGTTGTTCTGGCTGTTTGTAACACTGCTTTGGTAATAGGATATTCAGTGTCTATGTTTACTGTTATGTACAGAAATTGATATGCACACAGTAATATAAACATTTCCACTCGTCTGATTCTTGTGAATCAGAAGTTTCTGACAGTGATTCAGTTATATAATATAGGTGTTCTCGGTATTATTTACATTTTAAAATAAATGTTTAACAAAAAAGGCTAAATCACTCAGGTGAAAGAATGTCCCACATTTAGAATTCACGGGACAGGAGTAAAGGGATTCTGCTTGGCTCACGGAGAGCTGTCCTCGCGGAGGTGAGACCAAATCGATCGACCTCCATGCTGGGAAGCGACCGATACTTCCCCCAAGTGCGTAAATGGGAAAACGAAAGAGAGTTAGACAGATTTGGCTGGGAGTCCCCTTTGTTGCGGATAACCTTTCTGACTGGGCTTCTAAGGTTAGGAAGAGAGCTTTTACCCCCAGAGGGAGACCGTTGCAGAGGAGGAGCGGCATAATGGAGGAGGAGGGGAGGATGGTAGAAAGCAAAAACTCAAGACAGAGAGCAAGGGCATGACTTGGGGTTTAAATAGCGGTTTAGCAGATATTATCGGCAGAACCACAAAAAAGGTACAAAAATGTCAGCAAAACATTTGAAATTGTAGGGTCCATCAGATAACAGAATAATATCTTGCTGTGCCTTTATCTCTTTGAAAAACCAAAATCTACTAAATAATCATTAAAAAAACATGTGTTTTCTAAACAATATATATTTTGTTATTTTTTGAGTGGAAAATCAGTAAAAGTATTTAAAATGTCAGCTAAAAATGTGTAAAAAAAAATCACAAAATCACTCAGATGAAATAATGTCTTGTAATTTGCCCAAACATCAATATTTTTTAACAAAACTTTCAGGAAGTATTGTAAGGTCCCTTGGGTCATAGAATAACAAATGCATCTCTTTGAAAACACTAAGCGGAATACATAATAATAATAATAATAATAATAATAATAATAATAATAATAATAATAATAATAATAATAATAATACTAAATATAGTGCTGAAGAAAAAGAGAGCAGTTTTTGAAGTAAAGCATTACTTTATAATGTTCCCCAGAGTGTTCTGAAAAAAGGACACCCATTCCAAGATGCCACTGTAAAAAATAGATGTTTAGTGACATTTTAAAGAAGACAGTCAAATACAGCTTAAAAACCCTGGTGGAGGAGCGTCCCATTGAAACACACTTGGTCCTTAAAGGGATGAAAGCTCCCCCATTGTGAAGCATAGTAAAGTGAAATCATAGTAAAGTATAGGTAAGCATTGTGAATCCCAGAAAGGTATGGTAAAGCATGTTAAAAAAAACACAACAAACCATAGTAAATATGTATACCCATGGGAAAAGCATTGACACAACATCAAAATGAGAGTGCAAAATGACAGTGTTCCAGGTACTGGTTGTATAAAAACACAATAAAATGAAGTTTGTCTTGATTGAAGTGTGTCACTACTTCAAGAACATCCCATAGTTGAGTTGATTCCAGAATATAGTTTTATTTAAATATGTTTTTCTTAAGTGTCAGTGTTTTAATTTCATAACCTAAAATGGTTTTAATTAGTGTCCATTTTAAGTATGTTGGTAAATCCTTTTTTTTTTTTGTTTGCTAATGTGCCCTATTTCTTAACACTGCAATTTAAAGACATCCTTGTAGAGACACCAATGATTAACACATGTTTATCAGCACCAATTTCACAAAGAACTGGCTAAGCAGTTCCTTAACCAGGGAAAAGATCATTTAGGTTAATATTTATCATTAGTAGTGTGGGTAAAGTCCTTCCAAACTCTTAAAATTATTAACTTTCTTATTTTTTTCCTCAATAAAACTGTGCAGTCAGAGACAGTTTCAGATACAAGCCGTATTGCAGAATCTTCTTTCATAAAATGGTCAACACGTTTGAAGACACAGAGTCGAAGGTAATTCATGTTACTATGCCATGCCAGCATTCTGAACAGTGTTTGTTTATCGTAGGTTTGAACTGAACCCTAAGTGAAAAGAGTATCACAGAAAATGTAAAGCAGTCAAAGTACCTTATTATCACTTTGAAGGCTCATTTGCTAGCTCTCAGGGTTTAGCCTTCGCGTTGAGATTATCTGTACTTTCTTTATCAATATGCTGATGTTTGGCAGTAGCTTGTAAGTAAATGTTATTGCAGGGAATGCAGTTGGGGTGGTTATACATGTGCATGTATGTTGTGCTTAACCAATTAGGATGAAACTTGCTAACAACATGATTTAGTTATTGAAAGGATTAGATTGTGGGGATATATGGGGTGTCTGTATACATATGTGTCCATCTGTATGTCACACATTTGCTGTCTGGAAAAATGTTTATTAAATTGTGATGAAACTTGGTATTAGCATGACTAAGCAAAAGTTATTGGGAGGATCAGATGGTAGGGATATAGAGAGGTGTCTCTCATCCATTCATCTGTCACACTTATATGTGCATTTCTTGAGAACACAACAAGTTATTCCACATACTACATATACAGTTACTTAAGTATATTTATCATGAAGTAACACATTTGCTTATCAAGACCTAGAGGTCTTAAACACCATGGATGCACATTCTTATTCTATAGTATTCTGGACCTACAGCTGATACAGTGCCTATAGAAAGTCTACACCTCCTTGAACGTTTTTCACATTTTGTTGCGTCAGTGCCTCAGAGTTTCATGCATTTAAATTAGAATTTTTTCCACTTTCCACACACCATACTCCACACTGTTAAGGGGAAAAAAGTTTTTATTGACAAAAAAAATTAAATATTAAAAATACAAAAAAGAAAGATCATAATTGGATAAGTCTCCACCCCCCTGAGTTAATACTTGTTGGAAGCACCTTTGGCAGCAATTACAGCTGTGAGTCTGTTGGGATAGGTCCCTACCAACTTTGCACACCTAGATTTGGCAATATTTGACCATTCTTCTTTACAAAACTGTTCAAGCTCTGTCAAGTTCCTAGAGGAGCGTTGATGGACAGCAATCTTCAAGTCATGCCACAAATTTTCTATTGGATTTAGGTCGGGGCTCTGACTGGGCCACTCAAGGACATTTACCTTTTTGTTCCTTAGCCACTCCATGGAGCTTTGGCTGTGTGCTTTGGGTCGTTGTCATGCTGAAAGGTGAACTTCCGTCCCAGTTTCAGCTTTCTTGCAGAGAGCAGCAGGTTTTCCTCAAGGACTTCTCTGTACTTTGCTCCATTCATTTTCCTTCTATCCTGACAAGTGCCCCAGCCCCTGCCGATGAGAAACATCCCCATAACATGATGCTGCCACCACCATGCTTCACAGTAGGGATGGTGTTCTTTGGGTGATGCGCTGTGTTGGGTTTGTGCCAAACATAACGCTTTGCATTTAGGCCAAAAAGTTCCATTTTAGTTTCGTCAGACCACAAAACTTTTTGCCACATGGCTACACAATCTCCAGAGTGTTTTTTTGCATACTTCAAATGGGATTCAAGGTGGGCTTTCTTGAGTAATGGCTTCCTTCTTGCCACCCTACCATACAGGCCAGATTTGTGGAGTGCTTGGGATATTGTTGTCACATGCACACTTTGACCAGTCTTGGCCATAAAAGCCTGTAGCTCTTGGCCTCTTGGTAGCCTCTCTGATCAGTCTCTTTCTTGCTCGGTCATCCAATTTCGAGGTACGACCTGATCTAGGCAGGGTCTTGGTGGTGCCATACACCTTCCACTTCTTAATGATTGCCTTGACCGTGCTCCAAGGGATATTCAAGGCCTTTGATATTTTTTTATACCCATCCTCTGATCTGTGCCTTTCAACAACTTTGTCCCGGAGTTCTTTTGAAAGCCTTGGTGCTCATGGTTGTGTCTTTGCTTTGAAATGTACTACCCAGTAGAGGGAACCTACAGGAACTGCTGATTTTATCCTGAAATCACGTGAATCACTACAGTTTAACACAGGTGGAGGCCACTTAACTTCATGTGTGATTTTGAAGGCGATTGGTTACACCTGAGCTAATTTAGGATTGCTATTACAAGGGGGATGGACACCTAAGAACATAAGAACATAAGAACGTTTACAAACGAGAGGAGGCCATTCGGCCCATCTTGCTCATTTGGTTGTTAGTAGCTTATTGATCCCAGAATCTCATCAAGCAGCTTCCTGAAGGATCCCAGAGTGTCAGCTTCAACAACATTACTGGGGAGTTGGTTCCAGACCCTCACAATTCTCTGTGTAAAAAAGTGCCTCCTATTTTCTGTTCTGAATGCCCCTTTATCTAATCTCCATTTGTGACCCCTGGTCCTTGTTTCTTTTTTCAGGTCAAAAAAGTCCCCTGGGTCGACATTGTCAATACCTTTTAGGATTTTGAATGCTTGAATCAGATCACTGCGTAGTCTCCTTTATTCAAGACTGAACAGATTCAATACTTATCCAAGCAGTTTCAGTTTTTATTTTTAATTCATTTTCTACAAATTTCTAGAATATTTTTTTCACTTGGAAGATGTGGGGTAGGATGTGTAGATAAATGAAAAAAAAAATATTATAATGCATTTTAATTCCAGACTATAAGGCAACAAATGGTGAAAATGTTGAAAGGGGGTGTAGACTTTCTATAGGCACTGTATATGGTGTGGTCATCATCTTACATTGAATTTACAGGCATGGTAAAGATGTATGTTACTGGCATACTATTGCTATATCATTGACTGCATAGATGTGTTTGTGACCCTGCATTCATGTTTTTAAACAGTTAATATACTGTATCTCTGTCTAAAATGATGTTAAATACTGTAAGCTTCAGAAAATGAAAGTTTGTTTTATTATTATTATTTATTTCTTAGCAGATACCCTTATCCAGGGCGACTTACAATTGTTACAAGATAGCACATTATACAGATATTGCATTATTTATTTATTTTTTACATACAATTACCCATTTATACAGTTGGGTTATTACTAGAGCAATCTAGATCAAGCACCTTGCTCAAGGTTACAGCAGCAGTGTCCCCAACCAGGGATTGAACCCACGACCCTCCGGTCAAGAGTCCAGAGCCCTAACCACTACTCCACACTGCTGCTCACAATAAGTCTGAACCATTAATGTCTAAATAAGCGTATCTCTTGTTAGCAATAATAAAGAAACACAGAAGCTGTACATTTCTTCACTCTTACTGCTGTGAACTCATTCCTGAATTAGTTACAAAGCAAGCAGTTCATTAATATAATCCATTTCGTTTAGTATGGTCTAGTATGCAGTACATATACTACACAATGTACTAATTAAACATCCAAAGCTGTGTATTAGTCCACATAAAAACATCACCACACAGTTTAGTACAGTTGCAAATTAACAGTTGCAAATTTCAAGTTAGCTATAACATTTTATAAGTAACTTCAACTGCAACTTTTTAGGAGCTTGAACTCTGCACCTTTTTAGGAACTTCCCAGCAGTGTGACTGCTTCACTTCACCTCGAGCATCAGCAACACTCACTTCAAACATACCAGAGATCAAGCAATAGCAACACTCACTTCAAACATACCAGAGATCAAGCAATAGCAACACTCACTTCAAACATACCAGAGATCAAGCAATAGCAACACTCACTTCAAACATACCAGAGATCAAGCAATAGCAACACATACTTCAAACAGTACAGAGATCAAACAATAGCAACACTCACTTCAAACATACCAGAGATCAAGCAATAGCAACACTCACTTCAAACATACCAGAGATCAAGCAATAGCAACACTCACTTCAAACATATCAGAGATCAAGCAATAGCAACACACACTTCAAACAGTACAGAGATCAAGCAATAGCAACACACACTTCAAACAAATGGAATACAAAAAATATATTTCTTCTTTTTACTTATTTTTTTAGGATGGGGTTCAAATTGATGACCTTGATGATCAAATATCAAATATCCACAGGAACGATGCGATCAGCTATACAGGGGAGAAAAAGGTATGAAAATAAGGGTTTGTTAACCGATGCAAAGACAGCGATGCAATGGCATTTCAGCATTGTAATCAAAAACAGCGATGCAATGGCATTTCAGCATTGTAATCAAAGACAGCGATGCAATGACATTTCAGCATTGTAATCAAAGACAGCGATGCAATGACATTTCAGCATTGTAATCAAAAACAGTATGTGGCTTGTTAAGGGTCAGCCCGAGCAGAAGCACTTCTGAGACCTACTCAAGTACAATCCCAGACACGCTGTTCCCTGTTCCAAACAGTGGGAATACTCAAGTACAATCCCAGACACGCTGTTCCCTGTTCCAAACAGTGGGAATACTCAAGTACAATCCCAGATACGCTGTTTCCTGTTCCAAACAGTGGGACTTCCCTACTATGCTTATTTAATACTCTAATAGTCTATACTCATCTCAAGGCTAAATGGTATGAAGCATTAGGTTATGTTGAAATAACTATTTAGCCTTCAAAAATAGGAGACTTGATCGACGCTCTTAATTTTTAAAAGGGATCGACAAATTCAAAGCCAGACCAGGGAACTCGTTTAAAAGGGGACAGCAGGCAGGACGCACGGCTTCAGGCTGTTAGGAAACAAGATGATTCTTTAAAGTAGGTGACGTCAAACATACTGATATAGAGAATAAAGAACCAACTCAATTGGGTTTTTGTGTGAGGTTGTGGTGAGGGGCCGGGGCTGGTATAATAAATTACTGGAGTCGTGCAGTTGAAGTTCAAACCCGCAGGTGTTTTTAATTAGTTCCACATGGCAAGGTTATTTTTCACAAATACAAGGAAAGCAAAACAAGCAAACAAAAAAATACCTAACTCCGTTCGGAGTACTATCTATACTTGTTCCTTTGACACAAAAAACTCCAAACCAAACATATGTGTTTCCCTGCATTATAGAGTAGTGCTTGTCACCCCTACACCCACACATTTGGTCAGGCCTTCCTCCACACCCGTGACCCACCTTCAGTCAGGTTTTCCTTCACAACCCGTGACCCACCTTCAGTCAGGCCTTCCTTCACACCCCGTGACCCACCTTTGCTCAGGTCTTCCTCCACACCTGTGACCCACCTTCGGTCAGGCCTTCCTTCACACCCGTGTCCCACCTTCGGTCAGGCCTTCCTTCACATCCCATGACCCACCTTCGGTCAGGTCTTCCTCCACACCTGTGACCCAGCCTTCATCTTATTTTTTTTTTTTATCTGTTCTCCTCTTTATGTTTTGTTTTATTTTCTTTTTCTTGCTTCCTAAGCTATCCTACAAAACCCACACAAGGCTATCATTCAGAGCCTTTTTATCCAGGTGTTTGTAGTTGGTTAACTAATTACCATCACGTCATTAATTATTCAATCCCACACCACTGCTCTGAGTCGGTGAGAACCCAAGACCTCTACTGGTCAGAATGTAATATTGCAGGGAAGAATGCTCTTGTCATTCTCAGACTGACATAGTGATTTTGTAGCACTTTACAACAGAGGTCTTGTGGAATACAGCAGGTAATGAAGCGTGTGCTCTGATTGGCTTGGAGATCCTAAGAAGTCTGTTACCTCACAGCTCAACATAAAAGACACAATTCATCTGTTCACTACCAGGAATAGAATGATTTCTGGAATCAGCTGATCAATCATGTGAGGAAACACACAGCTTGTTTGCGGAGTTGCTGTCGTACCATATGTGAAAGTGGGTTGCAGTGTCCTATTAGTGGAATTTGTCAGGGAGCATTCTAACTAGAGCCTATAGATATTACACTGTCACCATTAACATTGTTTTGTTCTCTTTCAAACACCTCTTTGAAACATCTATGAAGTTACTGCTCTAATCTATTAACATGTAATGACATTCAGCCGACCACAGAACAGTACCCGTTTTCAAATCCATGCACACGATGACATATCATTCTCTGTATTAACAGTTTACAGGTGAGATACCAATATCCTCATGTGTGTGTTGGGAGCTTTGAACCACCCAGGAAATATAGATTTGGTTATCTGTTTTAATGTGACTTCGCTCATCTTTTGTAAATTGTTTCTGCCACTAGTAGAATGTTAAGTGAGCGTTTCCTTTCTCAAGAAAACTCTTGTCAGAAACTAGGTACGAGGTACTAAAATGATTATGTTTGTTACTATGGATACAAAAAATAAAAACTTGCGTTGAGTTTTCCTGCTTCAAACCCCTTTTTTTAACCTAGTTGATGTGATATTGTTTTTGGTCTGGCGAATGGAAACACGTCGATCCTGGCCATCCTCTTGACTGCTGTTATCTCCATTAATGAGGTACTTCCACTACCTCATATCTGCAGGGTGTAGAAACCCTGCAAGATCAATGTCTTGGTGACCATGACATTGGCCTCTGACCTAATATGGCTGCCATGTTGAGGCCATATGACTTTAAGTTTCTTTAACCTAATATTAAATGTAAATGTATCCAATTCCACGAATGCAGTCTGTATTTAAAGTATGAACACCAGCTGCAACCAGTTTGCGCAGTCAAAAGGGCTGCGACGCGATGCGTCCCATACAGCACATAGTGAAGCTGCACAGCTACCTGTCTGTGCCTGACATATCACATTCATCTGCAACAGAAGTGCTGTTTGAACCAGGCTTTAATAGAGTTTTCCATGATTTTGAAACGAACAGCATGTTGTAAAGAAAGCCTCTGTAAGTTGGTCAATTTTTGTTCTCTGATGCATTTGTTCTTCTGTCGTTCAAAGGCATGTCGTATGCAGACAGGCTAAAAGAACTGAATCTATTCAGTCTTGAACAAAGAAGACTATGAGATGATCTGATTCAAGCAAATAAAAAAGGACCAGGGGTCACAAATGGAGATTAGATAAAGGGGCATTCAAAACAGAAAATAGGAGGCACTTTTTTACACAGAAAATTGTGGGAGTCTGGAACCAACTCCCCAGTAATGTTGTTGAAGCTGACACCCTGGGATCCTTCAAGAAACTGCTTGATGAGATTCTGTGATCAATAAGCCAAATGACTTCCTCTCGTTTGAAACCCTTCTTATGTTCTTATGTTCTTGAAACAGCTCACTCACAATGTTTGTTTTTGCATTTTTGCTGTCCTCGATTTACATGCTTGCTCGCTCAGCTATCTCATTCGCAGATCTACGTAGCAACACGTAAATACTGCGTGCATCAACCAAGCAATTTCCAGATACTCGCAGGTTTGTATTTTCAGTGCATGGGACATTGCATTCATTTACAGATACTCGCAGGTTTGTATTTTCAGTGCATGGGACATTGCATTCATTTACAGATACTCGCAGGTTTGTATTTTCAGTGCATGGGACATTGCATTCATTTACAGATACTCGCAGGTTTGTATTTTCAGTGCATGGGACACTGCATTCATTTACAGATACTCACAGGTTTGTATTTTTAGTGCATGGGACACTGCATTCATTTACAGATACTCGCAGGTTTGTATTTTCAGTGCATGGGACACTGCATTCATTTACAGATACTCGCAGGTTTGTATTTTCAGTGCATGGGACACTGCATTCATTTACAGATACTCGCAGGTTTGTATTTTCAGTGCATGGGACACTGCATTATTTTTAAAGGAAATAAAGGAATGCCTAATCAAAAGTGTTTTTACATCCATTTCCAAGATTTCACTGACTTTATTTCAATTTCTGTGACCTCCGTGACAAAATCGTAACTTTAATTATAATAAATGGCATTTGTCAGTTTAGGTTGTGCGCACACTGAAGCACAGTATTTCTTGTGTTAGAGTATCCTGGCCTTGATATACTATAGAAGCTTGTACATCACTGTATACTTCTACAGAGACGGCTGCTGTATAACATGCTCACGTGCTTGATCCTCGTTCACATTCCACGTCTCCACTGGTTTGTTCATTAATAATACATTCTGACTCAGTTGGACTCTGCTCCTTTAACATAATCTGTAATAGTCCCTTTATATTGCATGTGCTTCTTACAGGCAGCTTTAATAAACACCAGCAACACTCCCTCTGACATTTCTAGTGACTTTCACTGATAATAAGGCAATTAAGAATTTAATAGCATGATAATTGACAGGTGTGTGCCTTTTAAAAGTTGAGACAAAGGGGCTCCCGAGTGGCGCATCCAGTAAAGGCGCTCCGTGCGGAGTGCAGGATGTGCCCTATAGCCTGGAGATCGCAGGTTCGAATCCAGGCTATGTCACAGCCGACCGTGACCGGGAGTTCCTAGGGGGCGGCGCACAATTGGCTGAGCACTGCCCGGGTAGGGAGGGCTTAGGTCGGCAGGGGAATCCACGGCTCACCGCGCATCAGCGACCCCTGTGGCCGATAGGGCGCCTGTGGCTCTGCAGTGGAGCTGCCAGATCTGTGTTGTCCTCCGGCACTATAGGTCTGGTGGCATTGCTGTGGATCTGCAGTGCGAAAAATGACGGCTTGGCAGGAGCACGTTTCGGAGGACGCGTGTTCCAGCCTTCGTTTCCCGAGTCGGCGGGGGGGTTGCGAGCGGTGAGCCGAGGATACAGATAATAACTGGGCATGCTAAATTGGGGTGAAAACTGGGGTAAAATAATTGGCGACGACTAAATTCACAAAAAAAAAAAGTTGAGACAAGGAAAAAAAACTTTTAAACAGAAGTCGTTTTTTAATTGATATTAAAATATCAACAGAAAAAAACACTATAAGCTAGTACTATGTTTTTTTTTTAAAACATTAATACAAACAGGAAAGTTAATACAAAACTATCCATTTCATTTATCTCTGTAACATAAATGAAGCATGTAAGTACCACAAAAACAGATATTTACAGCTAAAGCTTCCATACAGTACATGCAGGCCATTGTTAAGTGACTGTGAGGATGGCTCTCCACACACCCTGATAAAAGTTTGCCATGGTATCGTTTGCATGGTCAGTCTGCAGTTTCCTGTGCTTTTCTCATGGCAGTGCTGAGCATGTACCATTGTTACCATGGCTCACCATTATACAAGCATGACTACCTGTTTCATAGAAGTTGGGAACCAATGAAAAGTTTCTGATTGGACAGGTGAACAAGTGACATTGTGAACGCAGAAGACATTTAGACAGGAAGACCCAAAACTGATTTCAAATGAGAATAACTACCTGTAACGTGCTGACTATCTGGTGCATGTGTGGTGTTGCAGGAAGGGGGCAGCAGCCTTGTAGATCCGCCTGTCAGTCATGGCAGTGACACAGAGAGGTGGGGAAGAGGGTGTGTTGGCTTTCTCTCTCTCTGAGTGGCTGAGGCGGGCCTTGGGGGATTGCTTGGCCCATAAGTACTGCGCTTGGTTATGCATTCGGGTGGGTGTGATTGGGAATACACAGATGCGCTGGCTGAGAAGGCCAGTGTAAACATAGACCAGGCAAGAACGCCAGTGGTTGGAGCGAGTGACCAACAGGCAAGCAGGGCTGAGGAAGACAGCCAGCAATAAATAAACCATTTATTAAAATCTCTTGTTACGTACCTGAGGGGACGTGTGTAGTGATAGGGGAACCTTGGCCACCCCAGTGTATAGTGCATAACAGCGTAGGACGGAGATCCCGAGCTGACCAGCTTAGCGGCAGTGGGGACACTGCATAAGCAGCACCTTTATTTTGTAGTTTTATTACTATGTTTTCTTTTCCCTTTTAATTTTGCCTTTTGTTTTCATTATTATTTTGAGCACCTGTGAGTGTGCCAGCTTTTACCAGATTTATGACCAGGGGTATGTTAATACAAATATCCAAACAATCCCCATTATGTTGAAAAGATATTGCAGGAATACGTACAATAAAGCAGATGCTGGGGAAAGTGATGCACTGTGTTAAACCCTACAGCCTGTTCAGCAACACTGTAGATATGCTTACACATGGCATGCACTGTTACAGCAAGTGTGATTGTAACTTTCCCTTCATTGTTTTACTTGGCCATGCTTACTGCTGCTGTTACAACCTGCTATTATATCTGGCATGTTTTCTTTTAGGATGAACTGCCGATTGTCAATGGAAAGCTGCAGCAGCCACAAGAAAACTCTGGATCAGACATGATGTACAAGATTGAAGATGTCCCTCCATGGTACCTTTGTATTCTGCTGGGTTTTCAGGTAAAGCTATGAATTGTATAAACAGATCAGTTATCTCTGTTGCTATAGCCTGATACTCATCTTCAGCATGTATTGGGTCAGATAAATCTTTGTATTCTGCTCAGTTTTCAGGTAAAGCTATGAATTGTATAAACAGATCAGTTATCTCTGTTTCTATAGCCTGATACTCTTGGTACCCCCTCACCACACTCAGACCTTGGTTTGATCACTTCATATCTTTGTATCCCAATAGTTATGGTTGACTCTCCCAGTACATACAGTCCTGCAGCTCTCCTGGTAAGGCACTGCTGTGTGTGGAGGGAGTTGCAGATCTTGGCTGGGGTCCCATTGGAAGCACTGCATTGGTCTCTTCACTACCATGGGTTAGAGAAAAATAGACTGGAGTTCATGAACATGTTTGAACAAGCGTTTACACCAAACACCAAAACGTGTCTGTGAAGCTGTCTGAAGAGCTGGAAATGTAACAGGCAATCATATATCCCTTCACTGTAAAGCTCTGAAGTGATCAGTCATTGAATCAGATTGCTGGAATCCTGTTCTGAGTCTTGGATAGCAGCTGGGTATCCAGGAGGGAAAGCAGTAAGTGTGTGTTCACATTCCCAGCTCCTGCTGGCACCAGAGGCAGTAGTTGTACATTTCTAACACAGTCGTATTTCTGTCAGCATTACCTGACATGTTTCAGTGGCACTATTGCAGTCCCATTCCTGCTGGCTGAATCACTCTGTGTTGGGAAGGACCAGGACACTGTGAGCAAGCTCGTAGGGACCATTTTCACTTGTGTGGGGATAACAACACTAATACAGACCACATTTGGAGTCAGGTATGGAGCTATGTTTGTATTCATTTATTTCCTTTAGCATCATTAGGAAGCTTTGTATAGTTCCTACCTATGACTTCAAATACAGTATATATCAACTACAAGCAGTGAGTAAGGAATAAAATATTGTGAAACTGTATGTGTATACATCATTGCTTTAACTAACTCTGCCACGCAATTCCATTCAATACATAGGTCTCAAATGTGCAGTTTTGAAAGAAACATGTTTTAGCAACTTAATACTATACTGTTTCTGAGATGATTCCACTGTTTCCCAGGCTTCCTTTGTTTCAGGCCAGTGCGTTTGCTTTTCTTGTTCCTGCTCGAGCTATTCTTGCTCTAGAGAAGTGGAAATGCCCCGATGAAGGTACAGTGAAGGGTGCTGGGTAAAATCACTGGTTCATTTAATCAGCCGCATGCTGTAATTAAAAGTCTGCTTTCACCCCATATAAAATCCACTGATTTACTGAATCAATATAGACCTCTTTGTGTGATGCCTCTCTACCCATGTGTATATTTCCTTGAAACAGCGCCCCCTGTGTTCACACTGAAAGAGGTCTGCCTCATCCCTTTGAACACAATGAAAACTGCTGCAGCTCCCTGAATGAGGACATTTATACTTCAACAGAATGATACGTTGCTGACAGTGAGAGGCTGTATCCACCCATTCACTTATTCACTTTCTGATTGCATGCACATTATTTCTCCAAGGAACTCAACTCCATACCTGATTACTGAATAAACCTGGGAATGAAAAGCGCTTTGTTGACTCAATACTTGAACCGATCACTTTATGTGGTCGAAGTGAAGGAGTAAAACTGAGATCAAAAGAGCCCGGGTCCACAAGTGCTGGTGAAGCCCAGCCAGCAGTGTGTCTCCAGAGGAGCGTGTGGCGGAACGCTCTCCCTGTTACAAAACCTAGCAGGAGATTGAATCCATCACCACTGATTTCAAAACCAAAGAGGAGATTGAATCCATCACCACTGATTTCAAAACCGATCAGGAGATTGAATCCATCACCACCGATTTCAAAACCGAACAGGAGATTGAATCCACCACCGATTTCAAAACCGATCAGGAGATTGAATCCATCACCACTGATTTCAAAACCGATCAGGAGATTGAATCCATCACCACCGATTTCAAAACCGAACAGGAGATTGAATCCACCACCGATTTCAAAACCGATCAGGAGATTGAGTCCACCACCAATTTCAAAACCGAACAGGAGATTGAATCCATCACCACCGATTTCAAAACCGAACAGGAGATTGAATCCATCACCACTGATTTCAAAACCGAACAGGAGATTGAATCCATCACCACTGATTTCAAAACCGATCAGGAGATTGAATCCATCACCACTGATTTCAAAACCGATCAGGAGATTGAATCCACCACCAATTTCAAAACCGATCAGGAGATTGAATCCACCACCAATTTCAAAACCTAGCAGGAGATTGAATCCATCACCACTGATTTCAAAACCGATCAGGAGATTGAATCCACCACCGATTTCAAAACCGAACAGGAGATTGAATCCATCACCACCGATTTCAAAACCGATCAGGAGATTGAATCCATCACCACTGATTTCAAAACCGATCAGGAGATTGAATCCATCACCACTGATTTCAAAACCGATCAGGAGATTGAATCCACCACCAATTTCAAAACCGATCAGGAGATTGAATCCACCACCAATTTCAAAACCTAGCAGGAGATTGAATCCATCACCATCGATGCTTCAGCTGCTCAAATCTTATAAACCGTGTCAGATGCCAGCTTCATATTTTCAGCATTATGAAAACTCCTTGCTACCAGCACCCTGCATTGTGACCTTTGAAGTCATATAGCTGCGATGTTGTGGTCATGGTGCTGTTTTGTTTCTGGATGAAAATACCAAAAGCTTTGCAAAATGTTCCTTGTACTAAAAGTACACATACAAGTATGTCAGCAAGTGGAATAAATCTATTTCTACATTTAATATAAACAAGATTGTACCTCTTCGTAGAAGTCATTTTACATTTAAGTTGACTAACATCATTTGAGGTATTGACTTCATATGGCTGCCATAATGAGATTGTGTGACTTTTTAGGATTCTGCATTATATAGACATTGTCATCATTTCTGATACGTAGGTTATGTTCCATAACATAAATTTGTTTTCTGTCCTTATCAATGATACAGATCACATGTCCTTATCAATGATACAGACCACATGTCCTTATCAATGATACAGATCACATGTCCTTATCAATGATACAGATCACATGTCCTTATCAATGATACAGACCACATGTCCTTATCAATGATACAGATCACATGTCCTTATCAATGATACAGATCACATGTCCTTATCAATGAAAGATCACATGTCCTTATCAGTGATACAGATCACATGTCCTTATCAATGACACAGACCACATGTCCTTATCAATGATACAGATCACATGTCCTTATCAATGATACAGATCACATGTCCTTATCAATGAAAGATCACATGTCCTTATCAGTGATACAGATCACATGTCCTTATCAGTGATACAGATCACATGTCCTAATCAATGATACAGATCACATGTCCTTATCAATGATACAGATCACATGTTCTTATCAATGATACAGATCACATTCTTGCAGTGTCTTTGGTACACAACTGTCTTCCATGATTCCATTGGTCAGCTTTGATTATTGCTGTCATGTAATTAATCATTTGTGGACACATTTGTTTTAACTTCTGACCATGTTTCAGAAATCATGCTAAAGTCATACTAACTGTAATAGTAAACTTTTGCAAGTGTGTTGCCTGCTTTTAATAATAATAATAATAATAATAATAATAATAATAATAATAATAATAATAATAATAATAATAATTATTATTATTATTATTATTATTTATGCCCACTAGGTGGCCTCAGAGAATAGCAATTTCTATGTTATTCTCCGAGTCCACCTAGTGGGCATAAATACACATTACACTTGGACAGAGTGTATCGAAATATCCATTCTCTGCCTATTCCATTTGTATATTACACATGCATTGTACAATAGTAAACCTTCAGATTTATAAAGCCCTCCACGCATAAGTGGTGTTTGAAGGATCACTCTTACTTATTCTGTGAAGTGCTAACAGGCAGTAAGAACAGTAGAACATGTTAATGCCATGGTTAGCACTCTTTTCATTGAATATTTGTTTTTAATGTTTAACTGCACTTTTCTGTTTTTCTAGATGTAATTTATGGAAACTGGACTTTTCCCTTGAACACATCCCACATATGGCAACCAAGGATACGAGAAGTACACATTCAAATCCTATTGCTCCAGCTCTAAATCACAAGTGACCAATCTTAGTCTGCATTCACTGTACAAACTCTAATGTTGCTGTTTGCTGGCATGTATTGAAGCATGGAGGGGGATAACGGACAGTTCAAGCGTGTGTATTATGTACTTCATTCATGGACCCTGCTACACTTGTCAGACAGCTACAGTAGGTCTACCAGTATGTTTAGCAAATGAAACAACATATAAACCTCAGTGCAATGCCATGCACTGTGTAGCCTCACATGCTGCTATGAAATATGTCATTGCCACCCTGTTCACAACTTTCATATGACAAATAGCACCTCTGAGCTTCATTTAGAAGAGGCTTTCCTGTCTTCCTTTGGGATGTGTCTGTCTTGAGCTGTGAGCTCAGTCTCTACTCATTTATAGCACACATTCTGAAAAACGTTCTTGTCATGCAGCTTGTTTCACTTGCATTACAATTGAATGTTATTATCTTCCCATTATTAGAAACAGGCCATAATACTGCAATTCATTTTTGTTTGGCGCAAACACAAAACATCAGGGTCACCCAGCTTACTTCTAACCATCTAAAAATATGTCCATTAAAAAGGTAGGAAATGCACTTCAATTGGTACAACAACATGATGCTCATTGCAGATCCTCATTGCAGATTCAAGGGGTGATCATCGTGTCCAGTGTGATTGAAGTGCTGACTGGTGTGATCCTCATTGCAGATTCAATGGGTGATCATCGTGTCCAGTGTGATTGAAGTGCTGACTGGTGTGATCCTCATTGCAGATTCAAGGGGTGATCATCGTGTCCAGTGTGATTGAAGTGCTGACCGGTGTGATCCTCATTGCAGATTCAAGGGGTGATCATCGTGTCCAGTGTGATTGAAGTGCTGACCGGTGTGATCCTCATTGCACATTCAAGGGGTGATCATTGTGTCCAGTGTGATTGAAGTGCTGACTGGTGTTCCCTCATTGCAGATTCAAGGGGCGATCATCGTGTCCAGTGTGATTGAAGTGCTGATTGGTCTGGTGGGGCTGCCAGGCATGCTGCTCAGCTACATCGGGCCTCTCACAGTCACACCCACCATCTCCCTGATCGGCCTGTCAGTCTTCCAAGCAGCGGGGGACCGCGCTGGATCTCACTGGGGTCTGTCGCTGCTGTAAGGCTCTCTGCTGTTAAAATCATTGCAGCTAACAGGACACTTTCATTAGTTATTACCTGTCATTGAATTCAATTCACTATATTTGTTTCAGATGTGTAGTTTTGAAAGAAGCACATGTATAGTGTGTAAAGAGAGTTCTCAGTTTGCTTGACTTACCTTCCAGGAAGTCTGTCACACTTCTTGCACTTCCTTGCTCATTTCCTCTCCACAGTCTTCTGGTTCAAGCATCTTACTGGCTGTAAAGCATGTCAGACATTAGGGGAAGCAGCTGGCCATTGAAAGGGTGGGAATATTTCTACTTACCAGGTGAATCAAAGATGAAAGAGGAAAGCAAGGCTGTAAACAGAGACTAACCTGCTGTAGGTGTAGCACCAGAGATCATGTTTTACAATGAGTTTCTCTTTCAAGCACACATCGGAGCCCTTCAGATTCATGTTACCTCTTCCCAGCACTAGCAACATTGGCACAGATTGCTTTAGGCTGAGGCACGGTCTGCTCTGTGGACATTAAAACTTGTATATTTTTCAGATCCATTTTCTTGATCGTGTTGTTTGCTCAGTACCTGAGGAATGCAAAGTGTCCTGTGCCTGTCTATAGGTGGGGGAAAGGATGCACTATCGTTAAAATACAAATATTCAAAATGTTTCCGGTAAGATTATCTTTTAACTTTTATATCAAGAGCATATTCTCAGCGCCTATTCATAAATATTGTTTTCATTTATTCATTTATTTTAATTGTGTTTAATATTCATGAAACTGTTGTCGGTTTCTTTTACCATCTAAAAAGGAATAACTGTACTTAATCAATCAAAAAGACTTCAAATAACTCCTGATTTAATGCTTTGTGAGTAAGGCCCTTATAATATTAAGAAGCTTAGGCTGAAATTCAGGGGAGGGAATATTGAATGATTGCTCTCTCTTATTAGTATTATTGAATGATTGCTCTCTTAATTTTAAAAAATATATATATATATATTATAACTTTGAGGGGTTTGGGTCTATTTTTTTATTTTATTCTTGTACGTAGTGGAGTTGACAGATCCACTCAGTTTTCGGCTTTTGGGGCGAAGGGCGTGGCTTCGTCACAGTGCATCCTGCTGGCCTGGCATTGTTACATCAGTTCCTCTTCCAGAGGGCGTGGCTTCGTCACAGTGCATCCTGCTGACCTGGCATTGTTACATCAGTTCCTCTTCCAGAGGGCGTGGCTTCGTCACAGTCCATCCTGCTGACCTGGCATCTTTACATCAGTTCCTCTTCCAGAGGGCGTGGCTTCGTCACAGTGCATCCTGCTGACCTGGCATCTTTACATCAGTTCCTCTTCCAGAGGGCGTGGCTTCGTCACAGTCCACCCTGCTGACCTGGCATTGTTACATCAGTTCCTCTTCCAGAGGGCGTGGCTTCGTCACAGTGCATCCTGCTGACCTGGCATTGTTACATCAGTTCCTCTTCCAGAGGGCGTGGCTTCATCACAGTCCATCCTGCTGACCTGGCATTGTTACATCAATTCCTCTTCCAGAGGGCGTGGCTTCGTCACAGTCCACCCTGCTGACCTGGCATTGTTACATCAGTTCCTCTTCCAGAGGGCGTGGCTTCGTCACAGTGCATCCTGCTGACCTGGCATTGTTACATCAGTTCCTCTTCCAGAGGGCGTGGCTTCGTCACAGTGCATCCTGCTGACCTGGCATTGTTACATCAGTTCCTCTTCCAGAGGGCGTGGCTTCGTCACAGTGCATCCTGCTGACCTGGCATTGTTACATCAGTTCCTCTTCCAGAGGGAGTGGCTTCGTCACAGTCCATCCTGCTGACCTGGCATTGTTACATCAGTTCCTCTTCCAGAGGGAGTGGCTTCGTCACAGTCCATCCTGCTGACCTGGCATTGTTACATCAGTTCCTCTTCCAGAGGGCGTGGCTTCGTCACAGTCCATCCTGCTGACCTGGCATTGTTACATCAATTCCTCTTCCAGAGGGCGTGGCTTCGTCACAGTCCACCCTGCTGACCTGGCATTGTTACATCAGTTCCTCTTCCAGAGGGCGTGGCTTCGTCACAGTCCATCCTGCTGACCTGGCATTGTTACATCAGTTCCTCTTCCAGAGGGCGTGGCTTCGTCACAGTGCATCCTGCTGACCTGGCATTGTTACATCAGTTCCTCTTCCAGAGGGCGTGGCTTCGTCACAGTCCATCCTGCTGACCTGGCATTGTTACATCAGTTCCTCTTCCAGAGGGCGTGACTTCGTCACAGTGCATCCTGCTGACCTGGCATTGTTACATCAGTTCCTCTTCCAGAGGGCGTGGCTTCGTCACAGTGCATCCTGCTGACCTGGCATTGTTACATCAGTTCCTCTTCCAGAGGGAGTGGCTTCGTCACAGTCCATCCTGCTGACCTGGCATTGTTACATCAGTTCCTCTTCCAGAGGGCGTGGCTTCGTCACAGTCCATCCTGCTGACCTGGCATTGTTACATCAGTTCCTCTTCCAGAGGGCGTGGCTTCATCACAGTGCATCCTGCTGACCTGGCATTGTTACATCAGTTCCTCTTCCAGAGGGCGTGGCTTCATCACAGTGCATCCTGCTGACCTGGCATTGTTACATCAGTTCCTCTTCCAGAGGGCGTGGCTTCGTCACAGTGCATCCTGCTGACCTGGCATCTTTACATCAGTTCCTCTTCCAGAGGGCGTGGCTTCGTCACAGTCCATCCTGCTGACCTGGCATCGTTACATCAGTTCCTCTTCCAGAGGGCGTGGCTTCGTCACAGTGCATCCTGCTGACCTGGCATCGTTACATCAGTTCCTCTTCCAGAGGGCGTGGCTTCGTCACAGTGCATCCTGCTGACCTGGCATTGTTACATCAGTTCCTCTTCCAGAGGGCGTGGCTTCGTCACAGTCCATCCTGCTGACCTGGCATTGTTACATCAGTTCCTCTTCCAGAGGGCGTGGCTTCGTCACAGTGCATCCTGCTGACCTGGCATTGTTACATCAGTTCCTCTTCCAGAGGGCGTGGCTTCGTCACAGTCCATCCTGCTGACCTGGCATTGTTACATCAGTTCCTCTTCCAGAGGGCGTGGCTTCGTCACAGTGCATCCTGCTGACGTGGCATCTTTACATCAGTTCCTCTTCCAGAGGGCGTGGCTTCGTCACAGTCCACCCTTCTGACCTGGCATTGTTACATCAGTTCCTCTTCCAGAGGGCGTGGCTTCGTCACAGTGCATCCTGCTGACCTGGCATTGTTACATCAGTTCCTCTTCCAGAGGGCGTGGCTTCGTCACAGTCCATCCTGCTGACCTGGCATTGTTACATCAGTTCCTCTTCCAGAGGGCGTGGCTTCGTCACAGTGCATCCTGCTGACCTGGCATTGTTACATCAGTTCCTCTTCCAGAGGGCGTGGCTTCGTCACAGTCCATCCTGCTGACCTGGCATTGTTACATCAGTTCCTCTTCCAGAGGGCGTGGCTTCGTCACAGTGCATCCTGCTGACCTGGCATTGTTACATCAGTTCCTCTTCCAGAGGGCGTGGCTTCGTCACAGTCCATCCTGCTGACCTGGCATTGTTACATCAGTTCCTCTTCCAGAGGGCGTGGCTTCGTCACAGTGCATCCTGCTGACCTGGCATTGTTACATCAGTTCCTCTTCCAGAGGGCGTGGCTTCGTCACAGTCCACCCTGCTGACCTGGCATTGTTACATCAGTTCCTCTTCCAGAGGGCGTGGCTTCGTCACAGTGCATCCTGCTGACCTGGCATTGTTACATCAATTCCTCTTCCAGAGGGCGTGGCTTCGTCACAGTCCACCCTGCTGACCTGGCATTGTTACATCAGTTCCTCTTCCAGAGGGCGTGGCTTCGTCACAGTGCATCCTGCTGACCTGGCATTGTTACATCAGTTCCTCTTCCAGAGGGCGTGGCTTCGTCACAGTGCATCCTGCTGACCTGGCATTGTTACATCAGTTCCTCTTCCAGAGGGCGTGGCTTCGTCACAGTGCATCCTGCTGACCTGGCATTGTTACATCAGTTCCTCTTCCAGAGGGAGTGGCTTCGTCACAGTCCATCCTGCTGACCTGGCATTGTTACATCAGTTCCTCTTCCAGAGGGAGTGGCTTCGTCACAGTCCATCCTGCTGACCTGGCATTGTTACATCAGTTCCTCTTCCAGAGGGCGTGGCTTCGTCACAGTCCATCCTGCTGACCTGGCATTGTTACATCAATTCCTCTTCCAGAGGGCGTGGCTTCGTCACAGTCCACCCTGCTGACCTGGCATTGTTACATCAGTTCCTCTTCCAGAGGGCGTGGCTTCGTCACAGTCCATCCTGCTGACCTGGCATTGTTACATCAGTTCCTCTTCCAGAGGGCGTGGCTTCGTCACAGTGCATCCTGCTGACCTGGCATTGTTACATCAGTTCCTCTTCCAGAGGGCGTGGCTTCGTCACAGTCCATCCTGCTGACCTGGCATTGTTACATCAGTTCCTCTTCCAGAGGGCGTGGCTTCGTCACAGTGCATCCTGCTGACCTGGCATTGTTACATCAGTTCCTCTTCCAGAGGGCGTGGCTTCGTCACAGTGCATCCTGCTGACCTGGCATTGTTACATCAGTTCCTCTTCCAGAGGGAGTGGCTTCGTCACAGTCCATCCTGCTGACCTGGCATTGTTACATCAGTTCCTCTTCCAGAGGGCGTGGCTTCGTCACAGTCCATCCTGCTGACCTGGCATTGTTACATCAGTTCCTCTTCCAGAGGGCGTGGCTTCATCACAGTGCATCCTGCTGACCTGGCATTGTTACATCAGTTCCTCTTCCAGAGGGCGTGGCTTCATCACAGTGCATCCTGCTGACCTGGCATTGTTACATCAGTTCCTCTTCCAGAGGGCGTGGCTTCGTCACAGTGCATCCTGCTGACCTGGCATCTTTACATCAGTTCCTCTTCCAGAGGGCGTGGCTTCGTCACAGTCCATCCTGCTGACCTGGCATCGTTACATCAGTTCCTCTTCCAGAGGGCGTGGCTTCGTCACAGTGCATCCTGCTGACCTGGCATCGTTACATCAGTTCCTCTTCCAGAGGGCGTGGCTTCGTCACAGTGCATCCTGCTGACCTGGCATTGTTACATCAGTTCCTCTTCCAGAGGGCGTGGCTTCGTCACAGTCCATCCTGCTGACCTGGCATTGTTACATCAGTTCCTCTTCCAGAGGGCGTGGCTTCGTCACAGTGCATCCTGCTGACCTGGCATTGTTACATCAGTTCCTCTTCCAGAGGGCGTGGCTTCGTCACAGTCCATCCTGCTGACCTGGCATTGTTACATCAGTTCCTCTTCCAGAGGGCGTGGCTTCGTCACAGTGCATCCTGCTGACGTGGCATCTTTACATCAGTTCCTCTTCCAGAGGGCGTGGCTTCGTCACAGTCCACCCTTCTGACCTGGCATTGTTACATCAGTTCCTCTTCCAGAGGGCGTGGCTTCGTCACAGTGCATCCTGCTGACCTGGCATTGTTACATCAGTTCCTCTTCCAGAGGGCGTGGCTTCGTCACAGTCCATCCTGCTGACCTGGCATTGTTACATCAGTTCCTCTTCCAGAGGGCGTGGCTTCGTCACAGTGCATCCTGCTGACCTGGCATTGTTACATCAGTTCCTCTTCCAGAGGGCGTGGCTTCGTCACAGTCCATCCTGCTGACCTGGCATTGTTACATCAGTTCCTCTTCCAGAGGGCGTGGCTTCGTCACAGTGCATCCTGCTGACCTGGCATTGTTACATCAGTTCCTCTTCCAGAGGGCGTGGCTTCGTCACAGTCCATCCTGCTGACCTGGCATTGTTACATCAGTTCCTCTTCCAGAGGGCGTGGCTTCGTCACAGTGCATCCTGCTGACCTGGCATTGTTACATCAGTTCCTCTTCCAGAGGGCGTGGCTTCGTCACAGTCCATCCTGCTGACCTGGCATTGTTACATCAGTTCCTCTTCCAGAGGGCGTGGCTTCGTCACAGTGCATCCTGCTGACCTGGCATCTTTACATCAGTTCCTCTTCCAGAGGGCGTGGCTTCGTCACAGTCCACCCTGCTGACCTGGCATTGTTTCATCAGTTCCTCTTCCAGAGGGCGTGGCTTTGTCACAGTGCATCCTGCTGACCTGGCATTGTTACATCAGTTCCTCTTCCAGAGGGCGTGGCTTCATCACAGTGCATCCTGCTGACCTGGCATTGTTACATCAGTTCCTCTTCCAGAGGGCGTGGCTTCGTCACAGTGCATCCTGCTGACCTGGCATCTTTACATCAGTTCCTCTTCCAGAGGGCGTGGCTTCGTCACAGTCCATCCTGCTGACCTGGCATTGTTACATCAGTTCCTCTTCCAGAGGGCGTGGCTTCGTCACAGTGCATCCTGCTGACCTGGCATTGTTACATCAGTTCCTCTTCCAGAGGGCGTGGCTTCGTCACAGTGCATCCTGCTGACCTGGCATCTTTACATCAGTTCCTCTTCCAGAGGGTGTGGCTTCGTCACAGTCCATCCTGCTGACCTGGCATTGTTACATCAGTTCCTCTTCCAGAGGGCGTGGCTTCGTCACAGTGCATCCTGCTGACCTGGCATTGTTACATCAGTTCCTCTTCCAGAGGGCGTGGCTTCGTCACAGTCCATCCTGCTGACCTGGCATTGTTACATCAGTTCCTCTTCCAGAGGGCGTGGCTTCGTCACAGTCCATCCTGCTGACCTGGCATCGTTACATCAGTTCATCTTCCAGAGGGCGTGGCTTCGTCACAGTCCACCCTGCTGACCTGGCATTGTTACATCAGTTCCTCTTCCATAGGGCGTGGCTTCGTCACAGTCCATCCTGCTGACCTGGCATTGTTACATCAGTTCCTCTTCCAGAGGGCGTGGCTTCGTCACAGTGCATCCTGCTGACCTGGCATTGTTACATCAGTTCCTCTTCCAGAGGGCGTGTCTTCGTCACAGTGCATCCTGCTGACCTGGCATCTTTACATCAGTTCCTCTTCCAGAGGGCGTGGCTTCATCACAGTGCATCCTGCTGACCTGGCATTGTTACATCAGTTCCTCTTCCAGAGGGCGTGGCTTCGTCACAGTGCATCCTGCTGACATGGCATTGTTACATCAGTTCCTCTTCCAGAGGGTGTGGCTTCGTCACAGTCCATCCTGCTGACCTGGCATTGTTACATCAGTTCCTCTTCCAGAGGGCGTGGCTTCGTCACAGTCCATCCTGCTGACCTGGCATTGTTACATCAGTTCCTCTTCCAGAGGGCGTGGCTTCGTCACAGTCCATCCTGCTGACCTGGCATTGTTACATCAGTTCCTCTTCCAGAGGGCGTGGCTGCTTCTTCTCTCCTTAACACCACTCTCACCATACCCATACCAGCAGTCATGATCCAGACATTGAATTAATTGAACATGCTGTTTTGTATGAATTGAATTTCATAGGTCACAGTTGAATTTCATAGGTCACAGTCTACCAGACCCAGTGCTTTCTGCACTGTGCATCTGCATGGGTGAGCAGGGGTTTCCATTGGGCCACTCTCCTGCTGTATATGCCAGATCCAATGCTTTCTGCACTGTACATCTGCATGGATGAGCAGGGGTTTCCATTGGGCCACTCTCCTGCTGTATCTGCCAGACCCAATGCTTTCTGCACTGTGCATCTGCATGGATGAGCAGGGGTTTCCATCAGGCCACTCTCCTGCTGTATCTGCCAGACCCAATGCTTTCTGCACTGTGCATCTGCATGGGTGAGCGGGGGTTTCCATCGGGCCACTCTCCTGCTGTAGCCCAGCCTGTGCAGAACCTGTTGTACTGCACGTTGGCTCAGTTTGTGGAGCTGGCTTTGTCATGGGTTGGAATGGACCTGCCAAGCAGCTCCTTGGGCACGGTTTGTGACTGAGGATAAGTGGCCAATGTTATGCAGCGGTCAGACTTTTCTGACAATACGTCACTATAACCTTCTGCACGCACCCATTTGAAAGTCCAAGATCTTTGGCAATCTGCCTTACAATTCATCACCATTCAGAATGCCCAATTACACAACCTTATGTAAAAGCTAAATGCTTGCTGGCTGTTTAGAATGGGTTCCAAGCTATGCTGTTGTCACTAGTTCATTAGGATCCTTCAGGAGCCATCTGAATGAAAGTTTCAACTGGACAACCATCCAGTGGCCCAAACAGCTTGCTCTCATTTGCACTTTTCTTATATTATTTATGTGTTTTATGTGAGAAATTCCCATCTTGACTGATATGCCACTGGAAGTTGTGTTTGTTTCATGAGGTGCATTCTTTTTCTTTCCTTTCTAGATTATCATGGCCATCATGGTGGTTTGGCTGATTTGCTATGTTCTAACTCTTACTGATGTTCTACCGACTGACCAGGACCAGTATGGGTATAAAGCTCGGACAGACGCCCGGGGGGAGATCTTGTCTCAGGCACCGTGGTTCAGGTTACCTTATCCCTGTGAGATGTATTAGTATTATTTTTAATGATAATGGGTTTCGATTCACTGCTTCCCATAGTAACTGCAATTATATTTTCTTGTAATACAACCGTCCAAATCTAAAATATCCCCTCCCCAGCACATTGAAAAATGAACTTGAAGCCGTAATTTTAAATTATAAAATGGCTTGGTAAAATTAGTGCTGTGATTGCCTTACCACACAGCTATGACATCATAGACCTACTCACTTATTATTATTTCCTAGCAGACGCCCTTATCCAGGACGACTTACAGTTGTTACAAAATATCACATTATTTTTACATACAATTACATTATGTTTTACATGCAATTACCCATTTATACAGTTGGGTTTTTACTGGAGCAATCTAGGTAAAGTACCTTGCTCAAGGGTACAGCAGCAGTGTCCCCCACCTGGGATTAAACCCACGACCCTCCGGTCAAAAGTCCAGAGCCTTAACCACTACTCCACACTGCTGCCCTGATTTACCTGATTTATTAAAATTACTACGCCTTAATAATAATTAAACATGAATGACTTTCCACAAGTTAATTTTGGCCTTTTAGGAGGATTGTCATTTGAACAATTTCTTAATGAGAGTGAAGCAGAACCACCACCCTCGGATTTCACAAACAGATGAAAACAAAATTCAAATCTCTCCTGCTCTCTCTGCTGACAGAGCCGTTGGCTTTTAAACAAGGTCTGCTTCGACATACAATTCTATTTTGCTCGCCGATGACGGGAGGGACTGACACAGAAGTCCTGACACAGAAGTCATTTGTCATCAATACAGATGAAAATGGTCTGGAGTTTGTGACCCTGTTGTTTAATGCGCAAACAAAAAACCATAAAGATGTCAATGAGGTCAACTGTGAAAATGCTTGTGGTACATGTTGGCCCAGCCTGGTGATTCTATGTGCCCTGTCAACAGCTTTAAAAGAGATTTACAAAAGTACATATTGGTGTTAATTACCATGGAAACATGATGCCTCGCATTTAGAGCAAGCTGGGCTTTCAGTACATTACACAAACCACTCAATCCACAGCATTGATGTCCACATATTATCTAATGCTGGTTTACAGTCCAGGGAAATTATTTTGGTTACCGGAAATTATTGGTCAACTTCTCCTGAAGACCACAAAACCTGGAGTAGGATTTACTGAAAGACGTCTCCTCCTCCACGGCCTCACACTCAGAAGCCCCTCCCTCAATGTCGGCCCCAAGTGCCAGTGCAGTGGCTGGCTGTTCCGTGAATCCTCCCTCACATGTGGGAAATCAGTCTGCTTTCAATTCCAAATGCTATTTAATCTCGAAATGTAACTATAAATGGCAATGTTCAATGTAATGTTTATGGCAAATAAGAAAAGTAAAACATATACTATATATGTCACAATGAATCAGTCCTCAGGCACTATTTCTCAATGGAAGGATACATAAAGCTAGTTTATGGGGCTCCTGAGTGGCGCATCCAGTAAAGGCGCTCCACATGGAGTGCAGGATGCGCTCTATATCCAGGAGAGCGCAGGATACAATCCAGGCTATGTCACTGCTGACCGTGACCAGGAGTTCCCAGGGGGTGGCACACAATTGGCCGAGCGCCGCCCGGGTAAGGAGGGCTTAGGTCGGCAGGGGAATCCACGGTTCACCGCGCACCAGCGGCTCCTGTGGCTCATAGGGCGCCTGCGGGTCTTCAGTGGAGCCATTCAGATCTGTGTTGTCCTCCGTCACTATAGGTCTGATGGCTTCACTGTGGATCTGCAGTGCGAAAAAAGACGGCTAGGCAGGGACAAGTTTCGGAGGACGCATGTGTCCGCCGCCATTCCCTGAGTTGCCGGGGGGATGCAGAACCAGGGATTAATAAAATACAATTGGCGATTCCAAATTGGGGAGAAAACTGAGGTAAAAATCATAGTCGATGACTAAATAAAAAAAAAAACATAATAAATAAAATAAAACAGCTAGTTTGTATAACTATTTTCAAGAAAAAAATGTAGCCATTTTATAATCGAAATAACTCACGACAGGGTGCATGGTAAGACAATTCTTACCACCTACAGCCTCGTGCCTCACAATGCACCCAGGAAGTGAGGTAATAATTGTCTTGCCGCACACCCTGTCGTGGGTCATTTCTTACACATTCAAGTACAGGTTTTAATAAATAAGTGATTGAAGTGTGAGAAAGACATTTTGATAGTGCAGCCAGACATTTACTAATAATGGATGACACACGCGTCATCCATTCTGGCCTATCAGAGCTATAGAAATAGACTGGTAACTTATCCCTGGCTTGTGTTTGATTCATGATGTCCCTCCACCTCCCCCAACCCCTCCCTTGCAACTCCCCCTTGGTACTGTCTGGTATGGGCGGTCTACTGCCTCGTCCTGTAGGCCAGGGGGTTGACCCTCAACCATGCAAGCTTGTTCATTTCTTTATGTTACATAATCAGCAATATAATCAATAAAATCACTATTCAAATGTCTGTGTTGTGGGGGTTTGCAAAGTGGAGACAGTTTCGGGATATCTGTGAAATGCCTTGTAAAATAGAAAGGGTCAGGGTCAGGGTTAGGCTCGGGGTCAGGGTTAGGGTCAGGTGATTTCTCGAGCTGAAAGTGGACACTTGATAGTAACCCACACGTGTTCTGTTCCTCAGGTCAGTGGGGCATACCGACAGTGACGGCTGCTGGAGTCCTGGGGATGTTCAGTGCAACGCTATCTGGAATCATTGAATCCATAGGCGATTACTATGCCTGTGCAAGACTGGCAGGCGCCCCACCCCCACCCATTCATGCAATTAACAGGTACCCACAGTTCTGTGCACCTTCACGCTGGTTCTGAGGGGTGTCTAGTCTCTCTAGTCGAGCGACTGTCTGGGGATCCAAGGAAGACCGGCACTAGTTGAATGTTTCTAGCTGGTCGTATCACATGACTAAAGTATGAATTAACCTTAACTCCTACACTCTGTGCATAGGATTCCCCAAGACACCTCAACTCCTACACTCTGCATGGGATTCCCCGAGACACCTCAACTCCTACACTCTATGCATGGGATTCCCCGAGACACCTCAACTCCTACACTCTGCATGGGATTCCCCGAGACACCTCAACTCCTACACTCTATGCATGGGATTCCCCGAGACACCTCAACTCCTACACTCTATGCATGGGATTCCCCGAGACACCTCAACTCTGACACTTTGCATGGGATTCCCCAAGACAACCAACAGCATACAAACAAAAACATACAAAAGATCAACAAGGCCTTTTTTGTCCTATGACTGGCATGGAAAATGATATTCCAGGAACATTCTTTATGAGTTGACAATATGAAAATAATAGCTTGGTGCTTGTCTACAGATCATTTTTGTAGCACTGCACGGCAACCTGGCTGAAAATAACAAGAAACAAGCTGAGAAAAATAATATTAAGTGTATAATTGTGATGTGTTGTTTTACATTCTATTCAGGGGCATTTTTACTGAAGGCATCTCCTGTATAATAGCTGGTCTGATGGGGACCGGGAATGGTTCCACCTCATCAAGCCCAAATATCGGGGTTCTTGGTATAACAAAGGTATGTACTATTGACTAACTGACCAGGGATGATGAGGATGTTCACTCCAACAAAAGCATGTTTCTGATTGAAATGTATGGTAATGCATGCACAGGGCAAGCCCGCCGCATACTCCACAGTCCATAAGCACCTTTCACATTTTCTTTCATTTCCCTTCCCCCCTTTCTTTGTATTCTTTCATTTTATTTCCTTATCATTTTCTGACAATCTATAATCCCCATCTAAAGCTCCTGCTATATGTTACTATAGCTCTTATCTTTTGATAGATTTCCTTCCTTTTCCGCCTCTCTCCACCTTTGATAATATCCCCATGACATACTAATCACAATGCTGGTACTCCTGATTCTCACGAGGAGGGACCAGCTCTTCCTAATTCATATAATAATACCACACAAGCAGTCTAAACCAGTGGTTTTCAAACTTTGGTGTTCGTGGACCACCTGCATTTTTATTTTATCTCGGCGGACCACACAATAAACAGTATAGTTTACTGAAAAATAAGCAAATAAAATAAATCACTATAATATTAAGAATTACCGTAGACTTACTTACCTTGTTTTAATGCGATGGGCGGGCCTGTTTCTCTGAGCAAAGTTATTTTAAAATTGGAGTTTTAAAGAACAGTTCTAGTTTAATTTTCATTAACATGAATTTACAGAGATGGAATGTTGGGTTTGCAATGTATCTATAAACTATGCTGCCTCTTCCTTTCTGTAATTATGTAACCTTTCCACGGACCCCCTGAAGGGAGCCGGCGGACCACAGAGTGAGAATCGCTAGTCTAAACCATAAAGCCCGCCGCACACAGCCCGACTCACGCCGTCCCGACTCATCTCATCTCATCTCAACTGGCCGTACTGAGTCTGGATGAATCATAAGAACATAAGAACATAAGAATGTTTACAAACGAGAGGAGGCCATTCAGCCCATCTTGCTCGTTTGGTTGTTAGTAGCTTATTGATCCCAGAATCTCATCAAGCAGCTTCTTGAATGATCCCAGGGTGTCAGCTTCAACATTACTAGGGAGTTGGTTCCAGACCCTCACAATTCTCTGTGTAAAAAGTGCCTCCTATTTTCTGTTCTGAATGTCTCTTTATCTGATCTCCATTTGTGACCCCTGGTCCTTGTTTCTTTTTTCAGGTCGCAAAAGTCCCCTGGGTCGACATTGTCTATATCTTTTAGGATTTTGAATGCTTGAATCAGATCACCGCATAGTCTTCTTTGTTCAAGACTGAATAGATTCTTTTAGCCTCTCTGCATAATCTTGAATTGCTCTGAGTGTTCCGAATTCAAAAATACCAGATATGTGCACATTTGAATAGTTTTTTTAGGCGTTTACTAATCAAAGGTAAATGATCAATTTACCTTTTTATTATCAATCTACTGGCAACCTATATTTTCTAATTGCGCTAAAACCGAAGTAACCGGTGCGTCAATCTCCATAGGTCACAAATCACAAGCCCCTAGATCCACACGCTGAGAAAAAAACGCCAAAGTCAAATAAAAATCAACAGGTTGGATTTTATTTACCAAAGGCTAAAGTGTAGTTGGCAAACTATACAAAAAGTCAAACACTGCCTGAAACGTTTGCACGGTGCAAATGGTCAATAGCTAAATTAATAGGCTAAGCGCTTCTTTTGGTTGCCTCGCGGCGCTGCCTCCACCGTCTAATCAGCATACGATGCCATGCATAATGTGAGGGTCGCTATGTTGGGCTAAGTTAATACAAAAATGTGTACAGGGCAGTATTAATTAAATTTGCATACATAGTAATCACCAGTGCCTAGTTGTGATCAGTAATTCAGTCTTAGCAGTGTGCGACACCCAGTCAGGAAAAACTCAAGTGTGACGTCAAGCCAAAACTGAGCACAACTGATCACAGAATCTGTGCAAACTCAGATGAGATGAGTCGGGACGGCTTGAGTCGGGCTGTGTGCGGTGGGCTTTACGCTGCTGAAAATTGTGTCTACTTTATTAACGAGTGACGGAATTACTGAATGTGAAAATGTTACCGAACACCCTTTAGTATTTACAACAAAGGCACATACTTATCATTGCTGTTATATGTATTACTCAAACATGATATTATATTGCTGCCTCCTATGTTATATGTATTACTCAAACATGATATTATATTGCTACCCCCTATGTTCTATGTATTACTGAAACATCGCAGCAGGGAGTAGTTCAGTATGGAGCAGTGATCATGCTTGTTTTCTGTTTCAGGAGGGCAGCAGGGAGTGGTTCAGTATGGAGCAGTGATCATGCTTGTTTTCTGTTTCAGGAGGGCAGCAGGAAGTGGTTCAGTATGGAGCAGTGATCATACTTGTTTTCTGTTTCAGGTGGGCAGCAGGCAAGTAGTTCAGTACGGAGCAGGGATCATGATTGTTTCTGTTTCAGGAGGGCAGCAGGGAGTGGTTCAGTATGGAGCAGTGATCATGCTTGTTTTCTGTTTCAGGAGGGCAGCAGGCGAGTGGTTCAGTATGGAGCAGTGATCAAGCTTGTTTTCTGTTTCAGGAGGGCAGCAGGGAGTGGTTCAGTATGGAGCAGTGATCATGATTGTTTCTGTTTCAGGTGGGCAGCAGGGAGTGGTTCAGTATGGAGCAGTGATCATGCTTGTTTTCTGTTTCAGGAGGGCAGCAGGCGAGTGGTTCAGTATGGAGCAGTGATCATGATTGTTTCTGTTTCAGGTGGGCAGCAGGGAGTGGTTCAGTATGGAGCAGTGATCATGCTTGTTTTCTGTTTCAGGTGGGCAGCAGGGAGTGGTTCAGTATGGAGCAGTGATCATGCTTGTTTTCTGTTTCAGGAGGGCAGCAGGGAGTGGTTCAGTATGGAGCAGTGATCATGATTGTTTCTGTTTCAGGTGGGCAGCAGGGAGTGGTTCAGTATGGAGCAGGGATCATGATTGTTTCTGTTTCAGGAGGGCAGCAGGGAGTGGTTCAGTATGAAGCAGTGATCATGCTTGTTTTCTGTTTCAGGAGGGCAGCAGGGAGTGGTTCAGTATGGAGCAGTGATCATGATTGTTTCTGTTTCAGGAGGGCAGCAGGGAGTGGTTCAGTATGGAGCAGTGATCATGCTTGTTTTCTGTTTCAGGAGGGCAGCAGGGAGTGGTTCAGTATGAAGCAGTGATCATGCTTGTTTTCTGTTTCAGGTGGGCAGCAGGGAGTGGTTCAGTATGGAGCAGGGATCGTGATTGTTTCTGTTTCAGGAGGGCAGCAGGGAGTGGTTCAGTATGGAGCAGTGATCATGCTTGTTTTCTGTTTCAGGTGGGCAGCAGGCGAGTGGTTCAGTATGGAGCAGTGATCATGATTGTTTCTGTTTCAGGAGGGCAGCAGGGAGTGGTTCAGTATGGAGCAGGGATCGTGATTGTTTCTGTTTCAGGTGGGCAGCAGGGAGTGGTTCAGTATGGAGCAGTTCATGCTTGTTTTCTGTTTCAGGTGGGCAGCAGGAGAGTGGTTCAGTATGGAACAGGGATCATGATTGTTTCTGTTTCAGGAGGGCAGCAGGGAGTGGTTCAGTATGGAGCAGTGATCATGCTTGTTTTCTGTTTCAGGTGGGCAGCAGGCGAGTGGTTCAGTATGGAGCAGGGATCATGCTTGTTTTAGGGACAGTGGGAAAGTTCACTGCACTGTTTGCATCATTACCAGACCCTATACTTGGGGGGATGTTCTGCACCTTATTTGGTAGGTAGTTCCTCATCTGTGTTTATGTCAAGCCTTGTACAAGTCCAGTTGTACACATTTGAAACTATTCAACTTGGTGTGAAAATTGGTAGACTGTAGTGATAGCAATGTGGGGAAAAAAGTAATTCTCTAGTTGATTTACCTTTAATGTGTGAAAAAAAAGATCAAAACTATCTGGAATATGTTGAAAATATTTTGCTGCAATCTGGGATACAGCAAAGGTAAAGTAATGATTATCTGCAGATTCTATCGTGCTTTAATACCCTTTAAAGCATGATAGTCTAGCATTGTATTAAAGCATGATATTCTGACTGTAGAGGGTATTAAAGCATGATATTCTGACTGTAGAGGGTATTAAAGCATGATATTCTGACTGTAGAGGGTATTAAAGCATGATATTCTGACTGTAGAGGGTATTAAAGCATGATATTCTGACTGTAGAGGGTATTAAAGCATGATATTCTGACTGTAGAGGGTATTAAAGCATGATATTGTGACTGTAGACGGTATTAAAGCATGATATTCTGACATTGTAAAGTAATACCCTCTACAGTCAGAATCTCATGCTGTAATACCCTCTACAGTCAGAATCTCATGCTGTAATACCCTCTACAGTCAGAATCTCATGCTGTAATACCCTCTACAGTCAGAATCTCATGCTGTAATACCCTTACAATGTCAGAATATCATGCTGTAATACCCTCTACAGTCAGAATCTCATGCTGTAATACCCTCTACAGTCAGAATCTCATGCTGTAATACCCTCTACAGTCAGAATCTCATGCTGTAATACCCTCTACAGTCAGAATCTCATGCTGTAATACCCTCTACAGTCAGAATCTCATGCTGTAATACCCTCTACAGTCAGAATCTCATGCTTTAATACCCTCTACAGTCAGAATATCATGCTTTAATACCCTCTACAGTCAGAATCTCATGCTGTAATACCCTCTACAGTCAGAATCTCATGCTGTAATACCCTTACAATGTCAAGATGTTTTTTTTTTTTCTTACCTGTTTAATGTCCCCTGGTGCAGAGATGCAGACACCACAGCTGCACACCCTTAGTGGTCAGCTCTAGACACACCTCTGCCTCAGCCCTCTTGTACTTTACCTTTCCTTTCATATTCTCATTGTGTTTTATGTTATATCATCATTCAGGAATGATAACTGCAGTTGGACTCTCCAACTTACAATTTGTGGACTTGAACTCCTCCCGGAATCTGTTTGTATTGGGCTTTTCAATGTTCTTTGGCTTGACTCTGCCAAATTACTTGGATACCCACCCAAAGTCCATTAACACAGGTACGAACAAATCTACATTCAATTACATTATCTGATCAAAATGTATGGGAGACAGTGGCTTTGCCCTTATAAACCTTTACTATAGTAAAAGCACAGCAACGTTTAATAAAGCAAAGTGAAAGTAAGTGAAAGCATAGGTGAGCATTGTAAAGCCCATAGAGGTATGGTAAAGCATATTAAAAACATGGTAAACTATAGTAAATGCGTAATATAACCATGGGAAAAGTATAGGAAAAAAGCAAAATTACAGTGCAAAAGTTACTTTATAAGGGTGGCACACTAGCTTTCCCCCCACACAGTAATGTGTTACAGTGTGTGGATCACACTAATGCTACACTAGCTTCCAGTAATGTGTTAGTTACAGTGTGTGGATTACACTAATGCTACACTACCTTCCAGTAATGTGTTAGTTACAGTGTGTGGATTACACTAATGCTACACTAGCTTCCAGTAATGTGTTAGTTACAGTGTGTGGATTACACTAATGCTACACCAGCTTCCAGTAATGTGTTAGTTACAGTGTGTGGATTACACTAATGCTACACTAGCTTCCAGTAATGTGTTAGTTACAGTGTGTGCATTATATTTCATTTCTTATCTGTTCAGAACAATGAATGTAAATTAAAAATCTTTGCTTAAATTATATGCAGGTGTGCCAGTAATTGACCAAATACTTACTGTCTTGATGACGACTGAAATGTTTGTTGGCGGCTGCCTTGCCTTTATCTTAGACAACACCATACCAGGTACAGTGGTTTGAAATGTGTTTTTTATGTACTTATTAGATTTGTCAATAATGTAAAACAATATGTAATTACTGTGAAAAGGGGGATCACCACAAATAAACCATGAATAAGAGCAGAACAATGGGAACATGTGTTCTTCATGTAACCCCACAAACAGTCTTCTGCAAAGGTGATTGCCAAGCATGGTACCATACTGACCATACATAATGTACAGTAGAAGCTATCATATCCAATCCTGTACGATAAGAAGCCCTCTATTAATACAGAGCCTGTCATATCCAATCCTGTATGATAAGAAGCCCTCTATTAATACAGAGCCTGTCATATCTGATCCTGTACGATAAGAAGCCCTCTATTAATACAGAGCCTGTCATATCTGATCCTGTACGATAAGAAGCCCTCTATTAATACAGAGCCTGTCATATCTGATCCTGTACGATAAGAAGCCCTCTATTAACTGATAGACCTCTGGCATATGTCATTTACACAGGCTGCTATCAGCTGACCAGTACTGATGGAAACAGAAATGGACATTTTATGATGGGTCTAAAACAGTAAATTCAATTTTAGCAGGACACAATGGATTCAGTTGCAGATAAAAAAAAAAAAAAAAGACGTTTGGGATTTCACTTTTACTTTTTACATGCTGTCACTTCACATAAAGTGAACTGCCCAGTCTAACCATATTCTAAAAGAAAACAAGAAAGCAAGAGATTAAAACAATGACTGTACTGTTAAGAAGCTGAAACGAGATAAAAAGCCAGGTTGTGATTGTGTGCAGGTACAAAGCCAGGTTGTGTTTGTGTGCTCTACAAAGCCAGGTTGTGTTTGTGTGCTCTACAAAGCCAGGTTGTGTTTGTGTGCTCTACAAAGCCAGGCTGTGTTTGTGTGCAGATACAAAGTCAGGTTGTGTTTGTGTGCTCTACAAAGCCGGGTTGTGTTTGTGTGCTCTACAAAGCCAGGTTGTGTTTGTGTGCAGATACAAAGCCAGGTTGTGTTTGTGTGCTCTACAAAGCCGGGTTGTATTTGTGTGCAGATACAAAGCCAGGTTGTGTTTGTGTGCAGATACAAAGCCAAGTTGTGTATGTGTGCTCTACAAAGCCAGGTTGTGCTTGTGTGCAGATACAAAGCCAGGTTGAGTTTGTGTGCTCTACAAAGCCAGGTTGTGTTTGTGTGCAGATACAAAGCCAGGTTGTGTATGTGTGCAGATACAAAGCCAGGCTGTGTTTGTGTGCTCTACAAAGCCAGGTTGTGTTTGTGTGCTCTACAAAGCCGGGTTGTGTTTGTGTGCAGATACAAAGCCAGGTTGTGTTTGTGTGCAGATACAAAGCCAGGTTGTGTTTGTGTGCAGATACAAAGCCAGGTTGTGTTTGTGTGCTCACAAAGCCAGGTTGTGTTTGTGTGCTCTACAAAGCCAGGTTGTGTTTGTGTGCTCTACAAAGCCAGGTTGTGTTTGTGTGCTCTACAAAGCCAGGTTGTGCTTGTGTGCAGATACAAAGCCAAGTTGTGTATGTGTGCTCTACAAAGCCAGGTTGTGCTTGTGTGCAGATACAAAGCCAGGTTGTGTTTGTGTGCTCTACAAAGCCAGGTTGTGTTTGTGTGCAGATACAAAGCCAGGTTGTGTTTGTGTGCAGATACAAAGCCAGGTTGTGCTTGTGTGCAGATACAAAGCCAGGTTGTGTTTGTGTGCTATACAAAGCCAGCATGTGTTTGTGTGCTCTACAAAGCCAGGCTGTGTTTGTGTGCTCTACAAAGCCAGGCTGTGTTTGTGTGCAGATACAAAGCCAGGTTGTGTTTGTGTGCTCTACAAAGCCAGGTTGTGTTTGTGTGCTCTACAAAGCCAGGTTGTGTTTGTGTGCAGATACAAAGCCAGGTTGTGTTTGTGTGCTCTACAAAGCCGGGTTGTGTTTGTGTGCAGATACAAAGCCAGGTTGTGTTTGTGTGCTCTACAAAGCCAGGTTGTGTTTGTGTGCAGATACAAAGCCAGGTTGTGTTTGTGTGCTCTACAAAGCCAGGTTGTGTTTGTGTGCAGATACAAAGCCAGGTTGTGTTTGTGTGCTCTACAAAGCCAGGTTGTGTATGTGTGCAGATACAAAGCCAGGTTGTGTTTGTGTGCTCTACAAAGCCGGGTTGTGTTTGTGTGCAGATACAAAGCCAGGTTGTGTTTGTGTGCAGATACAAAGCCAGGTTGTGTTTGTGTGCTCTACAAAGCCAGGTTGTGTTTGTGTGCTCTACAAAGCCGGGTTGTGTTTGTGTGCAGATACAAAGCCAGGTTGTGTTTGTGTGCTCTACAAAGCCAGGTTGTGTTTGTGTGCAGATACAAAGCCAGGTTGTGTATGTGTGCAGATACAAAGCCAAGTTGTGTATGTGTGCTCTACAAAGCCAGGTTGTGCTTGTTTGCAGATACAAAGCCAGGCTGTGTTTGTGTGCAGACACAAAGCCAGGTTGTGATTGTGTGCAGATACAAAGCCAGGTTGTGTTTGTGTGCAGATACAAAGCCAGGTTGTGATTGTGTGCTCTACAAAGCCAGGTTGTGTTTGTGTGCAGATACAAAGCCAGGTTGTGTTTGTGTGCAGATACAAAGCCAGGTTGTGTATGTGTGCAGATACAAAGCCAGGTTGTGTTTGTGTGCTCTACAAAGACAGGTTGTGCTTGTGTGCAGATACAAAGGCAGGTTGTGTTTGTGTGCTCTACAAAGCCGGGTTGTGTTTGTGTGCAGATACAAAGCCAGGTTGTGTTTGTGTGCTATACAAAGCCAGCTTGTGTTTGTGTGCTCTACAAAGCCGGGTTGTGTTTGTGTGCAGATACAAAGCCAGGTTGTGTTTGTGTGCAGATACAAAGCCAGGTTGTGTTTGTGTGCAGATACAAAGCCAGGTTGTGTTTGTGTGCTCTACAAAGCCAGGTTGTGTTTGTGTGCTCTACAAAGCCAGGTTGTGTATGTGTGCAGATACAAAGCCGGGTTGTGTTTGTGTGCAGATGCAAAGCCAGGTTGTGTATGTGTGCAGATACAAAGCCAAGTTGTGTATGTGTGCTCTACAAAGCCAGGTTGTGCTTGTGTGCAGATACAAAGCCAGGTTGTGTATGTGTGCAGATACAAAGCCAGGCTGTGTTTGTGTGCTCTACAAAGCCAGGTTGTGTTTGTGTGCTCTACAAAGCCGGGTTGTGTTTGTGTGCAGATACAAAGCCAGGTTGTGTTTGTGTGCAGATACAAAGCCAGGTTGTGTTTGTGTGCAGATACAAAGCCAGGTTGTGTTTGTGTGCTCACAAAGCCAGGTTGTGTTTGTGTGCTCTACAAAGCCAGGTTGTGTTTGTGTGCTCTACAAAGCCAGGTTGTGTTTGTGTGCTCTACAAAGCCAGGTTGTGCTTGTGTGCAGATACAAAGCCAAGTTGTGTATGTGTGCTCTACAAAGCCAGGTTGTGCTTGTGTGCAGATACAAAGCCAGGTTGTGTTTGTGTGCTCTACAAAGCCAGGTTGTGTTTGTGTGCAGATACAAAGCCAGGTTGTGTTTGTGTGCAGATACAAAGCCAGGTTGTGCTTGTGTGCAGATACAAAGCCAGGTTGTGTTTGTGTGCTATACAAAGCCAGCATGTGTTTGTGTGCTCTACAAAGCCAGGCTGTGTTTGTGTGCTCTACAAAGCCAGGCTGTGTTTGTGTGCAGATACAAAGCCAGGTTGTGTTTGTGTGCTCTACAAAGCCAGGTTGTGTTTGTGTGCTCTACAAAGCCAGGTTGTGTTTGTGTGCAGATACAAAGCCAGGTTGTGTTTGTGTGCTCTACAAAGCCGGGTTGTGTTTGTGTGCAGATACAAAGCCAGGTTGTGTTTGTGTGCTCTACAAAGCCAGGTTGTGTTTGTGTGCAGATACAAAGCCAGGTTGTGTTTGTGTGCTCTACAAAGCCAGGTTGTGTTTGTGTGCAGATACAAAGCCAGGTTGTGTTTGTGTGCAGATACAAAGCCAGGTTGTGTATGTGTGCAGATACAAAGCCAGGTTGTGTTTGTGTGCTCTACAAAGCCGGGTTGTGTTTGTGTGCAGATACAAAGCCAGGTTGTGTTTGTGTGCAGATACAAAGCCAGGTTGTGTTTGTGTGCTCTACAAAGCCAGGTTGTGTTTGTGTGCTCTACAAAGCCGGGTTGTGTTTGTGTGCAGATACAAAGCCAGGTTGTGTTTGTGTGCTCTACAAAGCCAGGTTGTGTTTGTGTGCAGATACAAAGCCAGGTTGTGTATGTGTGCAGATACAAAGCCAAGTTGTGTATGTGTGCTCTACAAAGCCAGGTTGTGCTTGTTTGCAGATACAAAGCCAGGCTGTGTTTGTGTGCAGACACAAAGCCAGGTTGTGATTGTGTGCAGATACAAAGCCAGGTTGTGTTTGTGTGCAGATACAAAGCCAGGTTGTGATTGTGTGCTCTACAAAGCCAGGTTGTGTTTGTGTGCAGATACAAAGCCAGGTTGTGTTTGTGTGCAGATACAAAGCCAGGTTGTGTATGTGTGCAGATACAAAGCCAGGTTGTGTTTGTGTGCTCTACAAAGCCAGGTTGTGCTTGTGTGCAGATACAAAGGCAGGTTGTGTTTGTGTGCTCTACAAAGCCGGGTTGTGTTTGTGTGCAGATACAAAGCCAGGTTGTGTTTGTGTGCTATACAAAGCCAGCTTGTGTTTGTGTGCTCTACAAAGCCGGGTTGTGTTTGTGTGCAGATACAAAGCCAGGTTGTGTTTGTGTGCAGATACAAAGCCAGGTTGTGTTTGTGTGCAGATACAAAGCCAGGTTGTGTTTGTGTGCTCTACAAAGCAAGGTTGTGTTTGTGTGCTCTACAAAGCCAGGTTGTGTATGTGTGCAGATACAAAGCCGGGTTGTGTTTGTGTGCAGATGCAAAGCCAGGTTGTGTATGTGTGCAGATACAAAGCCAAGTTGTGTATGTGTGCTCTACAAAGCCAGGTTGTGCTTGTGTGCAGATACAAAGCCAGGTTGTGTTTGTGTGCTCTACAAAGCCAGGTTGTGTTTGTGTGCAGATACAAAGCCAGGCTGTGTATGTGTGCAGATACAAAGCCAGGCTGTGTTTGTGTGCTCTACAAAGCCAGGTTGTGTTTGTGTGCTCTACAAAGCCAGGTTGTGTTTGTGTGCAGATACAAAGCCAGGTTGTGATTGTGTGCAGATACAAAGCCAAGTTGTGTATGTGTGCTCTACAAAGCCAGGTTGTGCTTGTGTGCAGATACAAAGCCAGGTTGTGTTTGTGTGCTCTACAAAGCCAGGTTGTGTTTGTGTGCTCTACAAAGCCAGGTTGTGTTTGTGTGCAGATATAAAGCCAGGTTGTGTTTGTGTGCAGATACAAAGCCAGGTTGTGTATGTGTGCAGATACAAAGCCAGGATGTGTTTGTGTGCTCTACAAAGCCAGGTTGTGTTTGTGTGCTTTACAAAGCCGGATTGTTTTTGTGTGCAGATACAAAGCCAGGTTGTGTTTGTGTGCAGATACAAAGCCAGGTTGTGTTTGTGTGCAGATACAAATCCAGTTTCTGTATGTGTGCAGAGACAAAGCCAAGTTGTGTATGTGTGCTCTACAAAGCCAGGTTGTGCTTGTGTGCAGATACAAAGCCAGGTTGTGTTTGTGTGCAGATACAAAGCCAGGTTGTGTTTGTGTGCTCTACAAAGCCAGGTTGTGTTTGTGTGCTCTACAAAGCCAGGTTGTGTTTGTGTGCTCTACAAAGCCAGGTTGTGCTTGTGTGCAGATACAAAGCCAAGTTGTGTATGTGTGCAGATACAAAGCCAGGTTGTGCTTGTGTGCAGATACAAAGCCAGGTTGTGTTTGTGTGCTCTACAAAGCCAGGTTGTGTTTGTGTGCTCTACAAAGCCGGGTTGTGTTTGTGTGCAGATACAAAGCCAGGTTGTGTTTGTGTGCAGATACAAAGCCAGGTTGTGTTTGTGTGCAGATACAAAGCCAGGTTGTGTATGTGTGCAGATACAAAGCCAAGTTGTGTATGTGTGCTCTACAAAGCCGGGTTGTGTTTGTGTGCAGATACAAAGCCAGGTTGTGTTTGTGGGCTCTACAAAGCCAGGTTGTGTTTGTGTGCTCTACAAAGCCGGGTTGTGTTTGTGTGCAGATACAAAGCCAGGTTGTGTTTGTGTGCAGATACAAAGCCAGGTTGTGTTTGTGTGCTCTACAAAGCCAGGTTGTGTTTGTGTGCTCTACAAAGCCAGGTTGTGCTTGTGTGCAGATACAAAGCCAAGTTGTGTATGTGTGCTCTACAAAGCCAGGTTGTGCTTGTGTGCAGATACAAAGCCAGGTTGTGTTTGTGTGCAGATACAAAGCCAGGTTGTGTATGTGTGCAGATACAAAGCCAGGTTGTGTCTGTGTACAGATACAAAGCCAGGTTGTGCTTGTGTGCAGATACAAAGCCAGGTTGTGTTTGTGTGCTATACAAAGCCAGCATGTGTTTGTGTGCTCTACAAAGCCAGGCTGTGTTTGTGTGCAGATACAAAGCCAGGTTGTGTTTGTGTGCTATACAAAGCCAGGTTGTGTTTGTGTGCTCTACAAAGCCAGGTTGTGTTTGTGTGCAGATACAAAGCCAGGTTGTGTTTGTGTGCTCTACAAAGCCGGGTTGTGTTTGTGTGCAGATACAAAGCCAGGTTGTGTTTGTGTGCTCTACAAAGCCAGGTTGTGTTTGTGTGCAGATACAAAGCCAGGTTGTGTTTGTGTGCTCTACAAAGCCAGGTTGTGTTTGTGTGCAGATGCTAAGCCAGGTTGTGTTTGTGTGCAGATACAAAGCCAGGTTGTGTATGTGTGCAGATACAAAGCCAGGATGTGTTTGTGTGCTCTACAAAGCCAGGTTGTGTTTGTGTGCTTTACAAAGCCGGGTTGTTTTTGTGTGCAGATACAAAGCCAGGTTGTGTTTGTGTGCAGATACAAAGCCAGGTTGTGTTTGTGTGCTGATACAAAGCCAGTTTCTGTATGTGTGCAGATACAAAGCCAAGTTGTGTATGTGTGCTCTACAAAGCCAGGTTGTGCTTGCGTGCAGATACAAAGCCATGTTGTGTTTGTGTGCAGATACAAAGCCAGGTTGTGTTTGTGTGCTCTACAAAGCCAGATTGTGTTTGTGTGCTCTACAAAGCCAGGTTGTGTTTGTGTGCTCTACAAAGCCAGGTTGTGCTTGTGTGCAGATACAAAGCTAAGTTGTGTATGTGTGCAGATACAAAGCCAGGTTGTGTTTGTGTGCTCTACAAAGCCAGGTTGTGTTTGTGTGCAGATGCAAAGCCAGGTTGTGTTTGTGTGCAGATACAAAGCCAGGTTGTGTATGTGTGCAGATACAAAGCCAGGATGTGTTTGTGTGCTCTACAAAGCCAGGTTGTGTTTGTGTGCTTTACAAAGCCGGGTTGTTTTTGTGTGCAGATACAAAGCCAGGTTGTGTTTGTGTGCAGATACAAAGCCAGGTTGTGTTTGTGTGCTGATACAAAGCCAGTTTCTGTATGTGTGCAGATACAAAGCCAAGTTGTGTATGTGTGCTCTACAAAGCCAGGTTGTGCTTGCGTGCAGATACAAAGCCATGTTGTGTTTGTGTGCAGATACAAAGCCAGGTTGTGTTTGTGTGCTCTACAAAGCCAGATTGTGTTTGTGTGCTCTACAAAGCCAGGTTGTGTTTGTGTGCTCTACAAAGCCAGGTTGTGCTTGTGTGCAGATACAAAGCTAAGTTGTGTATGTGTGCAGATACAAAGCCAGGTTGTGCTTGTGTGCAGATACAAAGCCAGGTTGTGTTTGTGTGCTCTACAAAGCCAGATTGTGTTTGTGTGCTCTACAAAGCCGGGTTGTGTTTGTGTGCAGATACAAAACCAGGTTGTGTTTGTGTGCAGATACAAAGCCAGGTTGTGTTTGTGTGCAGATACAAAGCCAGGTTGTGTATGTGTGCAGATACAAAGCCAAGTTGTGTATGTGTGCTCTACAAAGCCGGGTTGTGTTTGTGTGCAGATACAAAGCCAGGTTGTGTTTGTGGGCTCTACAAAGCCAGGTTGTGTTTGTGTGCTCTTCAAAGCCGGGTTGTGTTTGTGTGCTCTACAAAGCCAGGTTGTGTTTGTGTGCTCTACAAAGCCGGGTTGTGTTTGTGTGCAGATACAAAGCCAGGTTGTGTTTGTGTGCAGATACAAAGCCAGGTTGTGTTTGTGTGCAGATACAAAGCCAGGTTGTGTATGTGTGCAGATACAAAGCCAAGTTGTGTATGTGTGCTCTACAAAGCCGGGTTGTGTTTGTGTGCAGATACAAAGCCAGGTTGTGTTTGTGGGCTCTACAAAGCCAGGTTGTGTTTGTGTGCTCTACAAAGCCGGGTTGTGTTTGTGTGCAGATACAAAGCCAGGTTGTGTTTGTGTGCAGATACAAAGCCAGGTTGTGTTTGTGTGCTCTACAAAGCCAGGTTGTGTTTGTGTGCTCTACAAAGCCAGGTTGTGCTTGTGTGCAGATACAAAGCCAAGTTGTGTATGTGTGCTCTACAAAGCCAGGTTGTGCTTGTGTGCAGATACAAAGCCAGGTTGTGTTTGTGTGCAGATACAAAGCCAGGTTGTGTATGTGTGCAGATACAAAGCCAGGTTGTGTCTGTGTACAGATACAAAGCCAGGTTGTGCTTGTGTGCAGATACAAAGCCAGGTTGTGTTTGTGTGCTATACAAAGCCAGCATGTGTTTGTGTGCTCTACAAAGCCAGGCTGTGTTTGTGTGCAGATACAAAGCCAGGTTGTGTTTGTGTGCTATACAAAGCCAGGTTGTGTTTGTGTGCTCTACAAAGCCAGGTTGTGTTTGTGTGCAGATACAAAGCCAGGTTGTGTTTGTGTGCTCTACAAAGCCGGGTTGTGTTTGTGTGCAGATACAAAGCCAGGTTGTGTTTGTGTGCTCTACAAAGCCAGGTTGTGTTTGTGTGCAGATACAAAGCCAGGTTGTGTTTGTGTGCTCTACAAAGCCAGGTTGTGTTTGTGTGCAGATGCTAAGCCAGGTTGTGTTTGTGTGCAGATACAAAGCCAGGTTGTGTATGTGTGCAGATACAAAGCCAGGATGTGTTTGTGTGCTCTACAAAGCCAGGTTGTGTTTGTGTGCTTTACAAAGCCGGGTTGTTTTTGTGTGCAGATACAAAGCCAGGTTGTGTTTGTGTGCAGATACAAAGCCAGGTTGTGTTTGTGTGCTGATACAAAGCCAGTTTCTGTATGTGTGCAGATACAAAGCCAAGTTGTGTATGTGTGCTTTACAAAGCCGGGTTGTTTTTGTGTGCAGATACAAAGCCAGGTTGTGTTTGTGTGCAGATACAAAGCCAGGTTGTGTATGTGTGCAGATACAAAGCCAGGATGTGTTTGTGTGCTCTACAAAGCCAGGTTGTGTTTGTGTGCTTTACAAAGCCGGGTTGTTTTTGTGTGCAGATACAAAGCCAGGTTGTGTTTGTGTGCAGATACAAAGCCAGGTTGTGTTTGTGTGCTGATACAAAGCCAGTTTCTGTATGTGTGCAGATACAAAGCCAAGTTGTGTATGTGTGCTTTACAAAGCCGGGTTGTTTTTGTGTGCAGATACAAAGCCAGGTTGTGTTTGTGTGCAGATACAAAGCCAGGTTGTGTTTGTGTGCTGATACAAAGCCAGTTTCTGTATGTGTGCAGATACAAAGCCAAGTTGTGTATGTGTGCTCTACAAAGCCAGGTTGTGCTTGCGTGCAGATACAAAGCCATGTTGTGTTTGTGTGCAGATACAAAGCCAGGTTGTGTTTGTGTGCTCTACAAAGCCAGATTGTGTTTGTGTGCTCTACAAAGCCAGGTTGTGTTTGTGTGCTCTACAAAGCCAGGTTGTGCTTGTGTGCAGATACAAAGCTAAGTTGTGTATGTGTGCAGATACAAAGCCAGGTTGTGTTTGTGTGCTCTACAAAGCCAGGTTGTGTTTGTGTGCAGATGCAAAGCCAGGTTGTGTTTGTGTGCAGATACAAAGCCAGGTTGTGTATGTGTGCAGATACAAAGCCAGGATGTGTTTGTGTGCTCTACAAAGCCAGGTTGTGTTTGTGTGCTTTACAAAGCCGGGTTGTTTTTGTGTGCAGATACAAAGCCAGGTTGTGTTTGTGTGCAGATACAAAGCCAGGTTGTGTTTGTGTGCTGATACAAAGCCAGTTTCTGTATGTGTGCAGATACAAAGCCAAGTTGTGTATGTGTGCTCTACAAAGCCAGGTTGTGCTTGCGTGCAGATACAAAGCCATGTTGTGTTTGTGTGCAGATACAAAGCCAGGTTGTGTTTGTGTGCTCTACAAAGCCAGATTGTGTTTGTGTGCTCTACAAAGCCAGGTTGTGTTTGTGTGCTCTACAAAGCCAGGTTGTGCTTGTGTGCAGATACAAAGCTAAGTTGTGTATGTGTGCAGATACAAAGCCAGGTTGTGCTTGTGTGCAGATACAAAGCCAGGTTGTGTTTGTGTGCTCTACAAAGCCAGATTGTGTTTGTGTGCTCTACAAAGCCGGGTTGTGTTTGTGTGCAGATACAAAACCAGGTTGTGTTTGTGTGCAGATACAAAGCCAGGTTGTGTTTGTGTGCAGATACAAAGCCAGGTTGTGTATGTGTGCAGATACAAAGCCAAGTTGTGTATGTGTGCTCTACAAAGCCGGGTTGTGTTTGTGTGCAGATACAAAGCCAGGTTGTGTTTGTGGGCTCTACAAAGCCAGGTTGTGTTTGTGTGCTCTTCAAAGCCGGGTTGTGTTTGTGTGCTCTACAAAGCCAGGTTGTGTTTGTGTGCTCTACAAAGCCGGGTTGTGTTTGTGTGCAGATACAAAGCCAGGTTGTGTTTGTGTGCAGATACAAAGCCAGGTTGTGTTTGTGTGCAGATACAAAGCCAGGTTGTGTATGTGTGCAGATACAAAGCCAAGTTGTGTATGTGTGCTCTACAAAGCCGGGTTGTGTTTGTGTGCAGATACAAAGCCAGGTTGTGTTTGTGGGCTCTACAAAGCCAGGTTGTGTTTGTGTGCTCTACAAAGCCGGGTTGTGTTTGTGTGCAGATACAAAGCCAGGTTGTGTTTGTGTGCAGATACAAAGCCAGGTTGTGTTTGTGTGCTCTACAAAGCCAGGTTGTGTTTGTGTGCTCTACAAAGCCAGGTTGTGCTTGTGTGCAGATACAAAGCCAAGTTGTGTATGTGTGCTCTACAAAGCCAGGTTGTGCTTGTGTGCAGATACAAAGCCAGGTTGTGTTTGTGTGCAGATACAAAGCCAGGTTGTGTATGTGTGCAGATACAAAGCCAGGTTGTGTCTGTGTACAGATACAAAGCCAGGTTGTGCTTGTGTGCAGATACAAAGCCAGGTTGTGTTTGTGTGCTATACAAAGCCAGCATGTGTTTGTGTGCTCTACAAAGCCAGGCTGTGTTTGTGTGCAGATACAAAGCCAGGTTGTGTTTGTGTGCTATACAAAGCCAGGTTGTGTTTGTGTGCTCTACAAAGCCAGGTTGTGTTTGTGTGCAGATACAAAGCCAGGTTGTGTTTGTGTGCTCTACAAAGCCGGGTTGTGTTTGTGTGCAGATACAAAGCCAGGTTGTGTTTGTGTGCTCTACAAAGCCAGGTTGTGTTTGTGTGCAGATACAAAGCCAGGTTGTGTTTGTGTGCTCTACAAAGCCAGGTTGTGTTTGTGTGCAGATGCTAAGCCAGGTTGTGTTTGTGTGCAGATACAAAGCCAGGTTGTGTATGTGTGCAGATACAAAGCCAGGATGTGTTTGTGTGCTCTACAAAGCCAGGTTGTGTTTGTGTGCTTTACAAAGCCGGGTTGTTTTTGTGTGCAGATACAAAGCCAGGTTGTGTTTGTGTGCAGATACAAAGCCAGGTTGTGTTTGTGTGCTGATACAAAGCCAGTTTCTGTATGTGTGCAGATACAAAGCCAAGTTGTGTATGTGTGCTCTACAAAGCCAGGTTGTGCTTGCGTGCAGATACAAAGCCATGTTGTGTTTGTGTGCAGATACAAAGCCAGGTTGTGTTTGTGTGCTCTACAAAGCCAGATTGTGTTTGTGTGCTCTACAAAGCCAGGTTGTGTTTGTGTGCTCTACAAAGCCAGGTTGTGCTTGTGTGCAGATACAAAGCTAAGTTGTGTATGTGTGCAGATACAAAGCCAGGTTGTGTTTGTGTGCTCTACAAAGCCAGGTTGTGTTTGTGTGCAGATGCAAAGCCAGGTTGTGTTTGTGTGCAGATACAAAGCCAGGTTGTGTATGTGTGCAGATACAAAGCCAGGATGTGTTTGTGTGCTCTACAAAGCCAGGTTGTGTTTGTGTGCTTTACAAAGCCGGGTTGTTTTTGTGTGCAGATACAAAGCCAGGTTGTGTTTGTGTGCAGATACAAAGCCAGGTTGTGTTTGTGTGCTGATACAAAGCCAGTTTCTGTATGTGTGCAGATACAAAGCCAAGTTGTGTATGTGTGCTCTACAAAGCCAGGTTGTGCTTGCGTGCAGATACAAAGCCATGTTGTGTTTGTGTGCAGATACAAAGCCAGGTTGTGTTTGTGTGCTCTACAAAGCCAGATTGTGTTTGTGTGCTCTACAAAGCCAGGTTGTGTTTGTGTGCTCTACAAAGCCAGGTTGTGCTTGTGTGCAGATACAAAGCTAAGTTGTGTATGTGTGCAGATACAAAGCCAGGTTGTGCTTGTGTGCAGATACAAAGCCAGGTTGTGTTTGTGTGCTCTACAAAGCCAGATTGTGTTTGTGTGCTCTACAAAGCCGGGTTGTGTTTGTGTGCAGATACAAAACCAGGTTGTGTTTGTGTGCAGATACAAAGCCAGGTTGTGTTTGTGTGCAGATACAAAGCCAGGTTGTGTATGTGTGCAGATACAAAGCCAAGTTGTGTATGTGTGCTCTACAAAGCCGGGTTGTGTTTGTGTGCAGATACAAAGCCAGGTTGTGTTTGTGGGCTCTACAAAGCCAGGTTGTGTTTGTGTGCTCTTCAAAGCCGGGTTGTGTTTGTGTGCAGATACAAAGCCAGGTTGTGTTTGTGTGCAGATACAAAGCCAGGTTGTGTTTGTGTGCTCTACAAAAAGCCAGGTTGTGTTTGTGTGCTCTACAAAGCCAGGTTGTGTTTGTATGCTCTACAAAGCCAGGTTGTGCTTGTGTGCAGATACAAAGCCAAGTTGTGTATGTGTGCTCTACAAAGCCAGGTTGTGCTTGTGTGCAGATACAAAGCCAGGTTGTGTTTGTGTGCTCTACAAAGCCAGGTTGTGTTTGTGTGCAGATACAAAGCCAGGTTGTGTTTGTGTGCAGATACAAAGCCAGGTTGTGCTTGTGTGCAGATACAAAGCCAGGTTGTGTTTGTGTGCTATACAAAGCCAGCATGTGTTTGTGTGCTCTACAAAGCCAGGCTGTGTTTGTGTGCAGATACAAAGCCAGGTTGTGTTTGTGTGCTATACAAAGCCAGGTTGTGTTTGTGTGCTCTACAAAGCCAGGTTGTGTTTGTGTGCAGATACAAAGCCAGGTTGTGTTTGTGTGCTCTACAAAGCCGGGTTGTGTTTGTGTGCAGATACAAAGCCAGGTTGTGTTTGTGTGCTCTACAAAGCCAGGTTGTGTTTGTGTGCAGATACAAAGCCAGGTTGTGTTTGTGTGCAGATACAAAGCCAGGTTGTGTATGTGTGCAGATACAAAGCCAGGCTGTGTTTGTGTGCTCTACAAAGCCGGGTTGTGTTTGTGTGCAGATACAAAGCCAGGTGTGTTTGTGTGCTCTATAAAGCCAGGTTGTGTTTGTGTGCTCTACAAAGCCAGGTTGTGTTTGTGTGCAGATACAAAGCCAGGTTGTGCTTGTGTGCAGATACAAAGCCAAGTTGTGTATGTGTGCTCTACAAAGCCAGGTTGTGCTTGTGTGCAGATACAAAGCCAAGTTGTGTTTGTGTGCTCTACAAAGCCAGGTTGTGATTGTGTGCAGATACAAAGCCAGGTTGTGTTTGTGTGCTCTACAAAGCCGGGTTGTGTTTGTGTGCAGATACAAAGCCAGGTTGTGTTTGTGTGCTCTACAAAGCCGGGTTGTGTTTGTGTGCAGATACAAAGCCAGGTTGTGTATGTGTGCAGATACAAAGCCAAGTTTTGTATGTGTGCTCTACAAAGCCAGGCTGTGTTTGTGTGCAGATACAAAGCCAGGTTGTGTTTGTGTGCTCTACAAAGCCAGGTTGTGTTTGTGTGCAGATACAAAGCCAGGTTGTATTTGTGTGCAGATACAAAGCCAGGTTGTGTATGTGTGCAGATACAAAGCCAGGCTGTGTTTGTGTGCTCTACAAAGCCAGGTTGTGTTTGTGTGCAGATACAAAGCCAGGTTGTGTATATATGCAAATACAAAGCCAAGTTGTGTATGTGTGCAGATACAAAGCCAGGTTGTGTATGTGTGCAGATACAAAGCCAGGTTGTGTTTGTGTGCTCTACAAAGCCAGGTTGTGCTTGTGTGCAGATACAAAGCCAGGTTGTGTTTGTGTGCTCTACAAAGCCGGGTTGTGTTTGTGTGCAGATACAAAGCCAGGTTGTGTTTGTGTGCTATACAAAGCCAGCTTGTGTTTGTGTGCTCTACAATGCCGGGTTGTGTTTGTGTGCAGATACAAAGCCAGGTTGTGTTTGTGTGCAGATACAAAGTCAGGTTGTGTTTGTGTGCAGATACAAAGCCAGGTTGTGTTTGTGTGCTCTATAAAGCCAGTTTGTGTTTGTGTGCTCTACAAAGCCAGGTTGTGTTTGTGTGCAGATACAAAGCCAGGTTGTGTTTGTGTGCTCTACAAAGCCAGGTTGTGTTTGTGTGCAGATACACAGCCAGGTTGTGTATGTGTGCAGATACAAAGCCAGGTTGTGTTTGTGTGCAGATACAAAGCCAGGTTGTGTTTGTGTGATCTACAAAGCCAGGTTGTGTTTGTGTGCAGATACAAAGCCAGGTTGTGTTTGTGTGCTCTACAAAGCCAGGCTGTGTTTGTGTGCAGATACAAAGCCATGTTGTGTTTGTGTGCTCTACAAAGCCAGGTTGTGTTTGTGTGCTCTACAAAGCCGGGTTGTGTTTGTGTGCAGATACAAAGCCAGGTTGTGTATGTGTGCAGATACAAAGCCAGGTTGTGTCTGTGTGCAGATACAAAGCCAGGTTGTGCTTGTGTGCTCTACAAAGCCAGGTTGTGTTTGTGTGCAGATACAAAACCAGGTTGTGTTTGTGTGCTCTACAAAGCCAGGTTGTGAGTGTGTGCAGATACAAAGCCAGGTTGTGTTTGTGTGCTCTACAAAGCCAGGCTGTGTTTGTGTGCAGATACAAAGCCATGTTGTGTTTGTGTGTTCTACAAAGCCAGGTTGTGTTTGTGTGCTCTACAAAGCCGGGTTGTGTTTGTGTGCAGATACAAAGCCAGGTTGTGTATGTGTGCAGATACAAAGCCAGGTTGTGTCTGTGTGCAGATACAAAGCCAGGTTGTGTTTGTGTGCTCTACAAAGCCAGGTTGTGTTTGTGTGCAGATACAAAACCAGGTTGTGTTTGTGTGCTCTACAAAGCCAGGTTGTGAGTGTGTGCAGATACAAAGCCAGCTTGTGTTTGTGTGCAGATACAACGCCAGCTTGTGTTTGTGTGCAGATACAAAGCCAGGTTGTGTTTGTGTGCAGATACAAAGCCAGGTTGTGTTTGTGTGCAGATACAAAGCCAGGTTGTGATTGTGTGCAGATACAAAGCCGGGTTGTGATTGTGTGCTCTACAAAGCCAGGTTGTGTTTGTGTGCAGATACAAAGCCGGGTTGTGATTGTGTGCTCTACAAAGCCGGGTTGTGTTTGTGTGCAGATACAAATCCGGGTTGTGATTGTGTGCTCTACAAAGCCGGGTTGTGTTTGTGTGCAGATACAAAGCCAGGTTGTGTTTGTGTGCAGATACAAAGCCGGGTTGTGATTGTGTGCTCTACAAAGCCAGGTTGTGTTTGTGTGCAGATACAAAGCCGGGTTGTGTTTGTGTGCAGATACAAATCCGGGTTGTGATTGTGTGCTCTACAAAGCCAGGTTGTGTTTGTGTGCAGATACAAAGCCGGGTTGTGATTGTGTGCAGATACAAATCTGGGTTCTGTTTGTGTGCAGATACAAAGCCGGGTTGTGTTTGTGTGCAGATACAAAGCCGGGTTGTGTTTGTGTGCAGATACAAAGCCGGGTTGTGTTTGTGTGCAGATACAAAGCCGGGTTGTGTTTGTGTGCAGATACAAAGCCAGGTTGTGTTCGTGTGCAGATACAAAGCCATGTTGTGTTTGTGTGCTCTACAAAGCCAGTTTGTGTTTGTGTGCTCTACAAAGCCAGGTTGTGTTTGTGTGCAGATACAAAGCCAGGTTGTGTTTGTGTGCTCTACAAAGCCAGGTTGTGTTTGTGTGCAGATACAAATCCGGGTTGTGATTGTGTGCTCTACAAAGCCAGGTTGTGTTTGTGTGCAGATACAAATCCGGGTTGTGATTGTGTGCTCTACAAAGCCAGGTTGTGTTTGTGTGCAGATACAAAACCGGGTTGTGTTTGTGTGCAGATACAAAGCCAGGTTGTGTTTGTGTGCAGATACAAAGCCGGGTTGTGTTTGTGTGTGCTCTTTTGTTGTTGTGGTTTATTTTAAATGCCTTTTCTGTCTCGGGTTAACACCCATTTAAAGTGCCAAAAAAAATCCTGTCAAATTACTTTGGCATGTAAATGGACAAATACTGTATTACAGTGCTTTGTCTTGCAATAATGTTCACTGGTTTTCTTCTAATAGTTTACGTGCAGTCCCGTACTTTGGTCTTTTAGACACACTGATATACCTGACATTGTTCATTTATAATGCCCCAATGTTAATAATGCAACTACAATGCAGTGTAACGTCTCACTCTGAGATGCAGTATTTTCACATATTTTCATGGACATCTGGAGCCAATTAAATCGAATATGACAGGTTCTACTGTATTCAGGACTTGGCAGTCACCATTACAGAAACTCATTTTGTGGGTTACAATTAAGAACAAACACAAGTCTTTAAGATGCTTCAATGCATTTCATCTGGAGTGACATCAAAACAGAGGTAATTAACAACATTTGGTGGAGAGAAATCATGGTCAATAAAATATTTTCTATATCTCTGAAGATGGAACGATTTTCTATTGAAAGATATCAAGACATGCACAAGGTGGTTCTTAGTGGGATCAGCAACAAGTGTTCCTCCCACTGTCATTATTTGCCAACAAAGAATGTCATAGGAAGCTGCTGTGCTCCTTACTCATAACTGCTGCAGGTTATTAATGATCTCCTCATGAATCCCAGGTACCAAGAAAGAGCGAGGTCTGCTGGAGTGGAAGGAGGGGGCCCACGCTAACAGTGACATGACTGTGAGTCTGCAGACCTACGACTTCCCAGTGGGGATGAGCTGTGTGAAGAGAACCAAGTGCTTGAGATTCATTCCAATCTGTCCAGCTTTCAGGGGATTCAGGCAGAATCACAATGTGGAATCGAGGGACACAACGGAGGAGGGAGTTGCCAGCACAAAAGTGTAACATGTATAGTTTCATCACACAAAGCCAATAGCTCCAGCACTAGAACACTGCCCATTGCCTGTTTCATTGAACTATCATATACAGTAATGAATGTCAAAATGTAACCTTCTCATGAAATACTGAAAAATGTGTAAATATGTCAACGCACCAATTTACTTTTAACAAGGCAAATTCTGTAACAGTAAATGCTAAAACTAGAATTTTACGTGGTAACTTAAAGGAATGTTAACCAAGTTTTTAAAAGCCATTGTCTTCTACAATGTTGTATTAGCATTAACTGATTGATCTCACGATGTTGTCAAGTTGAGTGTTAAAGGATCCCAGTGGTTCAGCATCAACAACATGATTAGGCAGCCCATTGAATCAACTAACACTAACCCTAACACTAACACTAACCCTAACCCTAACCCTAACCATAACCCTCACCTCTCTGTGTGGAGTGTCTCCTTCAGCAACATGACTAGGTCCCCCTCTTTTTGTGTAGAAGATACTTTGGTGCTTTGCTTGCTTTTTATATTTATATTCTTTTTTTTTTTAAGTACAATACTAGATAAAAAAGTGATCTAATTATATTCTGTGCTTTAAGTCACATGATCTGATTTCAGCTGACCAGTGGCTCTCAGCCTCCCCCTGACGACCCATTGATTTACAGTGTCCCAGGTTCATGACTCCTCCCTCCCCCCCCCTCGCCATCAACACAAGAACAGGTGTACAAAAATAAAAACGCGGCAATGCGTTTTCTTGAACAATTTTAAATAATAAACTGAGAAAGAGATGAACCAGTTTACAAATGAGTGAATACAAATCCTATGTTGTAGAACTGCAGAAACGAATTAGTAATTGAAATGTTCAGTCAGTCAGTGGGAAGGCTGTGCTGGTTTACGTTTCACCATCACTTTACGTTTCACCACTTCTGAGAGTGGCTACTCTCAGAAACAAGTCAATTCAAACAATGTCTCCTTCTCCCTCACCTGGATTCTAACTGGGTTTTAATGTGTTTGTGATTTCAGCAGTCATGGTAGGATTCTAACTGCTACACTTGTTTTAGTGTATTTTTATGTATCGCGTCATTCAGGTTTCTGATGTTTCGCTATATATCACCCGCAAGGCTGCGACCCCAGGTGGGGTCATGACCCAGAGGTTGAGAACCACAGAGGTGGACCTTTGGAGTGAAACTAAATGACAGAACCGGAAGGCATTTTTACTTCTAAGCATAGTCTTTGAAATACAGTCAACTCTCATTAATATGAATTTCAAGGGACTGTATTATCAGTAATTCATATTATCAGGAGTCTAAGCCAAATAGATCCTGTCATTTTTTATTGAAGGTTCAGATATAACCTCTTGTAATCCTAACTTGTTGCATCCTAGTTCATATTGTATTATTATTTGCACTTACTGTAAACTACACTGTATTTATATATGAAGCTTGCTTTGTAACCCTTTACTGCCCTGTAACACCTGTAAGTTGCCTTGGATAAAGACGTCTGCCAAATAAATAAATAAATAAATAAATAAATAAATAAATAATAATAACACTGAAATCCCATTTCAATTACAGAACATTATACTGTCCATGTCATAAAACACTCCACCCAACTCCCAACACTCCACCCAACCCACTCCAGCACTCCACCCAACCACACTCCCAGCACTCCACCTTTGGTCTCGTGCCTCACAACACACCCAGGGCGTGCGGTAAGAATTGTCTTACCACACACCCTGTCATGGGTTACTTCTTACTTATAAAATGGCTTGGATAAATTAAGTGCTGTGATTGGCTAAACAAGATCACATGACTGTACGACTATAACATCATAGACCAACTCACTTACCTGATCCATTGATATTACTATGCCTTGTAATGTGTGTGAGAGTTGGTATAATGGACTCTTGTGGCCCCTTATAAAAATGTGTACACTCATTTTTCAGTTTCCCCATGCTTTTGTATATAACCTGAATACGTTTTTTATTTGTGTCACTGTGAAAGTGTCAATATACCTTTGAGTGAGTGGTTTTTGTATCTCAAATTATAATGAAATAATAAGTCAGAAATAGCATGTACATGCATGCTAATATGAGGTCTCCTCGTACCCCAGAGTGTGAAACTACTGATCCTTTTACAACTAAATCAACAATCAATGAGTCCCGCTTGGAGAAGGTTACCATGGTGGTACTGGTAATTCCAGCACCTTACTGAACTTTGAAAAGGTACTCTGGTAGAGTTGATGTAGATATACTTGTACTCAGACAGGATAGAATAAATATGACCAAGGAGTTTCTTCTCACCTGACCTTCAGGTCACAATAATATGATGTCTCGTACATAATGTATAACACACTGGCCGTCCTCCTTGAACAGACTGACACATCTGTTTAGAAAGAGTTTCTCTGAAAGAATTCTCACAGTTCAAAACTTGATTCCATTACAATATAAACCTGCCTATCTCTTTGAATATCTTTCCCACGTCCTACTTGACATTGCAAGCTGCATTACTCATGGTGGTTGTTGCATACTTTCAGAAATCTTACCTGTTGTGTCTCTTATTTTAAAACATGACACTACGGAAAAGAACGTTTTTAGTTGTTTTGTCTTCCCTTCCAGGACATGTGTTCACTTGCACTTCCTAGCTCATTTCACCTCAGCAGTGTGTTCGGGGTCAAAGCATCTGAACTGGCTGCACGCAATGAGGGGAAGCAGTTGCTTAGTAACTGATGGATAAGAGACTGAATGGATGTGCAGAGCATATACATTCATGGAATTATTCTGTGCGCTACTATCACTTGAATGACTCACTTTCCAGTCCCTCTGCTTTATTTAGAGGCTACAGTACACATGGTAACCGAATGACCAAGTCCTTCTTAACTGAATTACAGTGCCAGTATTCCTGCAATATTCCTATAAATTGTCACATACCGTTAATCCATTTGAATCCAAGGTTAAGGGACCCTATGTAACATACCTGGTATTATAAATCATAATGAACTGTTGGTTGTATGTATTTGTTATGATGTATATAGCTATGGCCAAAAGTTTTGCATCACCCTATAGAATTAGCTCATTGTGCTTCATAAAGTCGAATGAAACCTGCTGAATAATGTTGCGTTAACATCATATCGCTTTGTAGTTTTCCATATACTTAACGAAAAACTGAAAACATTTTTAAAAATCTGACATTTCAAAATCTAAAATGAAATACTGTACTACTATTATGACTTCCGGTAGACTTTTGCGATATCATTTTGTAGTTTCTTTGATTACATGGTACTAATAAAAGATCTAAATTATGTTCAGACTTCTTTTTTTTTGCAGTTGATTTTCGTTTTCACGTTGACAACATAATAGGAAAACATGTGAGGGTCAGGAGGTGGGAACCTATCCCCTGTAACACAGGAATGAATGGGGACAGGAAACCAAGTATGTCAACCTTATTGGGAAGTGCAAGGGCAAATGTAAGAAACTACCCAAAACCAGTGTAATATGGAATTTCAGTGTGTCAATATTACATTTGCATATCTGCCAAATGTAATACAAAATGCTGTTGATTTTTAGCAGATACTGAGGAAAGGTAAACTTGGGCAAGAAGTCCATTAGAAGTGAGCGAAGTGGAAATTTCATAGACCCAATTGACAAACCTGTAGTGCTGTAAAGGGCTTGTAATGTCATAGACCCAGCTGAATAACCTGTAGTGCTGTAAAGGGCTTGTAATGCCATAGACCCAACTGACAAACCTGTAGTGCTGTAAAGGGCTTGTAATGTCATAGACCCAGCTGAATAACCTGTAGGGCTGTAAAGGGCTTGCAATACCATAGACCCAGCTGAATAACCTGTAGGGCTGTAAAGGGCTTGTAATGCTATAGACCCAGCTGAATAACCTGTAGGGCTGTAAAGGGCTTGTAATGCCATAGACCCAGCTGAATAACCTGTAGGGCTGTAAAGGGCTTGTAATGCCATAGACCCAGCTGAATAACCTGTAGGGCTGTAAAGGGCTTGTAATGCTATAGACCCAGCTGAATAACCTGTAGGGCTGTAAAGGGCTTGTAATGCCATAGACCCAGCTGAATAACCTGTAGGGCTGTAAAGGGCTTATAATGCTATAGACCCAGCTGAATAACCTGTAGGGCTGTAAAGGGCTTGTAATGCCATAGACCCAGCTGAATAACCTGTAGGGCTGTAAAGGTCTTGTAATGCCATAGACCCAGCTGACAAACCTGTAGGGCTGTAAAGGGCTTGTAATGGCTCAGGTCCTAAAGCCATAGCGTTAACAGGTATGCATTTGTTTTATTAATTCACAGTGGGTGGAGATACATTGGCTTCATCTAGTCAAAGTGAAAATAAAGTCACTAGCATAAAACAAATGTGCAAATAAGATTGACAGTAAAACACGAAGCCTTGCTATTAACCCTTTATGGAGTAGAATTAGGGCTTGAATTTTTCAGTTTTAACCGATAATAAACAAAAAAACACCCGAAGACCTATTTAGAAAATTCCGTTTTGATTTCTTTTAAACCGATACACCTGAGTTTCAGCATTATATTTTTAATAATGTCAATCATTCACTACTCTTTCTATATACAGAACATGTCTGAACATGTCTGTAATCTTTGTGGTCCTACATAATAGAATACACTTGATCGAGTGACTTTTTATTTTGAATGAATGCATTTTTTATAAATACAGAAATTAGAATATAAACAAGGACAAAGTAGAAAGTAACATGTGAACAAAAACAAGAAAGACATGTTAGGGACTAAAAAAAACAACTCATACCTCAAACAAAAACAACAACTCAGTTTGTTATTGTTTAGGACCAATAAATTCAGGACCAGTAATTATTTTAATGTTAGGTTAACATTTATGTTTACAAAATTAATAATGTGTGTAAAATATTCAAAATTAATAAAACAATATCAGTATTACGATTAATAAAATAATAACTATAATAAATACAAACTACTGTTAAAAGGCTAATAAGTCAATTGGTTAAACTTTAAGCTTGCTTTGCAGTATTCGTGTTTGCCTTCTAATTGTTCATATAAAGTTATTGAAGGGTCTTTATTGAATAAGCATTATTGACAAACCAGGCAGTGAGTTGGTTGAGAGGTTGGAACAACGTGTACAATGTGTGAACTACAGTCATACAACTGGAAGAGTGGAATCCGTCTGCATCCAGCTCAGTTACTGATACAGGAGTTATTGTGTGAACTACAGTCATACAACTGGAAGAGTGGAATCCGTCTGCATCCAGCTCAGTTACTGATACAGGAGTTATTGTGTGAGCTGCAGTCATACTGGAAGAGTGGAATCTGTCTGCATCCAGCTCAGTTATTGATACAGGAGTTATTTCTTAATCATATCAGGACCCCAACATTACAGTGATAGATACAGAGGTGGTGTAGGGCATAAAACGAAATACTTCTCACAATTCTCGGATTCAAAATGCATCCACAGTTCTAAATTGCCAGAATACTAAATGTGGACATCTTCACTTCAACACTGTAAATTAACGTTTGTATATGTATTAGTAAAACTTACATGCAATTTATTAATTATCGAAACTGAAAATGGATGCGTTTGAGTATAGTTTATTTTTAATAACCGAAAATAACTGATTTTGCCAAATAATTATAATAAACGAAAAAACACCCCCGAACTCAAAAAAAAAAAGAAAAATGCAAGCCCTAAGTACATTATATAGTAGTGCATCCCAACCAGATATTACACATTAATCACTTACTGCTAACAGCTCACAATCTAATTCCACAGAGTACTCAACTGGATTTCATTGTAATTTCAAAGTGTACTCAACTGGATTTCATTGTCATTCCACAGTGTACTCATTTGGTGCATGTTTGTGTGACAAATTACAGGGGAACAGTTGTTATTTTAAAAGCTTGGTAATGCAAATTACATTCTGTATGTCATTATTTAAATAGCTGAATTGAAGTCATTATAAACTGAAATACGAAGGATAAGCAGATGTATACTTTTGCGAATTGAAAGTTTACATTTACTCACAATCCACTTACTGTACCAAGCTTTGAAAAGAACTCCAAAGTCAAGGATCATGTTCCACTCCTAAAAGAGAGTCTCGGTAATATCTCAACTGTAGGCGTAATAAAATAGGTCTTTCTCTCTTTCATATGCATCCATACCATTCTCCTAACAGTGAACTCACAATACAAAGAGATTATGAGTGTATAAATGACAGTTCAAACACAGTTTGGAGTAGATGTTGCCTTTTTATCCCTCAGTAAAGCCAGCTACATGTGCTGGGTGTTGTTGGATAGGCAATGCAACACTGGCACTTTTCCCCGGTGAACTCGAAGGAGCATTCTGATAAAAGGCTGGTTGTGTTGGGTTGGGGCTCACTGCCATTCCTGTAGGAATATAATACATGCTTTCCAGACAGCTGGGTTCAGCAGGCTGGGTGTTCTGCAAGGTTGGCTTCAGTGCTTGGTTAGCTGTGCCGCTAAGCTGCAGGTTATTCTGGGATAAGTTCTGATTGTGCAGATCAGGGTGCCTCAAGGGTGAAGCTGCGTGGGGAGGCATTGGCAGACCTGTGTAAGGCATATAGGGAGATCCATACATTCCTGGGTTCATGAAAGAAGAATAAGGAGAGGCGGGGGGCTGATACACACTACTTTGTGCTAAACATTGCTGAGGTATCAGCACCTCCACGTATTGTCCAGTTTCTGGATCATAAAGCATTTTACGTTGAGGCTGAACAGGAACCTCAATGTAAAAATATTTGCCAGTCTCGGGATCATACAGAACTTTTCTTCGGCTCTGATGATACTGAAAGCAAGGCATGCTGGAATTGTTTTCAGCAAACGAAAGACGTTCAGTTTCTCTCTCTGTTGCATATGGTGAAGGGAACCCTACAGGGCTACACATGAACTGTGGCCGGGCTTCCTGAACCATCTTCGGGGAAGCAACCTGCCTATATGATGGGCTCCCACACAGTTTATCAGGAGAAGTTTCTTTTTGAAATGGTTTGTCATCAAAGCTTTGCTGGGGTTGAAAGTTTGAATCTGGCTGAAAAGAGCAAGGGTTCAAGGGGCCCTTCTGCTGAACCTGTGGAGGAATAGTTACACAATTCAGAGGTTCAGAGTTCATGGTTTGCAGTTGAGGCCTCTTTGTTGGTTGGCTTTTAGTCAGCAAAGCTTCACTTAGATCCTGTACTTTAGCAGGTGTTCCTCCTGAGGGAGGAAGCGGTGGAAGTGTTTGTGGTGGTGGGCTTATGTATCCATCTGAAGAACACTTTTTAAAGGATCTACTGGGATTTTCAGATGGTGTTTGTCCTGGTGATACTTGTGTTCTAACAAACTGCCTGGAGTGTTGCTTCTCTTCATATTCTGGTGGGTCATCTGAAGTAATATTATGATCCACACAGCTTGGAATTTTCCACTTCAATTTGTAATCCTTTGTAGATTGATGGTGTTTAACTTGAGGCTGTAGCTCTTTAACGATGATATCACTTGCTTGTGGTGTCTCTGAACTGAGCTCTGTAGCTGAAGCTGGATTCATGTTTATTGACAGGGAATTGCTAGTTTGCAATGAGTTCTCTTCCTTGACTTTGTCTTCTGAGGTGCAGGTTTGTAATGGTACCTCAAGTGTGTTGACATGCTTTGGGGGGGAGTGAATTGGTTCACTATCAAATAATCCTATATCGGCTTGAAAACCTTTCTCTTTGATGATCATTGAAACTGAATGGCTGTTTTTTGATGGAAGACATTGTGGATTTGGTTTCTGCCCCTCCCTGTTTGGCGGTGAGGTTTCACTTCCTTTATCGAGTTGATCTGCTGCACAGTACACCTCCATGGGTGGCACACTCTCACAGTAGATTTCGGAGATTCCAGATGTATCTGAAAGATTGTGGTTTGGTGGTATCATGGATTCCTCCTTTAAATCCTTCTTTGTGATACTGTTCGATTCACTTTCTTCAAAATCACATGTTTTTGGTACTGCAACAGAAGCATATTCCCTGTTTTGACAAGGAAGTATCTTTTGAGTGGTGCTTTTAAACACCTGTTTCTTAACAATTAGCTGTTGGCTTTTATCCACCATGCTGTCCTGTCTGGTTATTGTCTTGCACTCTGGTGGAGGAGATGTGGGATCCAGCACGCTGTCCTGTCTGCTTTTTGACTTGCACTGTATCAGTAATGGCAGAGGAGATGTGGGATCCAGCATGCTGTCCTGTCTGCTTATTGCCTTACACTCTGGTGGAGGAGATGTGGGATCCAGTATGCTGTCCTGTCTGCTTATTGCCTTGCATTCCATCAGTAATGGCAGAGGAGATGTGGGATCCAGCATGCTGTCCTGTCTGCATATTGCCTTGCACACCGGTGGAGAAGATGTGGGATCCAGCACGCTGTCCTGTCTGCTTATTGCCTTGCATTCCATCAGTAATGGCAGAGGAGATGTGGGATCCAGCATGCTGTCCTGTCTTCTTACTGCCTTGCACTCTGGTGGAGGAGATGTGGGATCCAGCATGCTGTCCTGTCTGCTTTTTGACTTGCACTGTATCAGTAATGGCAGAGGAGATGTGGGATGCAGCATGCTGTCCTGTCTGCTTATTGCCTTGTAGTCCGGTGGAGGAGATGTGGGATCCAGTATGCTGTCCTCTCTGCTTTTTGACTTGCACTGTATCAGTAATGGCAGAGGAGATATGGGATCCAGCATGCTGTCCTGTCTGCTTATTGCCTTGTAGTCCGGTGGAGGAGATGTGGGATCCAGCATGCTGTCCTGTCTGCTTATTGCCTTGCATTCCATCAGTAATGGCAGAGGAGATATGGGATCCAGCATGCTGTCCTGTCTGCTTATTGCCTTGCACACCGGTGGAGGAGATGTGTGATCCAGTATGTTGTCCTGTCTGCTTATTGCCTTGCATTCCATCAGTAATGGCAGAGGAGATATGGGATCCAGCATGCTGTCCTGTCTGCTTATTGCCTTGCATTCCATCAGTAATGGCAGAGGAGATGTGGGATCCAGCATGCTGTCCTGTCTGCTTATTGCCTTGCACTCCGGTGGAGGAGATGTGGGATCCAGCACGCTGTCCTGTCTGCTTATTGCCTTGCATTCCATCAGTAATGGCAGAGGAGATATGGGATCCAGCATGCTGTCCTGTCTGCTTATTGCCTTGCACTCCGGTGGAGGAGATGTGGGATCCAGCACGCTGTCCTGCCTGCTTATTGCCTTGCATTCCATCAGTAATGGCAGAGGAGATGTGGGATCCAGCATGCTGTCCTGTCTGCTTATTGTCTTGCATTCCATCAGTAATGGCAGAGGAGATATGGGATCCAGCATGCTGTCCTGTCTGCTTATTGCCTTGCACTCCGGTGGAGGAGATGTGGGATCCAGCACGCTGTCCTGTCTGCTTATTGCCTTGCATTCCATCAGTAATGGCAGAGGAGATATGGGATCCAGCATGCTGTCCTGTCTGCTTATTGCCTTGCACACCGGTGGAGGAGATGTGGGATCCAGTATGTTGTCCTGTCTGCTTATTGCCTTGCATTCCATCAGTAATGGCAGAGGAGATGTGGGAGCCAGCATGCTGTCCTGTCTGCTTATTGCCGTGCACTTTACCAGCAGTGGTGGAGGATATGTGGGTGGTTCCAGGGTTTGTTCTTGATCTGCAGGCTCCGGAGAAATAATAGCTGATGCCTTAAAGGATAAATTGTAGGTATGTTTGACAAGCTTTCTGACATCTCTAACCTTATGCATTGGCACTTTTGGTTTGTTTTTTAAATTGCTGTCTTTAACCTCTAGCTGGGACAGTTTCTCAGATTGTTGTTGATCCATACATGTAGTGGCTCTACTTTTAAACAGCGGTTCTGAGTTTTGTTTTGCAGAGCTCTTGCCTTCAGTATTGGGAGATAAAAGTCTTGCAATGCTAAAAGTATGATTCTTCTTTTCAGTCCTATTCCTGGGTCTCAAAGTTATCTCTGGTGTTTTTGATGTAAACACATTTCTTATAAAGTGCTGAGTGTCGTCTGTTTTTGCTTCATGTTCATCATTCTTTGGAGATTCATATGCTGACCAAACAGAAGTTGGCTCTGCTGGTGCACTTTCCAAAGAATCTTTAGCAACATAACTTTCTGAATCCCCCAACTTTATTTCACGGTTAGTGCATGCTATTGGTTTTGCTACATCGTTAACATGATTGTTATCTCCATATAATTTCCTATTGCTCCATGGTATTCCTATTCTAGACTTGTTACCCTGTGCACTGGTAATGATGGCTGCATCAGAATCTCTTCTTAAACTAGTTTCATAGCTTTGGAAACCATACTTGCAAACTGGCTTCTCTTGTGTTTTTGAATTTAAACCGTTGTGCATTATTAGTTTGCTTACCTTATTTGCTTTGCTTGAATTGAATTTGCTTTGCATGAGAGAATCCATCTGTAAGTGTTCTGAAGAAAAGCTGCCATCTGATGTCACCCCAGAGCTGTAATACAGGTTTCCTCGGGATGGAGTGTTAGAATATTTGAATTCTGTGTCACACACCGAGGAAGGACTTCGCAGAGACGATGGCTCTGCATCTTGAACATCCCCACGATCCAGCTGCAGTTTATGTTCATGTTGCATTTTTTTAGATAAAACATTTTTTATAAGACAGGATGCAATTTTAGCTTTGCTAGATGTTTCATCCAAAGACACTGATTTGTGTAGTTTCTGTTTTTTATTATTTTCATCCAACACCTCTGCATGTTTATTTGATTCACCCTGAATAACCGCAGGAGTGCTGTGTTGACGAATGAATATATCCTGAGCATGTCTTTCAAAAGGTCTGGATGTAGGCTGGCATTCAGCAAGCCCGCTTGATGGAAAAACATTCCCCTCTTGTCTTTTGAGTTGAATTTGGCGTTTTGGGACAGTCCTGTTGCTGCAGCTCGTGTTTAATTGATCTTGGTTTTCCAGAACAACATCCACACATTCAAAATTCCCCATCTCAAATCTGTCAACAAGATCTTTGTTTTCAGGTAAATCTGCATAATTAATTCCAGACCCACGAAAATCAGCATAATCTGGCCAAGCATTTACTCCACAACTCCCTTCTGTCGATGGCTGTGACACATTGGTAGAAGATCTATAGTAACTGGAGTTATAGATGGCAAGGTAATCATCTTGAGGGTATGATAAACTTTTAAAGGCCAAATCTGTGAGACATTTGACTTCATTGTCAGCTTCATCGAATTCACTTCCCATGCTTGAGGTTTCACTGGTACAATCTGCTCCTCCGCGCCTGTTGGGTTCTGAAAAGGTGCTTCTTTTGTGGGCTGTCGAGTTCTGTTTCTTGGTGTCCCAGAGCTTTTCTTCCTGGGTTGTGGAGCTGAAACGGCACGCTGAGTCACTACACCCCGTCATTCCTGGCTGCTCTTCTCTGACTGGAAGCTGTGTGCTGCTGTGCTCAGGAATGTTTCTATTCTTGGAGGAGAGTGACAGCTGAGCCTGTCTCTCTGTGCCAATGCCACTTCTGTCTCTCCCACTCACTGCTGGATCCTTTACACAGTGTCTGCTGACAGACCTTGAATTACTCAGGTTTAGATCAGTTGAGACCACACTTAGATGAGGTTTATCCCTCATCGTTATGGAAAGATATTGCTGGTCACCACCTTTATTTGTATTCACATTAAAACTCTGCTCACTCTTCTTCCATGGACCTGAATTAGAAGTCATTTCATTATCCTGGTTACTATAAGTATTTTCATCAGTGTTTCTGTTTTTTGAAGCCTTGTAGAATAAGTGCTCTGTTTTATAAGTAGATTGTGAGAAATCCCTTTCGTAGCTGGCTGCGTGTTCTGTATCTGTTTGTTCGGGAGAGAGGTCCTCTTTGGTGACTTCAAAGGTTTCACTGCAGTTGCTGAAATGTCCGGCTGTTTCTGAACACAAGGCAGTATGATATGACCCTGAAGAATCATCAGCCTTACATTCAGCAGATTCAAAACTGATGAAAGGATTTGTGTTGGAATACATCTGGATTTCACTGTCGTCCCCAAAAATATCATCCAATGACGTCCTTTCTGTTATATCAGTCTGATTGTTTATGATTACACTGTCAGTGATTGCACTTGAAAAGAAATCAGTCATAGTGCCATCATTATTTTGAATATTAAGGTCACCTCCTGTTCTTCTCAGAGAGGGAATGTTTGTACTTGAAGAGGACATGTTTCCATGTAAAGAAGCGATTGTAACAGCAGAACAGTTCGCATTTGCATCACTGTGCCCAACACTTTCACTTGCTTATTTTCTCATTCCAGGTGTAACAGTTTCAATGATCCTCAGCCTAAATTACCAAGAAAAGAAAAGATGATGTAGGTCACATATATGCATATCAGTATTCCAACATGTGCAGTGATGTGTTTTCCTGCTGTAACACTTAACCATACTAATACTCTATACAGTGTAATGTACCAGTTAGACGCTATCTTGAATACTGTGTCAAGCTTTGGTCACCTCAATGCAAAAAATACATGGTTGCTTGAGAAGGTACAAAGAATGGCAATGATCCAGGACTTAATGGCATGAGCTGTGAGGACAAGCTCAAAGAAATACATTTCTTCAGCATAGAAAAAAAGAAAGAGGGGAAGTTTAGTAAAATCTTAACTGGATCAGACAAAGTTAACCCACGTCACAGCTTTAAACTTAGCACAGAGCAGAACAATAGGCTATAAATGGAAGCTGAGTAATAGAATAGATCAGAAGCAGTTTCTAACAGAGTAGTACGTGCATGTAATAGCCTAGCAAGTAGTAGGATCTAACACACCAGGAACATTTAAAAAACAATTTGATTGTGTCTGGTTAAATTTGATCCTCATAGCAGGGAAATGGTGTGCCATGAAGGGATGAGGCTTGATGGGCCAAAATGATCTTATTGTTCTTAGTTTTACATGTGCTTGCTTTGCAAATACGTCAAATCTCCCTTCTAAAATCCACAAGCACACTTATGTTACACATGCTAGAACCCCCCTTCAGTGCTGCACAAGGAGAGCTATTTAAGTCAGGCTCCATTGAAAACACTAGAGATCCAAAGTACCTCTTATTACACTAAGAGTACTATCCCACACAATTCTCTCTCTCTCTCTCTCTCTCTCTCTCTCTCTCTCTCTCTCTCTCTCTCTCTCTCTCTCTCCATATATATATTAAGGAAGAAACCCGGTGGTATCTGCCTCGCCTCCACTTCTGACAACAATGTAGCGACTGTGTGCTGGGTTTCAGCACCGGTGCAGAAAAGACAGGACACCAGCTCTCTCTCCCAAAAAGTTTAAAGTCATAAAGTCTCGCTCCTCCATATGCGCAGGCAAACTCGCCACACACAGGTGGGTAAAACTATCAATGACTCAATGAGTCGGTACCCAATAAGGCATTGTAAGGGGACTGAGTGGAGAAGCTACTAGAACGTGATTCATTATAAAAATAAAACATACAACTGACAAATAAATATGTGAAATATAACAGGGGCATTATTGACTCTGTTACAATCTTAACTATCTTTTAATGAATACGAAACAAAAGATTTGAACACGAACAAGTAACATATTATTTCTGTGTGTGTGTGTGTGTGTGTGTGTGTGTGTGTGTGTGTGTGTGTGTGTGTGTGTGTGTGTGTGTGTGTGTGTGTGTGTGTGTGTCCTGGGCCAATCTAGATTCGCCCGATTGGACGTGGACAAGTGCCGAAAAAAAGTGGTAACTTTGGGATTCGCCAAGAAGCCCTTGGCGAAACTAGATTGACCCGGGCAAAACTAGACTCGTCAGAGCACCAGGTTTCGCCCTTAACATTTATATATATATAAAACATTCCTGTTGTTGTTTAAAATTATACTAAAATATATTTAATCTTTATTAAGTGTTCAGATATTGTTAATATGTTTATGTGTTCGATTGGACATCCTACCACACATATAAACATACACTAGTTTTAAAGTCTTTTAGTACATGTGGTCAGGTGGGGTCCAGTTACCTGTAACACAGGAACAAATGGGGAGAGGAAACTAAGTACAGTGCTCCCTCGTTGTTTTAAGAATGGGTACAGTGCTCCCTCGTTGTTTTAAGAATGGGTACTAATGTTAGAACTAAAGTTTCGTGTCTCAAGGTATACAATCCCTTATGTTTTCCAAAAAGAGCAACTGACAGCTTTTTAATAAATATTTGGCACATTTAGTGAAAAGTGAGGGGCAATGGCACTGGCTCCAGGAAGCAGTGGAGCTGGCGGACGCCATGCAAGTTTCCCCTTACATTCCAGGGCCTCTCAAACACAGACTAATTGACTAATGTCCACTGGCTGCCATATTGAGGCTACCAAACGTATGTAACCTCCGGAGATGAAAGTCTAGTAGATTCACTCTGTGTGTCACCCTGCCACCCAGGACAGACCTGTTAACTGCCTTCACAGCTTTGTATTTTGTTGTCTGTTTCCTAAAAGTTGGACTTATCAAGTACTTGCACTGAAGGGTTCAAATGTGGAAAAGCACTTCCTGGCTGTCACATTTCTATGTAGATTCCGTATGCATTCTTCTGTTTTGTTAAGTAATTAATTACACTAAATTACTGTTATAATTGAGAAAATAAATCACTCAACTACAGTACAGTGCAAGATGAAACACAGACACCATAAAAAAACCCTGGTTTTGCTTGTATACAATTTTTGGAAAAAATAGTTTAGGCTTTAAATGTGAATTGTAATAAACAATAGCGTAAGTCTTTCAGAATTTCAATAAGCCAACATTTACATTGCATGATACTGGATATAGAGAAAAAATATCTGGACTAACAGAAATTAATAACAGAAAATATACATTGAATTGTCACTTGTTTAAAAAACGTTTCATAAATATATATTCAAAACATAGTGAATCTGTATAACACAAAAGATTGAGTGAAGTTGTAACGATTCTTTAGTAAGCATATCTCATGAGTGTTTAAGATTAAGGATAATATTACCTTAAGGGAATCAACGCAGGCTGAAAACCCAGTGCAGTCAGGCAGTGGTGGATTCCCAGTCTTGCTGCAGGTTTCAATATTAATGTCCAATTCATTCAAATGGAAGGAAGAATTCCTCTAGCAATAAAAATACACAATTGTGTCTTTCTGACTGATACACATTGTCTGTTCTGTTTCCCTACAAAAAAAAGCAGATCACGTGACATACACACATTATACTTTGTTTTAAAGATCTCTTCTGACAGATGATTGTGCTTGTAGACTTTATTGCATGTTACAGTTAGAACCCTTTCCATTCAGATAAGAAGAGTGCAGTTTATAGCAGCAGCAGGTGCGAAACATCCAAGTGGAATTGGACACTCCAAGCCAGCATGGTCACGGGGCCAGCTAAATTTAAACTGCTCTATCACAAGAGATATATACTGGCTGACCCAGATATGGCAACCGTCTGTGCACCAAAGAATATTTAGAAATTACCCTAATTAGCCTCCGCAGGGGGTTACCCCCGGCAACGGGATATAGTGGAGGGTGTCATGTGCATGTCACACCTTACATTTCTGCAATATCTGGACAACTGCTTATTACACTGTGAGGGAGCGTGGCATTGTTAACATTATTAATATATAGCTGCAGAAGGGATTATTACACTGTGAGGGAGCGTGACATTGTTCACATTATTATTATATATCTGGTGAAGGGATTATTACACTGTGAGGGAGCGTGGCATTGTTAACATTATTAATATATAGCTGCAGAAGGGATTATTACACTGTGAGGGAGCGTGGCATTGTTAACATTATTATCTGGACAACTGCTTATTACACTGTGAGGAAACACACAGGCAGGTACTGCAGTGCAAAAAGACGCGCTGTGCGCCGTTTATTTAAATAACAAGAACAAATAAAATATTTAAATAAAAAAGCAGCCTTCATTTATTTATTTATTATCTTTGATTTTTACCCTCCTCTCTCTTGCTCCTCCGGCATTTCAAAACAAAAATAATACATCATGGCGGACAGCACCTCGCTCGTCCTTGCCAAACAATAACAACTACGGCTTTTTACCGTCATAGTTAAACATAATAAATCATAACAATAACAACAACAACAACAACAACAACAACAACAACAACAACAACAACAACAACAATAATAATACAACAAAACAAATACAAAGTAATCAATTTCACAGGGGCGGAGGGGTACCCCATTTTAAAAATAAATAATATATTTATGGCAGGGTTTCAGATTCAGGGTATATGTGGGGTCTGTCTGTCCCTGCATTTCTCCATCTGTACGTCACACTTATATGTTTGCATATCTGGAGAACTGCTTATTAAATTGTGCTGAAACTTGCTGTTACCATTATTTAGCAGAAGTTATTGGGAGGATCAGAATGAGGGGATATGTGCTGGAATCTCTGTCTTTACACCCATCTGTCACACTTCCATGTTTACATGTATCTTTAATACAACAAGTTATTCCACATTGTAAATCAGTCATTTTAATATACTTCCCCATGATATTAACACATCATTTGCTTACCACATGACATCTAAAATAACACATCCAATTGTATTAACCTATCCATTGCCAGTTCTTATTCTTTCTATTCTGTACATACGTTTTCTTTTCATCATTCTGACAGCTCTAATTCTGAATTCACAGCCATAGTGGGGGATGTACAGTATGTTTGCTGTTTCAATAGGTATAGTTCATAGCCCTTCTTTATACTGTGATACTAGCACTAGTCTTCTCACTGCAGTGCATCACTGCCTTACAAATAGCTTGACAGGTTACTACATTTATTAGTTTAATCAGAGCAGTGTGTCACTGAAAACTGCTTTAGGTATGTCCGAATAAAGGTTGTCTGCTGTTGCATTCGTTCTGATGAAAATGTACTGGAATATTTACTAGGAACGACCACTGCCAGGACATGCAGTTTGTATTGGATTTGCACAATTGCTTAAACTGCAGTTTCAGGTGCCATGTTCCATCATAACCAGGCCCTGTTACCAACCACGACCGCTCTGAAAGGATAAACACCAGACAGCACAGCAATGAAGGTGAAAGTATCCATCACGACCGCTCTGGAAGGATTAAACACCAGACAGCACAGCAATGAAGGTGAAAGTATCCATCACGACCCCTCTGAAAGGATAAACACCAGACAGCACAGCAATGAAGGTGAAAGTATCCATCACGACCGCTCTGAAAGGATAAACACCAGACAGCACAGCAATGAAGGTGAAAGTATCCATCTCGACCGCTCTGAAAGGATAAACACCAGACAGCACAGCAATGAAGGTGAAAGTATCCATCACGACCCCTCTGAAAGGATTAAACACCAGACAGCACAGCAATGAAGGTGAAAGTATCCATCACGACCCCTCTGAAAGGATTAAACACCAGAAAGCACAGCAATGAAGGTGAAAGTATCCATCACGACTGCTCTGAAAGGATAAACACCAGACAGCACAGCAATGAAGGTGAAAGTATCCATCACGACTGCTCTGAAAGGATAAACACCAGACAGCACAGCAATGAAGGTGAAAGTATCCATCACGACTGCTCTGAAAGGATAAACACCAGACAGCACAGCAATGAAGGTGAAAGTATCCATCACGACCGCTCTGAAAGGATAAACACCAGACAGCACAGCAATGAAGGTGAAAGTATCCATCACGACTGCTCTGAAAGGATAAACACCAGACAGCACAGCAATGAAGGTGAAAGTATCCATCACGACCGCTCTGAAAGGATAAACACCAGACAGCACAGCAATGAAGGTGAAAGTATCCATCACGACCGCTCTGGAAGGATTAAACACCAGACAGCACAGCAATGAAGGTGAAAGTATCCATCACGACCCCTCTGAAAGGATTAAACACCAGACAGCACAGCAATGAAGGTGAAAGTATCCATCACGACTGCTCTGAAAGGATAAACACCAGACAGCACAGCAATGAAGGTGAAAGTATCCATCACGACCCCTCTGAAAGGATTAAACACCAGACAGCACAGCAATGAAGGTGAAAGTATCCATCACGACCCCTCTGAAAGGATAAACACCAGACAGCACAGCAATGAAGGTGAAAGTATCCATCACGACCCCTCTGAAAGGATTAAACACCAGACAGCACAGCAATGAAGGTGAAAGTATCCATCACGACCCCTCTGAAAGGATTAAACACCAGACAGCACAGCAATGAAGGTGAAAGTATCCATCACGACCGCTCTGAAAGGATTAAACACCAGACAGCACAGCAATGAAGGTGAAAGTATCCATCACGACCGCTCTGAAAGGATTAAACACCAGACAGCACAGCAATGAAGGTGAAAGTATCCATCACGACCGCTCTGAAAGGATTAAACACCAGACAGCACAGCAATGAAGGTGAAAGTATCCATCACGACCGCTCTGAAAGGATTAAACACCAGACAGCACAGCAATGAAGGTGAAAGTATCCATCACGACCCCTCTGAAAGGATAAACACCAGACAGCAGGGCAATGACGGTGAAAGTATCCATCACGACTGCTCTGAAAGGATAAACACCAGACAGCACAGCAATGAAGGTGAAAGTATCCATCACGAACCCTCTGAAAGGATAAACACCAGACAGCAGGGTAATGAAGGTGAAAGTATCCATCACGACCGCTCTGAAAGGATAAACACCAGACAGCAGGGCAATGAAGGTGAAAGTATCCATCACGACCCCTCTGAAAGGATAAACACCAGACAGCACAGCAATGACGGTGAAAGTATCCATCACGAACCCTCTGAAAGGATAAACACCAGACAGCAGGGCAATGACGGTGAAAGTATCCAGAATGTTAGGTATGCAGACTGGTTTAACCCCTAAAGTGGACTGTGGGTTGACTTGACCCCTATAGGGGACTATGGGTTGATTTGACCCCTATAGGGGACTGTGGGTTGACTTGACCCCTATAGGGGACTATGGGTTGATTTGACCCCTATAGGGGACTGTGGGTTGACTTGACCCCTATAGGGGACTGTGGGTTGCACTGGCCATTGGTCGCCCTGGGATAGCTAGCACACAGTCAACAATGCAGGAGAAAGTCTCAGTGCATTGTGCACATTCTGAGGCATGAGTGGAGTGCCCTGGTTTTGAATGTCTGCCGGTGTTTATGCTTTCCTCTCTTCAGCACAGGGTGCAGTCTGTGCTGCTCCCGCAGCGGGCCCATCAGTCCGAGGTCCATGATACAGCCACGTGTGCTTCAAGTGAAACACACTTACTGGCTTTATACAAGTAGCAGGTTCCACATAACTGGGTTTCTCAATAGTAGCAGTAACTGCATGTATACATACAGGTACGTTGGCATAGGGCCTTTCTCCCCTATATCAGGTAAGGCCTGCATACATACAGCCTACTGTGGATCTGCTCAGGTTACTCTCCAACACTATTCTCCAGCAGGGACAGAGTTTTTGCACCGGCACCCTTATACAGTGCCTTGCGAAAGTATTTGGCCCCCTTGAACTTTGCGACCTTTTGCCACATTTCAGGCTTCAAACATAAAGATATGAAACTGTAATTTTTTGTGAAGAATCAACAACAAGTGGGACACAATCATGAAGTGGAGCGAAATTTATTGGATATTTCAAACTTTTTTAACAAATAAAAAACTGAAAAATTGGGCGTGCAAAATTATTCAGCCCCCTTAAGTTAATACTTTGTAGCGCCACCTTTTGCTGCGATTACAGCTGTAAGTCGCTTGGGATATGTCTCTATCAGTTTTGCACATCGAGAGACTGACATTTTTGCCCATTCCTCCTTGCAAAACAGCTCGAGCTCAGTGAGGTTGGATGGAGAGCATTTGTGAACAGCAGTTTTCAGTTCTTTCCACAGATTCTCGATTGGATTCAGGTCTGGACTTTGACTTGGCCATTCTAACACCTGGATATGTTTATTTGTGAACCATTCCATTGTAGATTTTGCTTTATGTTTTGGATCATTGTCTTGTTGGAAGACAAATCTCCGTCCCAGTCTCAGGTCTTTTGCAGACTCCATCAGGTTTTCTTCCAGAATGGTCCTGTATTTGGCTCCATCCATCTTCCCATCAATTTTAACCATCTTCCCTGTCCCTGCTGAAGAAAAGCAGGCCCAAACCATGATGCTGCCACCACCATGTTTGACAGTGGGGATGGTGTGTTCAGGGTGATGAGCTGTGTTGCTTTTACGCCAAACATAACGTTTTGCATTGTTGCCAAAAAGTTCGATTTTGGTTTCATCTGACCAGAGCACCTTCTTCCACATGTTTGGTGTGTCTCCCAGGTGGCTTGTGGCAAACTGTAAACAACACTTTTTATGGATATCTTTAAGAAATGGCTTTCTTCTTGCCACTCTTCCATAAAGGCCAGATTTGTGCAGTATACGACTGATTGTTGTCCTATGGACAGAGTCTCCCACCTCAGCTGTAGATCTCTGCAGTTCATCCAGAGTGATCATGGGCCTCTTGGCTGCATCTCTGATCAGTCTTCTCCTTGTATGAGCTGAAAGTTTAGAGGGACGGCCAGGTCTTGGTAGATTTGCAGTGGTCTGATACTCCTTCCATTTCAATATTATCGCTTGCACGGTGCTCCTTGGTATGTTTAAAGCTTGGGAAATCTTTTTGTATCCAAATCCGGCTTTAAACTTCTCCACAACAGTATCTCGGACCTGCCTGGTGTGTTCCTTGTTCTTCATGATGCTCTCTGCGCTTTAAACGGACCTCTGAGACTATCACAGTGCAGGTGCATTTATACGGAGACTTGATTACACACAGGTGGATTCTATTTATCATCATTAGTCATTTAGGTCAACATTGGATCATTCAGAGATCCTCACTGAACTTCTGGAGAGAGTTTGCTGCACTGAAAGTAAAGGGGCTGAATAATTTTGCACGCCCAATTTTTCAGTTTTTTATTTGTTAAAAAAGTTTGAAATATCCAATAAATTTCGTTCCACTTCATGATTGTGTCCCACTTGTTGTTGATTCTTCACAAAAAATTACAGTTTCATATCTTTATGTTTGAAGCCTGAAATGTGGCAAAAGGTCGCAAAGTTCAAGGGGGCCGAATACTTTCGCAAGGCACTGTATGTCTCCCATAGTAAAATCACAGCAACAAGTAATAAAGCATAGTGGAAGCAAATCATCATAAGCAAGCGTTGTAAAGTACAAAGAGGTATAAAAAAGCATATTTAAAAAACAATGCAAACCATGATAAATTATGGTAAATACACAGTATAACCATTGTAAAAGCATGGGTAACGCAACACATTTACCGGGGTAAACTCTTATAAGGGCAGTACTGATAAAGGGGCAGATATCATCACAAGTGTTGTTGCAGATTAAAACACTAAAATGTGTTTGGCCAACCAAGTTGTGTACCACACTGAGGAACTTCCAAGTCAACATCCCCAGTTCTCAAACAGCAAACTCTTACACTACCTTTAAAAACATGAAACAACAAAAACCAAAATCTACAACAAGCTGCTACAAGATAGCTTCCAGACTGGTAGCTGTATTTTTAATGTATCCTTCCTCTGAAAACTGTGCTACAGTGTACTTCAATTCAAATGTGAAGTAAAAACTTCTAAATACAAACATCCTGTATGTGTATCAGTAGTTATTACTCTCACAGTACTCAATGACTGTATGTGCTGTATCTTCTATTCCATATACACATCCTGTATGTGCATCAGTAGTTATTACTCTCACAGTAGTCAATGACTGTGTGTGCTGTATCTTCTATTCCATATACACATCCTGTATGTGTATCAGTAGTTATTACTCTCACAGTACTCAATGACTGTGTGTGCTGTATCTTCTATTCCATATACACATCCTGTATGTGCATCAGTAGTTATTACTCTCACAGTACTCAATGACTGTGTGTGCTGTATCTTCTATTCCATATACACATCCTGTATGTGTATCAGTAGTTATTACTCTCACAGTACTCAATGACTGTGTGTGCTGTATCTTCTATTCCATATACACATCCTGTATGTGCATCAGTAGTTATTACTCTCACAGTACTCAATGACTGTGTGTGCTGTATCTTCTATTCCATATACACATCCTGTATGTGTATCAGTAGTTATTACTCTCACAGTAGTCAATGACTGTGTGTGCTGTATCTTCTATTCCATATACACATCCTGTATGTGCATCAGTAGTTATTACTCTCACAGTACTCAATGACTGTGTGTGCTGTATCTTCTATTCCATATACACATCCTGTATGTGCATCAGTAGTTATTACTCTCACAGTACTCAATGACTGTGTGTGCTGTATCTTCTATTCCATATACACATCCTGTATGTGTATCAGTAGTTATTACTCTCACAGTACTCAATGACTGTGTGTGCTGTATCTTCTATTCCATATACACATCCTGTATATGTATCAGTAGTTATTACTCTCACAGTAGTCAATGACTGTGTGTGCTGTATCTTCTATTTCTCTTTTATTAGATTAAAAAAAATACAAGACAGGATACATTGGCACCAGCATGTAATACAAACAAGAAAAAAAAAAAAAACATTGAATCATTTATTCATTCATTTCTGATACATTTGAAAGGTTTTTCTTTCACCTCTAATGACATTAAGACAGTGAAAGATGTTACATCACGAGTCTCTTAATATAGGACATGATTAGTATGACAGCAGGTTTGCACAACACAAAAACAATGACTAAGCAATAAAGGTCCAATGTTTAAAATGTGTGTAAGGTTGGGGTGTATTCATTTTTGAACTACATAATCATGGTGCTTGATGTGTATCAACTGGGGTTATTTTTTGAAGCTGCTATTTGCAGAGAGTGTAAATGATACTATTAGGGGATTGATTACCTTTCGAGCTGGAATAACCCATGCATGTCTTCCCTCCACATAGTGGAGCAGCATTTTAACAAGGCCCTCATTGCATTGCTCTTGGTTTTTGTTTTCCACATTTTCTTTTCATTTTGACTGAATCTCATCTCCCCATGTCTCCAGTTTCTACTGGCTACAGCAATCCTCCCAATGCTTATTGGACAGGAGGAGTGATGTCATGTTTGGCATGACTCTTTACACTATATACAATCAAACATAAACATCTGTACAATCAAATACAAGTGGTTATAAGGAAACCAGTGCCAATCTAGTGGAGGTAGACTTAGGACAGAGGGAAGGAGGGTGGTGAGGGTATGGAATGGGTTACCTAGTCATGTTGTCTTTGCTGAATCATTGGGATCTCTTACAAGTAAGTACGGTGTTAAAGGACAAAGTGAAAATGCTGTACCATTGTCTAGATTTTGATGGAGAGGGATCAAAACCTGTTTTACAATTCTACTTTTTCAAGTTTAAATCAATACAAGTTTGCCTTAAACATGTAATGAGCAAGGCTTTAAAAAGATACGTACCTCTAATTTTCATAACTTTCATGCAAGTCTTTATTTTTGCTGTAGATTTTGTTATTCCTTTACTCTCCTGTTACATGTCTGGTTCACATATTCTGCTGCATGTTTGAAAGGCTTTGTTGGTACCCTATAAAGGGAAACAGAAGGCGCTCCAGTCTGTGTACAAGACGTCTGTTTCTAGCTATTATACAGCCGTGTCATATGAAGAGGAGCCGCTGGTCCAGTGCCCTGCTGTTCTCTGCTTCTTCTGAAGCGCTTCTGCAATGTAAGCTTCCTGCTTCCTCTGGATCTCAACATCAGTCAGCTGGAGTCTGAAGAAATGCAACAAAACAAATACACTGCAATCACAATTCACACAGACAAGACAGCATCTTTACTGAAGCAATACAACATATACAGTGCCTTGCGAAAGTATTCGGCCCCCTTGAACTTTGCGACCTTTTGCCACATTTCAGGCTTCAAACAAAGATATGAAACTGTAATTTTTGTGAAGAATCAACAACAAGTGGGACACAATCATGAAGTGGAACGAAATTTATTGGATATTTCAAACTTTTTTAACAAATAAAAAACTGAAAAATTGGGCGTGCAAAATTATTCAGCCCCTTTACTTTCAGTGCAGCAAACTCTCTCCAGAAGTTCAGTGAGGATCTCTGAATGATCCAATGTTGACCTAAATGACTAATGATGATAAATAGAATCCACCTGTGTGTAATCAAGTCTCCGTATAAATGCGCCTGCACTGTGATAGTCTCAGAGGTCTGTTTAAAGCGCAGAGAGCATCATGAAGAACAAGGAACACACCAGGCAGGTCCGAGATACTGTTGTGGAGAAGTTTAAAGCCGGATTTGGATACAAAAAGATTTCCCAAGCTTTAAACATCCCAAGGAGCACTGTGCAAGCGATAATATTGAAATGGAAGGAGTATCAGACCACTGCAAATCTACCAAGACCTGGCAGTCCCTCTAAACTTTCAGCTCATACAAGGAGAAGACTGATCAGAGATGCAGCCAAGAGGCCCATGATCACTCTGGATGAACTGCAGAGATCTACAGCTGAGGTGGGAGACTCTGTCCATAGGACAACAATCAGTCGTATACTGCACAAATCTGGCCTTTATGGAAGAGTGGCAAGAAGAAAGCCATTTCTTAAAGATATCCATAAAAAGTGTCGTTTACAGTTTGCCACAAGCCACCTGGGAGACACACCAAACATGTGGAAGAAGGTGCTCTGGTCAGATGAAACCAAAATCAAACTTTTTGGCAACAATGCAAAACGTTATGTTTGGCATAAAAGCAACACAGCTCATCACCCTGAACACACCATCCCCACTGTCAAACATGGTGGTGGCAGCATCATGGTTTGGGCCTGCTTTTCTTCAGCAGGGACAGGGAAGATGGTTAAAATTGATGGGAAGATGGATGGAACCAAATACAGGACCATTCTGGAAGAAAACCTGATGGAGTCTGCAAAAGACCTGAGACTGGGACGGAGATTTGTCTTCCAACAAGACAATGATCCAAAACATAAAGCAAAATCTGCAATGGAATGGTTCACAAATAAACATATCCAGGTGTTAGAATGGCCAAGTCAAAGTCCAGACCTGAATCCAATCGAGAATCTGTGGAAAGAACTGAAAACTGCTGTTCACAAATGCTCTCCATCCAACCTCACTGAGCTCGAGCTGTTTTGCAAGGAGGAATGGGCAAAAATTTCAGTCTCTCGATGTGCAAAACTGTTAGAGACATACCCCAAGCGACTTACAGCTGTAATCGCAGCAAAAGGTGGCGCTACAAAGTATTAACTTAAGGGGCTGAATAATTTTGCACGCCCCATTTTTCAGTTTTTTATTTGTTAAAAAAGTTTGAAATATCCAATAAATTTCGTTCCACTTCATGATTGTGTCCCACTTGTTGTTGATTCTTCACAAAAAATTACAGTTTCATATCTTTATGTTTGAAGCCTGAAATGTGGCAAAAGGTCGCAATGTTCAAGGGGGCCGAATACTTTCGCAAGGCACTGTACACTGCAATCACAATTCACACAGACAACAGACAGCATCTTTACTGAAGCAATACAACATATACACTGCAATCACAATTCACACAGACAACAGACAGCATCTTTACTGAAGCAATACAACATATACACTGCAATCACAATTCACACAGACAAGACAGCATCTTTACTGAAGCAATACAACATATACACTGCAATCACAATTCACACAGACAAGACAGCATCTTTACTGAAGCAATACAACATATACACTGCAATCACAATTCACACAGACAACAGACAGCATCTTTACTGAAGCAATACAACATATACACTGCAATCACAATTCACACAGACAAGACAGCATCTTTACTGAAGCAATACAACATATACACTGCAATCACAATTCACACAGACAACAGACAGCATCTTTACTGAAGCAACACAACATACACTGCAATCACAATTCACACAGACAACAGACAGCATCTTTACTGAAGCAACACAACATACACTGCAATCACAATTCACACAGACAAGACAGCATCTTTACTGAAGCAATACAACATATACACTGCAATCACAATTCACACAGACAACAGACAGCATCTTTACTGAAGCAACACAACAAATATACTGCAATCACAATTCACACAGATAACATCTTTACTGAAGCAAGTTCATACCCATATGTATAACAGTGTATTCAAATCTGATCACTGGTGGGATACAGAAAGTGTGGACAGACACATAGGCAAACCGACAAGACAGAGGAAAATATTGATCATACCCTTTTGTAAACAGATGTGTATTGCTTAAACTAATGTATATGACATGTTCAGGCTTGTTTACTTATATCGATCTTAATTTTGTATTTCTTCATTTTCACAGAGGACATACGATATACTTTACACAGTAACACTTGGCTGGTTTCACTAGACGCCAATTAGCACTAACTACTTTGTTAACTTAGGTAAGGTAGTCCAAACACAGAGTTAATCAGGGTTTGTGAAACTAGACGTTAATGAAACATGTATGTATCCTACTTATCATATTGTGACATCAGTGTATCGGCAAATACAAAACACTAATTGATTTGTCCTTGTATGAAATATGGGAGAGATCAAACACTTCAGGGTGCTTGGACACCTCTGTAGACAACAGTTTCATTCATGATGTTTCAAAGCATGTTGTGTTTGGATTATATGGCAATATTATATAAAAAGAAGCTGAATTTAGCACAATAGTTAAACTAGTCAGGACTTGCGAGATTAATTCATTTGGACATAAACTCAAGTCCTTCGTATTTCATTTTTTATAATTGGAAGTGTTCCAAATTGAATATAAGTTGTGTCTTTTTGTTCAACTATTATGCACAATGGTGTTTTTAGTTATTGGATCTTCTGTTAAAAAAACTAATGTTTGTTCTTTATTTTGAAAAATAAAATGTGTATGCATCGATTATCGTTGATAAATGTCTATACGATAAACTAATACAAAATTAGGGTGCCGACTGCACCACTAACAAATATATATATATATATACATACAGTGCCATGCAAAAGTATTCAGACCCCTGACCAATTATCTCATATTACTGGATTACAAATGGTACATTGAAATTTCGTTCTGTTTGATATTTTGTTTTAAAACACTGAAACTCAAAATCAATTATTGTAAGGTGACATTGGTTTTATGTTGGGAAATATTTTTAAGAAAAATAAAAAACTGAAATATCTTGCTTGCATAAGTATTCAACCCCCACACATTAATATTTGGTAGAGCCACCTTTCGCTGCAATAACAGCTTTAAGTCTTTTGGGGTAAATATGTACCAGCTTTGCACACAGTGTCGGAGTGATTTTGGCCCATTCTTCTTGGCAGATTTGCTCCAGGTTGTTCAGGTTGGTTGGACGACACTTGTGGACCGCAATTTTCAAATAGTGCCACAAGCGTCTCAATGGGATTGAGATCAGGACTTTGACTGGGCCACTGTAGGACATTCACCTTTTTGTTCTTGAGCCACTCCAATGTTGCTTTGGCCTTGTGCTTGGGATCATTGTCCTGCTGAAAGGGGAATTTCCTCCCAAGCTTCAGTTTTTTAGCGGACTGAAGCAGGTTCTCTTGCAGTATTTCCCTGTATTTTGCTCCATCCATTCTTCCTTCAATTTTAACAAGATGCCCAGTCCCTGCTGATAAAAAGCATCCCCACAGCATGATGCTGCCACCACCATACTTCAATGTAGGGATGGTGTGTCTTGAGGCATGGGCAGTGTTAGGTTTGCGCCACACATAGCGCTTTGAGTTTTGGCCAAAAAGCTCTATCTTGGTCTCATCTGACCACAAAACCTTTTCCCACACCGCAGCTGGGTCACTCTCATGCATTCTGGCAAACTCCAGACGTGCTTTCAGATGGTACTTTTTGAGTAACGGCTTCTTTCTTGCCACCCTCCCATACAGGCCAGTGTTATGCAGAGCTCTTGATATGGTTGACTGGTGCACCATTACTCCACTCCCAGCCACTGCACTCTGTAGTTCCTTCAAAGTGATTGCTTCAAAGCCTCTCTGTGGCTTCTCTCACAAGTCTCCTTCTTGTTTGAGCGCTTCGTTTTGAGGGACGGTCTTTTCTTGGCAGTGCCTGGGTGGTGTGATGCAGCTTCCACTTCCTGATTATTGATCTAACTGTGCTCACTGGGATATCCAAACACCCTTTCCCTAATCTATGCATTTGTATTACTTTATCTCTAACTTCTGTAGAATGCTCTTTGGTCTTCATTTTCCTTCAGATTCACAGCCTGACCAATGATCCTTCAACAGCAGGGTTTTTATCCAGAAAATGTGACAGCAGCTTTAATGGTTCACAGGTGGAGGCCAATGGTAAGGTAATTGTGTCCTCATTAGGGCAATTTCTTTCATCGGTGTAAACTGGGAGCTTCCACAGCACAGGGGTTGAATACTTATGGAAGCAAGATATTTCAGTTTTTTTATTTTTCTTAAAAATATTTCCCAACATAAAACCAATGTCACCTTACAATAATTGATTATGAGTTTCAGTGTTTTAAAATAAAATATCAAACAGAACGAAATTCAACGTACCATTTGTAATTCAGTAATATGAGAGAATTGGTCAGGGGTCTGAATACTTTTGCAAGGCACTGCATATATATATAAAATATAGTGGCAAAGTAGGGGGAGGAAAGATGTAGTCCAGGGGTTTGGTACAGGACTACATCCCCCAGAATGCCACAGGAGTGAGCCAGGATGATTTACACATGGCTCTAATTTAATGAGGGACACCTGCCTGGTAATTAGACAGGCAGGTATATAAGCAGGTCAAAATGTTTGGTCATTGTCTGTGTTAAGGCTAAGGCCTGAGGAGAGACCTGGCTGGGAAAAGGTGGAGATTGGGCTGCAGGAAACTGTAAAAAGAAAGAAGGTATTATATTTTGTGAAGACTAGTGTAAGTATCGGTAAACGGTATTTAGTTTGAACTGAAAAAAGGTTTACTTAGGGCTCCAAAGGGGAGTTAGGATTTTGTTTGGTTTGTTTTGTTTATTGTTTCACACAGTGTAGCGCTTGTCAGAGGACGCTGTTATCAATAAAAGTACAGGCACCGCCCTGTTTGAACTTGAAATACTGTTGTCTGCACAGACTCATTTACACAAGAAGACAGCGGTCAAGATCACAGAAAGTGGCAATACTACTACAAAAAGAAGGTCTTTGTCACGAATTATATATATATATATATATATATATATATATATATATATATAATATATATATCCAAAAAGCTCCTACTGTCTAAAGCAAGTGAAGACCTCTCAAACCAGCAGCATGAGTAATCATTGTAGTTGTGTGTGTTTGTTTGTGTGTATGGGGCTAGGGGTCAGTTAAAATGTGCTCTGGACCTTCATCTTGCTGGAATTAACAATTCCAGATCTACACAATAAATAATTGACAACCCCTGCCTTACCTTAAAGAATAAAGAGCTTCAAATCCCAGTTTCTATGATTTTGTTGAGCTTTCTCTTGATAGGTCACATTGTCACATGATTTAAAAAATGTTAATACTTCATGTCCGGCAGTTAGGATTCTTCAAGCAAGTCAGTCTGGTAAAGCCAACTAATCAATCACAATTATTTGGTCATTTTGCTTTTAAAAACTGTTTCTAAAAGCCATGTGTGAATAATATTTATTTTATTTATCTTCAATATTGGTCAAAATGTGTGTTTTTTTTGTGTTTAAAAAAATCCTAACTAAAACATAACAAGAACTATGGGTAATAAAGAGTGGAATAACTTTTGGTGCTGCTATCAATTCAAAACCAGATAGAATAATGTATACATATTAATAACACAGACCTGCTCTCGACTCCAAACCTGATAGAATAATGTATACATATTAATAACATAGAGCTGCTCTTGACTCCAAACCTGATAGAATAATGTATACATATTAATAACTCAGAAAGGCCTGCTCTCGACTCCAAACCTGATAGAATGTATATTAATAACTTACTTCAAGGTTGTTTTGTGCTTTGTGAGTTGGTTGTGAAGCTGCTTGATTTGGTTCTCTTTCTTAATTAAAATATCCTCATGCTTTTGAACTGTGAACTCCATTTCTGAAAGAGGATTATTACAGCACAAAGTTAAGCACAGCATTTCCCAGATCAGTATGACACACCCCCAGGTGGTTCTTTAGGTAAGTAACACAGTACCACTGCAATACCACAAGGTGTCCTTTAATGATGCATGTAACAAACAGAAGCTCAAATGATGGCACACAAAGAAAAAACGATGTCTCTGTGTCAGACATTATAAAGTAGTAGAAGCTAGAACAGCATTTTCACAAATGAATGTTTCATCGGAATTCAATGAATGTTTCCATAAAATTGAAAAAAATTCATTACAAAAAACTTAGTTAAAAAAAGTTATGGTTTAGCTTGATTCAACAAGAGTCAGCAAATACCAGACCATCCATAACTCAGCTGCGTCCTAGTTAGGTCTTTAGCAGAGATACTGAGATGTGATGGGCAGGGTAGCATTCAATGATAAGAGAAGCAGTGACAATGGCAGAGGTGAGAAAATACATTTTAAACCTTAGCAACATTAACAAGGAAAAGTTCCACTAAACAAAGAAAATGCAGTGGAAATCTTTAGCAACACAATGAAAACTTCATATGAGCAATAATGATCAGGTATCCCAATCAAGGATGGAACACTTTGATTTTATTAAGCAATAATGATCAGGTCTCCCAATCAAGGATGGAACACTTTGATTTTATTAAGCAATAATGATCAGAACACTTTGATTTTATTAAGCAGTTAACTTTGAGGTTAATACAAAGAACAACATTGTCTTTTATGTTAAATAACCCATTAGCTGGTGGTTTGCACTTACTGGAAACATTTCTAAACTGTAAAAAAACTGTAAATACTGCAATTAACAGAATGTTAAGTGTGGTGGCTCAAACGACTCATTCAACGAGTTAATGACACAGTCTCCTATCTGGCTGTATCGAGTGGAGACGGGGGACGGGAATTCTCTTAAATGTGTTTTGACCGAGATATTAATGGTTAAAAATCAGAGTTTAACATGAAAACGAAGTTGAAACCATAAATCATGACGCTATAATGTTTAAGTAAAGGAAGAGCATTAGGTATTTTATTTTAAATCACTACTATGTTTGAACTAACATTTTAAAAGAAACAAGTGAAGACAGTGTTTAAATGCTGTTAAGCAAGCGACACTGCAACTGTGTGTAAAAATGACTGAGTTGCATTCAGAACTTCAAACTGTATGAATACGGACAACCAGCAGTGTTTTGAAGAGAACTTACCGTTGCATTTGCTTTTCAGTTTGTCATTTTTTGTAGATTCCTTCAATGCTTTATTTTTAATACTGGCAAGCCTAGATAAAACATAAAAATGTTACAAGAAAGAAAACAAATACATAAATAAATAATGATATATTGCTGCATAAAATTATAAACAAATACCAATACTATTGTTTACACAGTGAAGCATTTCATTTATTATTGGGTTTAGAAATGATTTTAAATAAACTCCTTTAGCAATTTCAGAAATCAATGTTGTCATATTACATGTACTAATCTGTTCAAATATTTTCACATGCTTGTGCATCTAAAGGGAAATAACAGAAATTTCTGGAGGAGTTGCCAAGACTTTTGGAATGTCCAAGAATGTTCCCTCAGAGCAGTACCCCCCCCCCATTCATTTACCCAGCAAAAGGTGGAAAATTATTTAAATGACAGCATGGGAAAATAAAAACCTTACACTTTTTCAAAAGACTTCTTTTCTCTTTGCATCTGGTTTGTGAGGATGTCTATTTCTCCAAGGGCAAACTGCAGCTTTTCAGATTCCTGGTTGAGGAGTGCTTGAGTTTTAGCATGCTGGAGTCTCTCATTCTACAGTGGAAGACAACAGTTTAGATATACATATGTGGATGTACAAAAAAGGCTGAATAAAACATTTCAAATTGTAAACATGTTAAAGGAACACTAAACAAGCTGTAATCTGGAAAACTTTCATTTATAGCAGATCATTTCTGGGCTGCTGCAAGGATAGGGGTAGGGCTGTAAAATCCACATTGCCTAGCGGCCAGGCAATTATTTTGTACTGTGGCCTACGTAAGTTTAAGAGCAATGCAAATTACTCAACACGCACAAATTACGAGCTGCAATCATGATAATGAGGGTCGCAATGAGCGCCACCTGTGCATCGGGGTATTTAACAGACGCACTTACAGCCTAGAGGTGAGGTGAGTTAGGAGTACACAGAGCAGAAGGCGCTAGGACTGCAACGAAGTGTACATTTTGACCTTTGAAGGTTCGGAACACATTACCGAAGAAGGTTTGAACCTTCGATGGTACTCATTTGCATAATTTACTGGTGACGTCACCATAGCTACTTGTTTATATTTGATTGAAAATCCTATTTTACGGGTAATCCATATAAATGGAATAGCCTAAAACATTAACATGTAAATACATTATATATAACAGTAATCATGTTTTTATCATTTAAATAAAAATAAAAAAGCATGTTGTTTACACGTAATTGAAGATGTTTGTGATATATACAGTAAGCTTGCATTTGCAGCAGCACCAACTGCAGCGGACTGAGGCAAAACAAAGCTTTATTTAACAGTGACCGTTCCAAGCAGGTTATCAGTCACATTTCACTACTACTAAAAATATTAATACTACTAATAATAATATGAACTTACGATTGTCAAGTGACTCCAGAGATTGGTTATACCTCCATGACACGAGTTGCTTGCACAGTTTGCATTCAACTTTTTTTTTTTTGATCGTCTGGGCGTTTAACAAAAAAATGCCAAAACTCAGAGGGGTTTCGAGACATTTCTTTCAATACAGCTTATACTATCCAACGCTTTGCTGTCGAGATGGCGAATGAAGAAATTAAAGTTTTGCCGCTGGATAACACAAGCTGGAGGGGGAGGGGTGGAAGTCGCTCAGGTTTTTAAATGAAAATTATTAGTGTTGGTGTGTATTTTGCATGTTTCAAACATATTCTACCATAACACTTCTCTTGCACTGTCTTGTACACTAGATATTCAGTACATATTTTACTGAAGCACTACAACCGCTATAGGTACCCCCCCTCCCCAGTGCTTTGGATACTAGTACACCTGCTCCATACACGGCAGCGGCACCATGCAGAGTTGCTATACGTATAACGATTTGGTAGCGGATTTTAATAACAACTTTTCTTTACGTAATATGCATTATACAAGATGGAATTTTGAATGCAAGTGACATTTAATGTAACATATCCTTACATCAGCCCTTTCATTTTCCAGACACTGCACTTTCACTTGCTGTGCAGCAGCTATTGGACCCGATAGTGCACTGAAATGTTGCAGTTAACAATACAACCTCTAGTCTGTGGGTGTGAGGTTCAGGTAGGGTCCCAACACTGGCTCTTCAGGCGGGATGGGAATTTACAGTGTAATGGCAGGATAAATTGCCTTTTCAGGATAACTTTAGTGACATGTTAAATGACTTTGACAGACTAGTATGTCTGAGTGATGCCCAGGAGTGAATGGGTGTTCAGGGATGAATGGAGGTGCCCTTGCGCAGGAGTGAATGGTGTTCAGGGATGAATGGAGGTGCCCTTGCCCAGGAGTGAATGGGTGTTCAGGGATGAATAGAGGTGCCCTTGCTCATACATCTTGGTGTTGACAGGAAGAGAGTTTTGAATCTCCAAGCAGGGATACATTTTCTTTAAATAAATTACCATTAAAGTCTACTTCACTTTTCACCACAGTGTGGGTTTATCATATAGGAAGCGAGCCCTGTGCAATGATGGCAATGCAGATTTGGTAAGGTTTATGGAATCATTTTGTTTGCACCATGCACTTTAAGATTAAAGTTTAGAAAGCACCTACCTCAAGGTCATTTACAACCTCTTCATATTGTTCTTTTGGTATCAATTCCCGTTCTTTGGTGATCATCTGTAAAAGAGTAGTTTTATATAAACGAAACACAATCCTAATGTTTGAGAAGGAATTCCATACTGGGAAATTCCTGTAGTGGTGGCATTGCTGCTAATATAATACTTAGCATTTTGCGGCACGCAATTGCATAATTATACAACTGGGTTCAAATTAAGAAATACATCATTGTGGTTGATTATCTGGAGTTTTTATTTTCCACTGTGAGTGAATGTTGTGAATGTTATTTTTACAATATGTTGATAACCATATGTAGTGTTGCAGAAGTCCAGTTTGGCTATTGTTTTACAAATGTTAACTTCAAGAGACTACGTGGAAAAACATCGAGTTTGGCAATATTGGCAAGTTGCATATTAACATAAAAAGGCTTGCAATATGCACGTCTTGCCCTTCTCCTCCAAAGGATCAGTTTTGATGGTGCACTCCGAATTGGACTCTGATAACCTGCGCATATTTTAAATGCTTGCAGAGTAAAGGATCTCTATTACAATTGTCTGAGTTCAGTCAGTCGTCATTGTGATGCAATGAAGAGAACATTATGAACTTCTATTACAAACTACAGTAATACTTTAAGAAGGCTAACAATTTGTTTTAGTAAAAATGCTGACGAAGAAACAGAAGTGCATCCTGTGACTGCCATAAACAGCGGTTTAAAGCTGCTTTATATAGGCAGGCTGTGTGGTCCAGTGGTTAAAGAAAAGGGCTTGTAACCAGGAGGTCCCGTTCAAATCCCACCTCAGCCACTGACTCATTGTGTGACCCTAAGCAAGTCACTTAACCTCCTTGTATTCCGTCTTTCGGGTGAGACGTAGTTCTATGTGACTCTGCAGCTGATGCATAATTCACACACCCTAGTCTCTGTAAATCGCCTTGGATAAAGACGTCTGCTAAAAAAACAAATAATATCGGTCAGTGCAGACCTGGGGTTTGGAATTAACGACTTACCTTGCTTTTAAGATTTAATATATATTACAAAAGCATAAATAAGTGCTACACATTTATCTAAAATACTAAAAAAACAACACTGGTAAGTAATGCTATAAACTATTTATTTATTTATCTGCTTTGCTTTTTTCCCCTCACAACTTACAATACTAGAACCGCTGTTTTTTGTATCTGATGAGATCAAATGCGGCAGGTCCAGGAAAAAAAAAAAAATACATAAATACATAAATAAATAAAAGATATTCAGAATGTAGTGTAAAATGCCATTGTCCAGAACAGCAGACAGTCTTTTAAAACAATTAAATAAACAATTATAACTGTACCAATACAGTTCTTAAATTGATGACCAATAAAACATAACTGAGCGTTTGTACAATTTTATTGAATGCAGAGCGCCAGAAAAGAAAAAAAAAGAAAAAACAGCCAAAACATAACCAAACCACCAAAGACAACATTTACTCGCTAGAACTTAAGATGCTTTCAAAACAAGCACTGATCAAGGGGAGTGGACTAAAAGTCGCATGCATTAGTTCACCTAGTATATGTTACCTCAAGTTCAATGTGCAAATAAAACGTGAATTCGTATAATTTGTTTTAGAAAAATCAATAATTCAATTGGCATTCCGTTACTTTAAGCGGGTCGACTCCACCACTGACCACAAGCATTCCAAAGCGCTGCACACACGCACAAAAACAAACAATGAAACCAGTAAAGCAAAACCAGTACAGAGTCTGATCAACACAAACTGAGAAAAAAGTTGGTTTTCATTTTTTAAAAAAGGTGATTTGTAGAAATAGAACCACTAAAAGAGTCAAACTAAAATGCAATACAACTGGAATAACGTTAAATAAATACAAAATACATATGTTTGGGGTTACTTGCAACCCTGTTCACTACTTCAATGCAACTTATTTTTTAGCTGTATGAATCCCACTTGTGTGTGTGCAATGAACACGCTTACCGATCACGGACAGTCAGTGTGTGTGTGCAATAAACACGCTTACCGATCACAGACAGTCAGTGTGTGTGTGCAATAAACACGCTTACCGATCACAGACAGTCAGTGTGTGTGCAATAAACACGCTTACCGATCACGGACAGTCACAGTGTGTTTGTGCAATAAACACGCTTACCGATCACGGACAGTCAGTGTGTGTGTGTGTGTGTGCAATAAGCACGCTCACGGACAGTCAGTGTGTGTGTGTGTGCAATAAGCACGCTTACCGACCACGGACAGTCAGTGTGTGTGTGTGTGTGCAATAAACACGCTTACCGATCACGGACAGTCAGTGTGTGTGTGTGTGTGTGTGTGCAATAAACACGCTTACCGATCACGGACAGTCAGTATACACACACTGTGCCATGTCCGTGTTATAATGTTAACCCAAATACGTATTACTATATTATGGTGATGCTTAAAACAAATTGTATTTGGACATTAACATGTATTAATAATAGAAGATGGATCAAACGCATAACGCAAGTTAAACATATTTTAAAATTGTGTGTAAATATGTAACAAAACAGGAAAGATGGATCTCTCTAGAAACAGGCTCAGGTGACGCGGCTATTTCAAAGAAGAATGCTATCCCGGATTGAAGGATCAAGAAAAGAAATGACATACCGGTATATGGTTTTTTTTTTTTTTTTCAATGAAAATCTCACATACCGTCTCCCTGATTGTGGCTAGGACACGTTGTTGGGTCTGAATTAAATCCCGTAATTGATTGTACACCAGATTATTAGCTTGGATCTCATCCCCCAGCATTATTACAGCTCGGTTTAGATAGAATAACACAAACGTTAGAGTCTAATTTAGACTAGAAACCTTGGAAACAGTGACGCAGTTACCCGCCGGAAATATTCAAAACGGGAGCATTCTGGGATAGGCAATCATTTCAAAAGAAGGGTTCCAGTCCAGGGCAGCACTTTCCAGTCTAATAATTCTGAAGGGAGAAAATCCTTCAGGGTTGTGGCAGGGGTGGTTAAAAGTGATGACTGGTTTGTTATGCACGGCATCCATGACATTTATTATAAAACGGCAAATATTAGAGAATCTCAGGTTCTTTTATAATTATATAAATGTATGCTAACTATCACATTTTCCTACTTGGCGCACTGCGCATGCTGCTATTTTCCGCTTGCTGCTTTCTGCAGACCGAGGACGCCTGACAGATCTATATACAGATGTATAAGTACATGCCAACAGTCCCTATATGGTCGGGACAGTCCCGATTTCCTAGCAATTGTCCCGCGTCCCGATATTTACCCACACAAGAAAAAAAAATCATTTATTCTGCACAGTAGTTAGTGAAAACCACACGCTGTGCTCTTTGTATGGCCGACACATCTGATCAGTAACTTATACAAAGGTAAGAACGTTACATTGTGTCTATTTTTACTGTCATGATGGCCGTGTCGTCTTGAATTGGCTGGTATACGTCTGTTATATGATAATGTGTGTTTTTTGTGCATGACTCCTGTAAGACTCCTCCCATAACAAGCAAAATAATAATAATATAAATAATGCACTTATAGGTGACTGCAATGTTTTTTACATGAAGCGCAGCGCTTTCTCCAAACTGTAATATAAGTAGGCCTCTATGTTCACAGACGAAAAAATGAAGCTTTCAAAGAAAAGAACACCATACCTACAGTGAAACATGGAGGAGGCTCGGTTATGTTTTGGGGCTGCTTTGCTGCGCCTGGCACAAGGTGCCTTGAATCTGTGCAGGGCACAATGAAATCTCAAGACTATCAAGGCATTCTGGAGCGAAATGTACTGTACTGTCAGAAAGCTCTGTCTCATTTGCAGGTCATGGGTCCTCCAACAGGATAATGACCCAAAACACACAGCTAAAAGCACCCAAGAATGGATAAGAACAAAACATTGGACTATTCTGAAGTGGCCTTCTATGAGTCCTGATCTGAATCCTATCGAACATCTATGGAAAGAGCTGAAACTTGCAGTCTGGAGAAGGCATCCATCAAACCTGAGACAGCTGGAGCAGTTTGCTCAGGAAGTGTGGGCCAAACTACCTGTTAACAGGTGCAGAAGTCTCATTGAGAGCTACAGAAAACGTTTGATTGCAGTGATTGCCTCTAAAGGTTGTGCAACAAAATATTAGGTTAGCGGTCCCATCATTTTTGTCCATGCCATTTTCATTTGTTTTATTATTTGCAATATTATGTTGAATAAAAAATCAAAAGCAGTCTGATTTCTATTAAATATGGAATAAACAATGGTGGATGCCAATTACTTTTGTCAGTTTCAAGTTATTTCAGAGAAAATTGTGCATTCTTCGTTTTTTGTGGAGGGGTACCAACAAATTTGAGCACGTCTGTATATACATACACACACACACACACACATACATATCTCTCTGGGATCATTTTAAAATGTATCAGATACAATGGAGATGAAAATGTATAATATTTTGACAGCATAGAAGCACCCATCAAATGTTACTGCTTTCAATAGAGAATTGCCAACCTATTAACAGAGGATTGGGCATATATGGGAACTATATTGATTTATATTTATTATTATTATTATTATTATTATTATTATTATTATTTATTAATACAGCTATTTGTCATGTTGTTGATATTAGTTTGAAAATAAGTAATGCTAATTATATTACATTATTTTAGTTACGCTATATAATTTTTAGAATATTTTTAAACTTCTCTCTATAAACCACCAAGCCGAATTGTTGGATTGTTTTAACTAGACCAAAAAAATAATGTTTATAGCTACAGATGACATTTTTTTACAGATTTTGACCATGTAGTAAATTTTTACAAGGTAGCAAAATTTGACCCTTATACGTGTCATATTTTGTTACTGGTAGCCAATTTTGAGGAAGTAGCAAAAATGTACACTACACCGGTTAAAATAGGAGTGCTTTGAATTGTAAGAATAGCTTCCAATCAATATGCAGCTCAAGAGCCTATATTTTATTATATTTCATATTCCAATAGGAGAATCATGTGGAAGTCTTGCTCTTACTAATATATTACTTGCACCCTGTCTAACAGTTGTTAAGATTATCCCACACGACGACAATTTAACTGTAGTTTTTGCGTGTAATCGTATGTTCCTCATTGTAGGAATTTTCTAATAGTTTATATGTATTAGAACAACTATTTCTTTACAACAGGGAGCTGGGAGGTGTGCTTGAGCCCGGAATGCAGGCGGGCCTCTTTATGTAGCGAAGGAAAGTCTCTGTGCTGGTTCTGCTGTGTTGCACATGAAGACTAGATAGTGCCACATTTGCAGGAAATAAGGAAGGAGGGGTCATAAAAGATATCACTGTTGAAAGTGATAAAACTGCATGGAATGTATTTCCAGGGGCTGATCTCGCTGTAGCCCAGAGCATGCAGCACTGTCCATTTCATTATTTTTTATTTATTTTTTTTGAGCTACACAAATAAACATATATTTGACTTAAACAATATTGTTTATCTGTTTTATTTCCCTACAAGTTCCTCCACAAACTTTCAATGATCCGATATTATTGTTTCAGCTCCTCTTGGCCCTTGTTCCATATAGCTAGGGATGCTCTTGGGGGTGGGGGGCCCTCTCACTTTCACACCACTATAGGAATATGAGCTACAAAACAGAGATCAATACCAATCAGACCAGGAAGCATTGTGGGTCCAACAAGAATCTTTAACTAATGCTTTTTTAAAAGTCTTGTTTAATAAAGTTTGACATATATGAAACTCAAAAAGTCTAGAACAGTTTCATTCATGTCAAACTGCATTTTGTTAAAATGCAAAGGTTTTTAAATCTGTACTCCGAGGTCTCGTTTGTAAAATTTGATTTTTGTTATTTTATGTAGTGTTTGTAGAGCTGTAACAGTCAAGTCAATTTCAGTTTAATGTCATGCATATTTCTTTGTGTTTGCTTAACAGACAAAGAAAAAAATTCAGACAGAATGTTTAATGTCTTAAGAAACAGTTTCCATCCTTATCAGTGAAGGGTTTTTGACCACTGTCACAGCAGAAACATTTACACAATAAAATTGTCTTTTTTACACCATGCCTGTCCAAAGGGGTTAACCCATGTACACTTTAAATAAATACATTTTTTTTACAAAATGTACATATACATTTACAGGTATCACATTTCTAGCTTATATAAAGTGCAGAGACTGAAAAAGAGCAAAAGAGGCTGGATGGGTTTGATAAAGATGTGTGCAAATTCACTAGCCTCTTGTGCCTTTCACCTCTGGATCAAAATGAGGTTAGTGATCTCAACCTCGCCACACAAACACCACACAATTCAGTACAGCTGGCAGTCTGCTTATGAGAGGCTCATGACTAAATGGGCAGGATTGAAATGTGCTCGTCTGCTTACAGAGAGGTGAGGCGACACTCCTGCTAGCTCTGCCACACCTTTCAATAGCACTGAATCAAAAAGAAATACTCAGTGGACAGATACACACAAATATATAAAGGAAGGATTGGGCAGAAGTGTCTGAACATGCTGGAATTCAGAAATTTGAAGACAGGAGAGGTTTAAGATCAGAGTACATCAACAAGAATGATGGTTGAAGGTTTTAAATCACCCAGCATCACATCATACACTGCCCTCCAAGTACTGAGACTGAATAATCCATGGGGTTTGGTGTTTATTTTAACCCTATAATAGGTTTCTGCAAAGGTGACTATCCCAATGTGGTATTACAATGTATTGTCTGCATTGTATGATTATAGTTTTTCAATGAGGAAGCAAGCGAGGCAAAACAGGCAATACCCATCCCCTGTCCCAGTACTTGTTACAGGTATTGTCTGATATAACCCTCATATGTGCTTTAGTCATTTACAAATATTTCTATTAAAAGGGTTTTCATTATGGTACATCATTCATTTGTTTAATTTCTACTTCAGAAGTGGTTGCTTAATAGAGGCAGTGACACGGATGACAACCAACACTTCGCATGGGAAAAGGAAAACACCACAATACACAAGAATACAAAGTCATCGAATTCCACAATTTCCTGGATCTAAAGAATAGGGAACACATTACCGCCAATCCAAATAAAGATGCTTAAATGTGTACAAGCAAGGATTTCACATTGTTCTTTGTCATTGGCCTAGCGTGAGGATAAGCCCATATACAGGATCTCAACACTGCGTTAATGATAATGGGACCAGAGCAACCCCCCCCCCCCCCTCCCCCCCTCCCCCCCATAGGAAATGATGCGGGGTCCTATACTGTAACACAAGAAGGGCATGGGAGAGGAATGCAGGTGGGCTTCACCTACATAACAGTCACAACAACCATTAGGGATGATAGCTATGCTCATGAGAGCTGAGGAAGAGTCTAAAGCTTTGGTTGCACGACTTCTGATTTAAACTGAGGGAAAGGAAAAAACACATTTACCAAAAGCAGATTTTGTTTGAAGACACAAAAAAGTGTTACTTTTCCTAAAACGAGTCATGAATTGTTTTGAACTAGGCCACATTCCTGAGACAAAAATAAGAAACATAACAAACATTTGTGTAATTGCCCTCATGCTAACTTACTACAGAATATAAATGGACTGTGATAAGTAACATAACATCAAGTTATTTTAGCAGTGTGTGTGTGTGTGTGTGTGTGCGCGCGCAAATAACAGTTACAAGAAAAGCAATGGACGCTTACAGTAATGCTATTCCTTAATATAAGGAAAATAAAAGGGATTTCCTTTTCAAACAGGTGCAAACCACACACACACAAAGAGAATGCTGTATCTCTCTCTGTCAGGGTGACAAACCTCATTCACCATCTACACACCTTGAAATATGTTCACCAGTCATTCAATCTAAGATGAAGCTAACGTTGTGTGCAATCTAACATATTTACAAACTTGAAATGATTTGAATTGAAATCCCACTGCCCTGACAAGAGGAGGAGGATTCAAGGCTCAGCCTGAATTGAGCAGGGACACCTGTTTCATTCCCCTCTTTGCCTCCCAATCAGCCTGTTCAGTTTTTCACAGTTTTCAAGCTTCATTGAATCTGCTTTCTGCTTCAGTCGCTCATCCCTGTATAATCTGCCTAAATTGGCCAAATCAGTTTCTGAAAAGAGAAAAAGTTCACACATATCATACACAGTCAGCCCAGGTAAAAAGGCAAATTCTTATCTCTATGTACATTACAAAATGAATACAAATACTCTGATTTGCTTTAGCAAGTATTTGTTTCTTGTCATGTCATTTCTTGTGATGTAGTTCAGTCACAAGTTTACAAACAGCAGTACTAAAAACAAACGCTGTCAAGTCAATTATGTTGTACATGCATGAGGCACTACATCACAATGATGGGGCTCTGTAAACTCTTTGTTAAAATCTAATTGAACATAATCGGTTTACTCTTGAACACACTTACTTTGCTGCTTATCCTTCCAGCAGCTGGTTTGAAGGTAATCAATGTAATCGGTCTCAATAGTGCTTTCTAGCTCTCTTAGTGAGGCTCCCTGGTATTCTTTTTCAAATCCTTTGTCCACGTAATATGGCACTCCCAAGTTTTGTGTTTCTCTTGACACAACCAGACCTAAAGCGCTGCGGATGGCGTACAAAACAAATAAATCAGTAACATACATACGTATAGAATAAAAATGACCAAATTTCATGACAATGAGCAATTATCCAGATATACACAGTGTGATATAAAGATGGAAGGACATACGGACAGACAGACACCCTCTCTAATGACACAATCTGATATTATAAATAAGTTATGCTAAATAATGGTAATACCAATTTTCATGACAACTGGATAAGCAGTTTTCCTGATATATGGTGAAATCCTATGTTCGTCTCAACTATAACGACCCCTTTGAAATCCTATGTTCGTCTCCACTATAACAACCCCTTTGAAATCCTATGTTTCATTCCCCCATTTGCATTAGTAAGACCTCACCTAGAATATTGTGTTCAGTTCTGGTCACCTCGTTACAAAAAGGATATTGCTGCTCTAGAAAGAGTGCAAAGAAGAGCAACCAGAATTATCCCAGGTTTAAAAGGCATGCCATATGCAGACAGGCTAAAAGAATTGAATCTATTCAGTCTTGAACAAAGAAGACTACACGGCGATCTGATTCAAACATTCAAAATCCTAAAAGGTATAGACAATGTCGACCCAGGGGACTTTGACCTGAAAGAAGAAACAAGGACCAGGGGTCACAAATGGAGATTAGATAAAGGGGCATTCAAAACAGAAAATAGGAGGCACTTTTTTACACAGAGAATTGTGATTACCCCAGTAATGTTGTTGAAGCTGACACCCTGGGATCCTTCAAGAAGCTGCCTGATGAGATTCTGGGATCAATAAGCTACAAACAACCAAACGAGCAAGTTTCTCTCGTTTGTAAACTTTCTTATGTTCTTATGTACGTCTCCACTATAACAACCCCTTTGAAATCTTATGTACACCTCCACTATAACAACCCCTTTGAAATCCTATGTACGTCTCCACTATAACAACCTCTTTGAAATCTTATAATACACCTCCACTAACAACCCCTTTGAAATCCTTACGTCTCCACTATAACAACCCCTTTGAGAGGTAATAAATAGAAAATGAAGCGCAGGCCGTTTCAAGTCAATGGAAATCGAAACTTGCAGGCGGAAATGCAGAACTATTTCAAAATAGGGTAAAAACAATACGCTATGTCAGATAGGAACAGACTTTACAGGTGTCACCACAAGGGAAATACAGTCATTGAACTACAGTGACTCAAAATAACTCAAAATAGTGACTCAGAATAACTTTGTTTTGTATTTCAGTTCAATACAAATAATTGTGTGATGTATTTTCATTAAAAGGATATCTACAGAGCCCTTTTGAAGCACATCTAAGGCCAAAGCGCATCAGAGAGGAAGATCATTATTTTAATTGTATAAAACAAGAAATAACTTCTTTCTAAATTTTCATCAAGCATTACAACAATTGGTTGAGCAGTTCTGACAGTATAGGTAAACATGTAAGGGCCCAATCGTTACTGTAAGCAAGGCCAGAACAGAAGCTTGTTAACGGATGAAATGAATTGTGCCTTGGGATCATTCAAGACGAAAGGGGCTATGGAAGATTTTAGAAGTGGGGCAGTGCACTTGCTTCCAACAAGGTTTGGAACAGATGACCAAATGCACAACGACTGGGGTGGGACATGTATTGTCCATTTACCACAGCCAGAGCTTACTAAATATTTTGGTATCTCTGAATAGATAATCATCCGCTCTTTAATTAAATGCAATTGTTATACACAAGCTACTTCACACATCTTTACAACTCACAACCAATGCAACATGAGTTTAACCCCAACAATTGTTTTTTTGCAAAACTGATACAACATGTATTATCACCTATGCCAATACTTTACTGGGTCCTAAACCAGTCTATTTGATTTTAAATGTCACCGCATCTACAGTGGGTTAAACACGCAAAGCAATGAATAACTTTTACAAAACACAAAAAGAACTGAATGCACTGTAGACTGGAACTAGCAAGCATAACATACTTAAATATATACATTTGAAATCAGCTTACGGTTTATAGAATAAACTGTAGGGAGGATTGGATGCCATCAGCTGGGTTATGACGGAGATGAATATGAGCACTAGCACTGGTAACAGCTGGAGAAATGCTGTGAAAGTGTTCTTTGAAAATAAAAAAGAGTAAAAGACATTGTTAGTAAAGGCTTTCAGTAGTCTATTAAGGTAGAATAAACAGAGCGCACAAAATGAAACCATCTTCTTCCCACGTATCAATCATAGTATTTTGTTTCCGTTTTTCATCACAACCTTGTAATTCCGTTTTAGAATGTTTGAGAGCAACGTGTTCTCTAAAAAGAGCATTACTAGATGCTTCTAGTTAGTTCAAGGGAAGGGAAGCTCAGAAAGACAGATAAACATGTTCTCTAAAAAGAGCACTACTAGATGCTTCTAGTGAATTCCCCACAAGGGCTTTTTGTGTCCTCAATATGCGCCAAGGGAAGCTCGCACAGGTGTAGAAGGTGACTAATAATCAAATGAGTCTTTCTTAACTTTAGTCCCACACTGAAAAAGCCCTTGTAGGAAAGTACCTAGAAGAATCTTCTAATGGCCTTCAATAGAGAAACTATTGCTATGAACCACGCTGCGCTCAGCCTTTTTAAAAACAAGATTCAATGAAAATGAAAAACAATAATTGATAACAAAATAACATGAATGACACATAAGTGAAAGAATGATTTAATGTTGTGCACCCTATGTGTTCTACCGTTAAAACGAGTGATGACCAAGATCCAGTTACTCGGTACACTGCTTTCTAGACCTGTTGAAACAGTACTGCTTTTCTGAAACTGCTACCTGGGAATAAAGTTGTTCTCTTTTTTCAAAGCATTGCTTTAAAGTTATATAGCTAACAAAATAAATCCAGAAACCCTTTTTGCACATCCATTCAAGTCTCAAATATCCAGTTCTGAAAAAAAAGAGCTTGTTACAGTAATCATGTATCTGGTCCTACAGTTTGCAAGCCTTGCTTTCAGATAGTGTTGCGCTTGCTTGGTCATTTCACCAGGAGGGTGGAATTGTCCTTACCCCTGTAATGACTTATTTCCTGTCATAAACAAACTCATTTAGACAATTGACTGAAAAGCTTTCAGCCAGAAACATGCTTTGACCCAGAAGACAGTGCTGAGGTGAAATGAAATGACCCAGGAAGTGCAAGCGTAACAGATATTCAGAGAATATGGAAATTCTTATTCTGTCATTTTGTGAATATGGAACAAAGTTTCACTGAAATACCTGGCTTCTATTTTCTTCTGCTGCTTCCTCCTCCCTCCTCTCATTCATTCGACGACGACGGGGTTGGTAATAATGACTGAACGTTGCTCCTCTGTTTGTATACACATGGATATTTCCTACAAAATATACATGGGCAATTCCAGCGTTATGGATGTGACATTTGCACGCAAAATGTAACTTTGTTACCATACACCAGGACTCCTGTGATGAATTAAAGAAACATAGGCTATTTAGATAAAGTGCTTTTTAAACTGTGTCCTGTTAAAAGTCCATGGGTCAAAGTCTCACAAAAAAGAAAAAAAAATGTTGCCTAAAGAAACTTTCAACGTTATGGATGAAAGAAATGGACAAACATTGCTGGGTCACTTTAAATGACCTCAAAAGTGATTTGTGGGACCTGCATCCAAAACATTTAATGTAATTTTGTAAGAAAGACTTGGCTGATCCCAAAATCATATTAATGAATATCAGGTTTTTAATATTTTAATAGTACAACCTGAAGTCCAGCATTATGGATGCGACACAGTGTTCCGGATGCGACACAGTGTTCCGGATGCGACACAGTGTTCCGGATGTTTTCTTGGGACTTGCCATTCATACAGTCTAAATGAATTCAACTATCTTTATCAACCCTGGTTTGGTTACATATGTTTTGCAATTGTTTCCTCCAGGGTTCTGCCTGGACTGCATGTCATGGAAAAGGAATGAGCTTCAAACAAGAGTACTTACATGTCAGAGATACAAGCCTGCCTGCATTTCAAATGTTCCTTTTGGATTACTGAATGTTTATGAAATACTTCAGTTGCATGCCTTATTAAAATGTACCAATTTACGGCTCCCAAGTGGCGCATCCAGTAAAGGCGCTCCGCGTGGGGTGCAGGATGCGCCCTATAGCCTAGAGATCACAGGTTCGAATCCAGGCTATGTCACTGCCGACCGTTACCGGGGGTTCCTAGGGGGCGGCGCACAACTGGCCGAGCGCTGCCCAGGTAGGGAGGGCTTAGGCGGCAAGGGAATCCATGGTTCACCAAGCACCAGTGACCCCTGTGACCGATAGGGCGCCTGCGGTTCTGCAGTGGAGCCATCAGATCTGTGTTGTCCTTCAGCACTATAGGTCTGGTGGCCTCGCTGTTGATCCGCAGTGTGAAAAATGACAGAATGGCAGGAGCACGTTTCGGAGGACGCGTGTTCCAGCCTCCGTTTCCTGAGTCACCAGGGGGTTGCAGCGGTGAACCGGGATACAAATAATAATTGGGGGCATTCCTAATTGGGGAGAAAACCGGGGTATGTCACAACATGACTGCCAAAAAAAGTCTTATTTCTTGATATCCAGTACTGTCATAAATGAGGGAAGCCCTTGTACAGATGCCTCATCCCTCACTAAGTTTAGTTCTGCAGATCATTGTAACATTCCTATACGCCACATGAGAGTACAGTTACAAACTTATTTCTGTACTTTAGTGTTTAGCTTTGTGGTAACGTGTTGTAGGTCCCGCTTCATGAAGCAATATTGTTATTCAGCATCACCGTCTGCATTTCAAACACAGTTCTACCCTTGAGGTACAGAGTCAACTTCTGAAGCTGCGCAACACAAGCACACTGGATACAGAATTACCCCTGAAGCCTTGCTTCTGAAGCTGTACAACACAAGCACACTAGATACAGAATTACCCCTGAAGCCTTGCTTCTGAAGCTGCGCAACACAAGCACACTGCATACAGAATTACCCCTGAAGCCTTGCTTCTGAAGCTGCGCAACACAAGCACACTGGATACAGAATTACCCCTGAAGCCTTGCTTCTGAAGCTGCGCAACACAAGCACACTGGATACAGAATTACCCCTAAAGCCTTGCTTCTGAAGCTGCGCAACAAGCACACTTGATACAGAATTACCCCTGAAGCCTTGCTTCTGAAGCTGCGCAGCACAAGTACACTGGATACAGAATTACCCCTAAAGCCTTGCTTCTGAAGCTGCGCAACACAAGTACACTGAATACAGAATTACCCCTGAAGCCTTGCTTACACCTTTAAGGTACGTGTTTCACTGTTCCCATCATTTCTGACAGTACCTATACATTCTTCTTATTTATTTCTACATTGGTGGTATTTATTACAGGAAGTATATGAATAGACAACCAACCTGTAGGAAACCTTCCTCCAAAGAATATATTAAACAACTCCTCTGGTGTGACGTCTGCTTCAAACTCCCTGTAGAAGTTGTGGTGGTGTGCTGTGTGCGCTGTGTTCTCCATCTGCTGCTCATCCCCAAACTGATCGTATCTCCTGCGCTTCTCTGGATTGCTGAGGACTGCATACGAATTGCCTATTGCTGATATAACAAAATACAACAACACAGCACAGTTCAGTTTCCATCTGTAATAGAACCTTATTGAGAGAATCACACAATCCAGCTGTGTACCAACTATAAAGACTCTATGTGCCCGGTTTTGATGACAGGGCAAACCTCTAATACTGTGACACAATGCCTTTGCCCCTGGTTTTGATTGAAAAACTCAACGCAAACTGCCTTTGCCCTATAATGTGATTTTGGTGGCATGCTTTGCCATCCTTACTGTCTGCGTTAGAGCCAGTGGTCAGCATAACTTTTGGGGTGTGTCCTATTTGCATGTTAGCTTTGAGTGATTTCGATGAAAGTGCAGATGGGGGCGACTGTGTCTCAAACTAACCAGTAAGGGGAGGTTTATTTGAAACACAGGCACAGCCGATTCCATTACGAAAACGGAACAGCAAGTGGTGAAAGAGAAGTAGAGAGAGAGACAAACAACAATAAACAGTATATAATAGAGCTGTGGAACGTGCCTTCGTTAACTTTAGAGCTGCTCTGAAAGACATAGATTTACATGGAAAAAATACATACCTCACAATATATATCATACCTCACAATACATAGCATACCTCACAATTACTGGATGTAATTTATTTAAGTGTTTCAATTTAAATTTGCTGTGTGGGGTCTTGCATTCCAGCATGCTATTCCAGAACAATGTCAGAGCCCTCATAGTGAGTGGAATGGCTGATGGGACTCACTCTGTACAGGACACACAGTAGACAGGGCTCTGCTGTATGACGCAGGATGATGCCAGGGGTGCAGTGGGGCCGCACCGGAACACTGCTACTTTGTTTGGGGGTGAGACGCCGCTCTGCCACTTATTACCCAAAGTCATTTTATTTTGGTATTTGTATTCTATGAATTGAGGCACTTTTTATGGATCCTGATTGTAACTCACATTCCTATTAACTGTGTGGACGCCTCAGAGTGGAAAAGGTGGGGCTTTTTATTTACAGTACATAGAAATAATAATAATAATAATAATAATAATAATTAATGAGTATTATTATTATTAACACCTCCTTAAATATTATACTTCAAGTAACTCATTTACCTGTGCCACATGTTAGTCAGTATGTGTAACAGCTGACTCAGAGAGAAAGCCTGTGTGTGCATTACTGTGAGCTGTAAAGAGGACATCAGCACTGTTTAAAAACCAAAATGTATTTCTTTATTTGTTTATTGGAAACATTTTAAAGTATTCTTCTCATTTTGAGTGATGCTTATTTTTATTAAATACTTTATTAATTTATGGAAAAGTGCATTTTTAATTTAATTTTATGTAAGTATTTATTTGAAATCTTAGTTAGCATTAGTAATCTAATTTACCAAAAAGAATAAGTGTAGAATACACACACACACACACACGGTTGAATTGTCTATTGTAGCACACACGAGTGTGTGCTGGGAGTGAGTTAACTTAACCTTTTAAGGAACACGATTATACTGAAGTGTCATTCTGGGCCCGTGATCGGGAAAACATGATAAAAACGCACTTCATTTCTTTCACTTACTGGGCCACCATACTTTGCATATCATTTGAATAAGGGAGGGGGAGGGGGGTGGGTTTACATGGCTGTGACAGCGGTGTTTCACTCCAATGCAGAGGACACTCAGCTCTACCTAAGACTCAACCCTGGATGTCCCTGTGCCATGGTCCGGCTCTCAACTTGCATCCAAGACATCGAGGCCTGGATGTCTGCCAATTTTCTTCAGCTCAACACTAACAAAGCTGAACTTCTTCTAGTAGGATCAAAAACTCAAGAATCTCAATATGCTGCCTTGAACCTCGGAAACTGTCTGCTACTGCCTTCCCCCACTGTACATATAAGAAATCAGATTTCAGATAGCACACTCAACCTACATGAAGCATTTTGCAATACTGATAAAACTAAAGCAGATACAATCTTTGCATCCTTTGCTTCTATTAACCAGCTTGATCTGACTGACAGTTGATTGGACAAATCAACTACATGCGCTTTAGATCCCACTAAATTGTGTAAAGAAGTATTTTCTAGGATAGATACCATGGTCTTAAGTATTATACATGGTTCCCTGTCACCTGGTATCATTCCCACCTCCTTTAAGGTCTCTGTAATAAAACAATTACTTAAAAAAACAACCTTAGAATGTTCTTAATAATGTTAGGCCTATCTCAAACCTCCCCTTTTTATCCAACGTTTAGAGAGAGTAGTGGCTAAACAACTGACCACATTCCTACTGAAACTGCTCTGGTCAGAGTGGTGAACGAGGTGCTGATGTCTTCCGACAAGGGTTCACCCTCTCTTCTTATTCTTTTGGATTTAAGCACAGCTTTTTATATCATTGACCATTCAATTGTGATTGGACGTCTTGAGAATCGTGTTGGACTGTCGGGTAGTGTCTTGTCAAGGTTTAAATCCTATCTTTCAAATAAGTTTCCATATGTTAGAATTGATGAAGATTCCTCTGCTTTATCAGAAGTTAAATGTGGCGTCCCACAGGGCCAATTTTGTCCTCCCTCTACAGGCTACCTGAGGGTGATGTTATCCGTAGACATCAGGGCAATTTTCATTGCTATGCAGATGATACCCAATTAGATTTATCCAGTAAACCAGGGGACACCTCAATTGTAAATATCCTTACTGTCTGTCCGGCCAACATTAAGCAATGGATGTCAAAAAACTATTTATTGTTAAACTCTGATAAAAGGTACTGCTATTGTGCAGTTAACAGCTTCCCATTTAAGTTGAGGTCTGAAATGAGAAATCTGGGTGTCATTTTTGACCCAGATCTCTCATTTGAACCTCATCTTAGAAAAATAACTAAAGTGTTTAGTTTTTTTTTCATTTAAGAAATATTGCTAAACTAAGATAATTTCTTTCCATGGGAGATGCGGAAAGACTGGTGCATGTTTTCATAACATCCAAATTGGATTGTTGCAATGCTCTGTTTTATGGTATTCCCAGATCTGTGTTATCCTGACTGCAGCTAGTACAAAACACTGCTGCCAGGGTTTTAACAAGAAGACTTGATCACATTACACTTGTATTGACAGCCCTAAACTGGCTTCCTGTAAGGTTCAGGGTCGATTTTAAGGTTATGCTTATTACTTACAAAGCATTAAACGGTTTGGCTCCTTCACATTTAAATGATATTTTAATCCCATATATACCTAGATGACCACTGTGACCCCAGGATGCAGGACTGCTTCAGGACCCCCGAATTATGGAATCGGCTGCCTGTTTCCGTAAGGGAGGCAGCAACTGTTGCAATTTTTATAACAGGACTGAAGACACACTTTTATAATCTATTGTTCACATTTTAATAAGTAATGTTTTTACCCTGTGTTGTATTGCATTTTAATTAATTTTTTTAATGTTTTAATGTTTGCTATTGCTTGTATAGTACTAATAATTACTGTTATGTTGTACCAGTGACACACTATTGTGAAGGGTGCTATATCAAATAAAGATTGATTGATTGGTTGATTGAAGAAGCAGTTCAAAAGGCCCCCATTATAGAGTTTTGTATTTCAAATGGAAGTCTGCAGGTCAACTGTGCATAAAGTAACACTATAGCGTGCCAATTAGGCAACATGTAGCTCCACACACCTTAGTAAGGCCAGTACTCCATTCACGAAAGTGAAAACTTCAGTATGTCAATCATCTAATTGTGAAGTGAAGGCTAATAGAAGAACAAGTGTGTCATTCACAAGCACATTTACTCCATTAGCATATCCAGGCATGTAATTACAGCCGTAGTTACAGCTTTGCAGGTGAATTGATAGCTGAACAATTCAACACAATTTAAGTGGTGTGAACTGGTAATCTCATAATTTTACAGTACATGCCGTGGCAATGTTGATTGAAGACAATTATTGCTTGACAACTGCTGATAGAAGCCAGTTCTTCATTTGTGACGTTTACATATAAGAAGTTAATGTCATTGTCAGCAATACACTTGGGGTGCAGGACTTACATAAACCTTCAAATATGAAGAAGTCACTACCTCAAATGGTTTGGAGATATCAGCCGCTTTATAAAATAACCGGCACAACAATAACTTTTTAGGGTCCCTCATGAGCATCTTATGTTCTGATCGTGTCCGTCTGTCTGTCACACTACACACAGTGAACACAGTAACTGCCTTGATCATCTCCAACACAATTTTAACATACACTCCTAGCCTTGCACACAGTTCAGCTGCATTTGGCTATAATCTGGCCTTGGGTCAAAGTGACGAGTGTCATTGGATTTTACCCCAGGGGTTTTCAGAAACACTGACATTTTGACAAGATGTGTGCAATTGTAGAAGTGGTGCTGGTGCCAGATTGACACATTCACACTGCTCCCCTCGCGGGGAACCTTAATACTGTCACACTGCTCCCCTCGCGGGGAAGCTTAATACTGTCACACTGCTCCCCTCGCAGGGAAGCTTAATACTGTCACACTGCTCCCTTCTCTGAACCTTAATACTGTCACACTGCTCCCCTCGCAGGGAACCTTAATACTGTCACACTGCTCCCTTCTCTGAACCTTAATACTGTCAAACTGCTCCCTTCACGGGGAACCTTAATACTGTCACACTGCTCCCTTCTCGGAACCTTAATACTGTCACACTGCTCCCCTCACAGGGAAGCTTAATACTGTCACACTGCTCCCCTTGCGGGGAACCTTAATACTGTCACACTGCTCCCCTCGCAGGGAAGCTTAATAATGCCCAAGGAAAGCGCCCGTACCACAAAACCATGTGCTACACAGAGAAGGGCTTTCTGTTTTTTTTCCAATCCATGTACAGTGGGCTGAAACTATTGCACCGTTTCTATTTCTAGGACTAATGATTTCAAGCTGTTGTATCAACAAAAAACACTGCTGATCTTTGTAAAACACAGAACAGTGTTCTTCTCTCATCCCAGTCAGTTACTTAGTTCAAAGGAATTTCTCAAGTTGAGAAACATTCTGAGTCATTTGCACATGTTGCTGTAGTTTTACATCAGCCATGATTCTTGGTAAATCCAGCACCTATGATTCATAAATCATGCTCTGTATGTATAAAAGCTTTTGGTTTGTAGTGACACGTACATGCTTCATTTTGATAACAGGTCTATTAGGGTTACGATTTTGTATTGTCTTTCCTGTCGTGCATGTCAACGCAATCCATAATCTGATTTCTATCAGCTCTTTGTTTAATATTCATAGTTTGAAATGCCATTTTTGATTTAGGTTCCATGTATAAACTTTCATGTATCTTCTTTGCAATGTTATTAAGGCAAGCTGCTCTATAATCAGCCCCCATGTTGATGCAGTAATGACTGGGTTATAGATCTCACTTCAGTTACATACCAATGCAAAGGGTTCTGGTGTTGCTGATGCTGGACATGGCTAACTGGCTTGTTAAAGTACAGAGCTAACAAAGTAATAGCAATCAATCTTCCCTTATAGGATTTACATTTTCTTATACAAAAGACAAACTCATAATGCTAAACATAAGAATTTGTAATTTCAAAGCTACTAATAAACTAAATGTACCCATCACTCCTTCCAGATACTTCAGTCCTGTATTGCACTCCAAGAGGTCACATGAAAGAACGTAGAGACATTGAAAATAGGTGACTGATTGGAAAAGCAGCTTTTACAAACACTTTCAGAAGACTCACACATTGTTACTTCACATAGCAGTTTATAACCTCCTGAAGTGGAAAGCAGGGACATACCATTAGTGCAGCACTGAAATACCTGGAGAAGTGATCAATCAATGTAGTCCTATTGTAAGTCACTCTGCATATAATGCACAGTTCACAGCCTTCATCTGTAAAGCGCTTTGTGATGGTGGTCCACTATGAAAGGCGCTATATAAAAATAAAGATATTATTACCTTTAACCCTTTGCAGTCCATTGTCGGACTGGGTCCGACATTGCAATTATTCCTCACAGGTCCTTTGTCGGACTGGGTCCGACATCATTATAGCAACGCAATAAACGGGTGTTTAGTCGTAATTATTATTATTTATTATTATTTATTTCTTACATAGCTGAACGCTATAGCAAACGAAAGGGTGGGGCGGGGCTGGAGATGCCTAGTGAGTGCTTTGTTGATATGCAGGGCCATTTAAACCCGTTTGCCTGTGAAAAAAAATACTTTTAAACAGCGCGTATAAAATTAACTGCGCGTGTGAAAATTAATTAGACCTGGCGTGCCTGACGCGCAGTTAATAAATGGACTGCAAAGGGTTAAAAAGTACATTTAAGAATTCAATAGACCTTTAGGAAAATTAAAAAAACGATGGTAACACACAGATGACATTCCCGATTGAATGAATGACATGACAGCCAGTGGAGTTCTGCACCCAAGTGAGGGAGACAGGTGTGCTGTAGTTAGATCAGCGCACCAGATAAGAATTTGGGTCTGGGAGTAACTTACCCTCTAATTTTAACACTGGGGGAGTAAAATGTATTTTCAAGGAGTAAAATGCAAAATTACCTTGAAGTCATGAGTAATCTCAATAAATACTGTACAATCTAATGGTAATGGGGTAGGCATTAAATAATAACAATATCTTTATTTTTATATATATAGCTACACAGACCACCATCACAAAGCGCTTTACAGAGGTAGGCTGTGAACTGTGCATTATATGCAGAGTCACTTACAGTAGGACATTGATTTAACATCTCATCCGCAGGAAGGAGCACAAGGAGGTTAAGTGACTTGCTCAGAGTCACACGGCGAGTCAGTCAGTGGCAGAGGTGGGATTTGAACCTGTGACCTTCTGGTTACAAGCCCTGGACTTTAACCACTGGACCACACTGCCTCATTTTTAAAAAAAGAGCCTTCCATTTGAACTGCAATGTTACAATGTCCTCAGTCTATTTCATTTCCAACTGTGTCCTCTGGTCATTAAAATGTATTTTCATATAAAGATTTTCATTAACTAGCAATATATTGACCACAGGTTACGACATTCCCCTAAAAAACGCTACTTGGAATTGTCATGCAAGTAAGAAAAGCCGTCTTACAATACACTGTAAATGCATACCTTTAAATGCATCTGTTGCACCAGGGGCACAGTTTTTATCTGGATGAAACTTCAGTGCCAGTTTCCTGTAGGCTTTCTTCAAATCTTCATCGCTGGCATCATTGGTTACACCCAGGATCTCATAATAATCCTTACATTTCTTTATCCTAAAAACAGACCCACATTATTAGTAAGTGGAACATACTTGTGTGTACATACATATGTATGGAAGAGCAAATCCACCTGCATCCCCTGCCTGAGCAGCTGAAAACCCTGAATAATGCATCATGCATTCCAAGTGCCATTCTGAATCAGTGGCACTCAAGTGAAACTGGCACAGATTCAGCTTTGTTGTCTATGTGTGTAGTTCTTTGTACTTTACTGTGGAAGTCTGTTACGAAACCACAGGCATGTTCGTGCTCTACTCATTGGTATAATCTTAAAACACATCTATTGCCCAGAATGAACTGTTGTGGGACTTGGTGAGGCAGACAGCACTCGACCCACCTGTGAACGCCCTGCACCTGCTCTTCAGTGTAGCTCTGAGCATCCCCCCCTGTTCCATGTACAGGCTCGTCTTCATTACCAGGCTTCCTCCTTCCTTGATATTCAGGAATGCTACTCCCTTCACCGGCTGCACTCCCATTCCGTGTGATTGCATCTATTAAAGCTTAAAAACAAACAATGCATTTGACAGTTTTTGGAGTTATTTGTCAATTAGAGGACATCAAAAGTAAAAAAATATAATTGATCAACTATGTAATGTATAACGTATTATATCATTTACAATCAATTGCATATAACCAGATTTTAAACTTTTTATTTAAACTATTTAAAGCTTTTGTAAACTGGGTTATACATTCTGGGATACACTTTAGCAAACTGTCTATTTGGGGCTATAAATACCCCACTTCCAGTCACATTTATCTGCCACTATACATGTTAGAAGGTTCTGTACAAATTTAAATTTCCACAGCACTAAATCCTGAGAAATAAGCAAATAAGCACGGAGTTGTCTTCCTACAGCACACTTGGCTTACCACTTCAACTTTGTCCTATTGCTCAGAATATTCAAGACAGCAAACACTGGGCTTCACTATGTTGGCCTAAAATATAGCGTTAAGTCTCAAATATGTTTGTGACAACAAATACCCAGACTGTCTGTACCGCTCCCTCCCTGGCTGTCTTAAACAGGCATGTGAAATACTGGGGTTAACAACCACATTCAGAATTGGCCTTTTGTAAACTGCCACAATACAGGATAAGGGGTCTGCGGTCAAGATGCTGCCATATACAGTGTTTCCTGTTTCCCACTGTACGTCACTGCGGCTGCCGATAAGCAGGATTGCATGATCATTTGTACATGCCTCATTTCCTTTCACAGCAGTGACAAAACAAGTGCTTTAGAATTCACTTTTCTACCAGATGACACAAGTTCATTCCTATTGAAGATTGGCTCCTGTTTTTATGTGTTGGATATAGGTTAGGGCTGACTGTAGTCTGTATTAAATAGGGGGGGATGCAACATTGGGGGGATGCAGTCACACAAATTGTTTTTTATTACATAAGAGTAGCTGTTATTTACTTTATGCTAATATTGGACTCAGCTTTCACCCTAATAAAATGAGGTGCCGTATTCCTTCAAATTTAATATGCAGCCCAAATTCCCCACCCTCAATTTGAGGACAAAACCTCAAATAAAGATGCATTTACAAAGATACAACCTCAAGTACACTTATAAGAAAACGAAGTATGGAGGCAGTTTGCGACCGTCTGCTGTCACACAGAGCATTACAGTTTGTGCTGCTTCTCATTTCCTGTCGTGATTACTCGCACCTGTTTTTCTCCCTTTTTGTGAACTGTGGTATTGCTTGCCATGTCGAAAATCGGGGGTCTGATCAGCATTTCCGATCTGTCAAAGCTGGTACTGTTTGTTAGAACGGAGTCTAATAACAAAACGCTGAAATTGTAAGAGCTTGTCATCGAATTCCTCAGAAAGCCAATGGTGCTTACTTGAAAATGGCTGCCTGTATGTCATGGATTCGAGATCAGGCAGTGACTTTTTTGTTTGTTTTTTCTCAGCAGTCAGTCAGGTTGTTGTTTGCGTACTTGAACAGTCATGTCTTTTGTTGCCAATTTTAATTCACACATCATTATACTGTATTTGAATTTAAGATGTAGGTCATTTTTTTAAAAGTTCCACTTAAATTCGGATGAATACGGTAGTAGTGGTGGGGACCAACCAAGACGTAGCTTTGCTGTAATATATGAGCCTCCAGTTAATGTGGATTTCCTACCGGCCCGGTGTTGGTGGCTGAAGTGTAATACTGGCTCCAGGGATCAGTTTATTTGCAGCCTCCCTGGCACATCAGCATACACAATGGTGGCGATGCTGGCATCCCATATTTAGTGAGTGATGCATTGAAGCCATCCAACCACAAAAGTCTCATGACTGAATCCTTTCCACATACAAATTAAGGGGTAGTTGAGATACAAATGCTAACATTCAACTTTTAAGATTGGGAGGCATTTCAAAGTATTTGAGAATCAGCAAATGTATGTGACAATGTGTTCTGTGCAGCTTGTATTACTCACTCTGGCAAACTGACTGGCTAATTCAGAGCTGTGAAATAAGAACATAAGAAAGCTTACAAACAAGAGGAGGCCATTCAGCCCATCTTGCTCGTTTGGTTGTTAGTAGCTTATTGATCCCAGAATCTCATCAAGCAGCTTCTTGAAGGATCCCAGGGTGTCAGCTTCAACAACATTACTGGGGAGTTGGTTCCAGACCCTCACAATTCTCTGTGTAAAAAAGTGCCTCCTATTTTCTGTTCTGAATGCCCCTTTATCTAATCTCCATTTGTGACCCCGGTCCTGGTTTCTTTTTTCAAGTCAAAAAAGTCCCCTGGGTCGACATTGTTTATACCTTTTAGGATTTTGAATGCTTGAATCAGATCACCGCGTAGTCTTCTTTGTTCAAAACTGAATAGATTCAATTCTTTTAGCCTGTCTGCATACGACATGCCTTTTAAACCCGGGATAATTCTGGTTGATCTTCTTTGCACTCTTTCTAGAGCAGCAATATCCTTTTTGTAATGAGGTGACCATAACTGAACACAATATTCTAGGTGAGGTCTTACTCATGCATTGTAAAGTTTTAACATTACTTCCCTTGATTTAAATTCAACACTTCTCACAATATATCCGAGCATCTTGTTGGCCTTTTTTATAGCTTCCCCACATTGTCTAAATGAAGACATTTCTGAGTCAACATAAACTCCTAGGTCTTTTTCATAGATTCCTTCTTCAATTTCAGTATCTCCCATATGATATTTATAATGCACATTTTTATTGCCTGCATGCAATACTTTACACTTTTCTCTATTAAATGTCATTTGCCATGTGTCTGCCCAGTTCTGAACGCTGTGTAGATCATTTTGAATTACCTTTGCTGCTGCAACAGTGTTTGCCACTCCTCCTATTTTTGTGACGTCTGCAAATTTAACAAGTTTGCTTACTATACCAGAATCTAAATCATTAATGTAGATTAGGAATAGCAGAGAACCTAATACTGATCCCTGTGATACACCACTGGTTACCTTGCTCCATTTTGAGGTTTCTCCTCTAATCAGTACTTTCTGTTTTCTACATGTTAACCACTCCCTACTCCATGTGCATGCATTTCCTTGAATCCCTACTGCTTTCAGTTTGAGAATTAATCTTTTATGTCCCTGCATGTACAGCAACTAAATATTAATACAAGTGAGAGTTAACATTTTCTTCAAATGCATGTTTAGAACAGCTCAAAATAAGTAAATACAACATTTAGGCCTCACTGCTGAGATTATCAATTGTGTTAGCCTATATATTGCTCACATAATTAAAAAAAAACAAAAAACACAGTTCTAACTAAATTAGAGGTTGTTTTAATGCTGGGGTCAAATTGAGTTTAGAGTGTAATGCTCAGCTAGAGATTGAACAGATACTCAATAAACAGCTGCAATATCTAGAGTGTAATGCTCAGCTACAGAGATTGAACTGATACATGATAAAGACATCAATATCTACAGTGTAATGCTCAGCTACAGAGACTGAACATACAGCTATGCAGAGATTGAACAGATACACGATAAACACCTGCAAAGTAGTTCACATTTAGAGGATGCCACAATGATAAATAATTTGCTTTATTTATGTATTCATTTAAGATTGAGTAATTTAGTTCGGTATGTAACTATTCACAAACCACCATTTCCAACATCCTTAAATTTACAGTTTGGAGGTACTGTAGAGCTACAACTAGGGTACTACAAAAGAAAAAACAATTAAAAAAAAGAAAAAGAAAAAATCGATTAATAAACAAATCTGATTTAAAAGTCGCCAACACTGACATCTAGCACATACTGTTGTGTCCATCATATTTCATTTTTTCAAACTGCACCCATCACGTGTTCTATAAAATACAAGCAGTTTTGCAACTGCTAGTCATGGGCCATTATGGGCAACATACTTTGTAACAGACGCCCCTCCTCCACCTCCTACTTCCCTGACAGAATAATAATACAAGGGCGTGCCCCTGGAGCCCTCATCCCATTGACAGTGTTAAAGTATGTCAGTTTCCGATCTGATGTCAAACATATGCAAGTACAGCACTGTGTTTAGTTTTTATATCTCCACAATATGCTAGAATAAGGACTATAGTTTGTGACCTTAACAAGTTCGTAGAGGTCGTGACCTTATTTAATACAATGAATGCTTGACTCGACTATCAGCGCCAGGGGCTTCCGAGAGTAGATGTTAAAACTTCATGCTGATTTGAACTCGGCTCTCGCCAAGATAAGCACCGACTAAGACGTAGCTTACAGTAAACTAATATGATCCATCTGTGTCTCCATCCATTTGCGCTTCCTTCCATATGATGATGTAGATATCCTTCTGTGTGTGTGTATATATATATATATATATATATATATATATAGATAGATAGATAGATAGATTCTGCATATGTTATTCAAAATATGTAATATTGAAATATTCACTGTTGTATATGGTAACAGTGTTTAGGTCAGAAGAAAAATGTCTAAATATTCTTAAGTATTAAACTGTACTGACAGAGTAATACAGTAGGCTAGATATCAGTCAGTCACCCATATAGTCGCTTGCGTCCCGATACAAAACACATGTACTGGTCCTGTGACATTTTTAATTGACATTTTTAGGTTGCAATCATACAGAGTTACTGTCTGTATAATACATTTCTCCACGTTTTCTGTACCGTTATTTTCCATCAAAGTTATCGTATACATGAGAAATAAACCTAATAAAAGTTACCCAATAAAAATATACGCGTTATTGTAAAACGTTTGGTTAAATATGATCCAGTCAACAACAGAAAAAAAGACCGGACGTTGCAGAATCTATTTAAACATCCAAGTTAGCGTTAAGTATTGAATTACCTCGTGCCCTCGTACTTGGGTACAATTTCTGTGCTTCGTATAATAACTGCAGCGCTTTATCTCTTCGTCCGGACCGCAAACACAGCTTTGCTTTCTCTATTAGACTGTCGGATTCTTCCTTTTCCATTTTTCACTGGACCCCCCCAAAATAACAACAATACCTGCTGACTGCGGAAATTTCGCTATTACTGATGTTCTTAAAATACATATATCTTGTTGTATTAAACCGATTTATTTTTTACCAATCTTCTTCATGGTAGCAACCCTATATCGGTAGGAATGTATTTATCTTCGTATTTTTTTTTTTTTTACTTTGATTAAAAGCCTTGTTTGCAGCAAGCAGAAATCCAATCCCAAGAAGATTTCAGACTTTTTTTTTTCTGGTCCACAGGAAGCGGAAACTGACTCGTCGTCTTAGCGACGAAGACCAATACTAGAGCTGTGTCCTTACGCAAATACGAGAGCTGTCAAAGTTGAAAGGTCGCAATAACATCACATTTTAAATAAATAATGTCAATTGTTTAAAACGTTAATACAATTGCGATATAGAACATGTTATTGTTATCGACAGTTATATTTCACAAAATTATACAAAAAACATGAAATCAAAAGAAAAACATAACATTTACTAACGAGAGGAGGCCATTAGGCATTCTAATTCTCAACCGTTTCCTCGTAGCTGAATTGATCTCAGAACTTTGTCAAGTTGGGTCTTAAAGGATCCAACTGATTCTGTCTAAACAGCATGACTGTGTAACCCATTGCATCCCCTCACCACTCTGTGTGAAGAAGTGTCTCCTTCAGCAACATGACTAGGTAACCTATTCCATCCCCGCACCATGCTCTGTGTGAAGAAGTGTCTCCTTCAGCAACATGACGAGGTAACCCATTGCATCCCCGCACCACTCTCTGTGTGAAGAAGAGTCTCCTTCAGCAACATGACTAGGTAACCCATTGCATCCCCGCACCACTCTGTGTGAAGAAGTGTCTCCTTCAGCAACATGAATAGGTAATCCATTCCAACCCCTCACCACTTTCTGTGTGAAGAAGAGTCTCCTTCAGCAACATGACTAGGTAACCCATTCCATCCCCTCACTCTCTGTGTGAAGAAGTGTCTCCTTCAGCAACATGACTAGGTAACCCATTCCATCCCCTCACTCTCTGTGTGAAGAAGTGTCTCCTTCAGCAACATGACTAGGTAATCCATTCCATCCCCTCACTCTCTGTGTGAAGAAGTGTCTCCTTCAGCAACATGACTAGGTAATCCATTCCATCCCCTCACTCTGTGTGAAGAAGTGTCTCCTTCAGCAACATGACTAGGTAATCCATTCCAACCCCTCACTCTCTGTGTGAAGAAGTGTCTCCTTCAGCAACATGACTATGTAATCCATTCCAACCCCTCACCACTTTCTGTGTGAAGAAGAGTCTCCTTCAGCAACATGACTAGGTAACCCATTCCATCCCCGCACCATGCTCTGTGTGAAGAAGTGTCTCCTTCAGCAACATGACTAGGTAACTCATTCCATCCCCGCACCACTCTCTGTGTGAAGAAGTGTCTCCTTCACTCTGTCCTAATTTCCAACAGTGTACTCTAATACTGGTTTCTCAGGGGGAGAAAAAACTCTGGACAAAACAGCATCTATATTGAAATGAATAGATGAAAAAAAAAATTCCTGATGTGTGCCTTTACTCCAAGTCACACTTTTTTTGTCATAGGCAAAGTAAGGGGCATTGGGTTATGTGTCAGTTTAGAGTTTCTGTGTAAGGAAAAGCATTGTAGAGCCCAGCCCATAGAGGTATGGTAAAGTACTGTATATGGCAAAACAGCATACCATGGTAAATGTTGGTAAATGGTTTAACCGTGGGGAAATTGTAAAATTACTGTGCACATTTACTGTAGTAAACTTTTATAAGGGATCCACCACTATCAGCTCACATTCATGCTTTTGATACATCAACGCTGGGTTACTGTATTGCTTTCCTGGCAGGGGAGGGCTCACTAAATACATACCGTACACTACTTCACAAGTATTAGGACAGATTCATCCAGGTAGAATTATTGGGTGTAAGACAACTGCTGAACATTTTACCCCATCACCCCTTTACTTACAAATAGATTGGCTTTTTGAGAAATAGTACTGCTATACCTTCAATCCAGGATGATCCATTCAGTACCACTACAGAGTGATATGTGTTCTACATGTTACACCAGGATGTGTTTCTGAATGTGCTGACAGTCACTGCTATAGAAACACATTGCTGGAGTGTTAAAGCAAGGGGTCTGAATGGGGTTCCTCCAGTGTGGCTGCCAGACTGCAGTACCTCTTGCACAAGGTTATGCAAAAATATGTGTTTCTGAATAGCTACTGCAGAAGCACATCCGGGGTAAAATGAAGAAAAAATGCTGTTCTGCATTCTTGGGGACCTGCATGTACCTGCTGGCCAGAGATCATGAATATACAGACGTGCTCAAATTTGTTGGTACCCCTCCACAAAAAACAAAGAATGCACAATTTTCTCTGAAATTACTTGAAACTGACAAAAGTAATTGGCATCCACCATTGTTTATTCCATATTTAAAAGAAATCAGACTTTGCTTTTGATTTTTTATTCAACATAATATTGTAAATAAGAAAACAAATGAAAATGGTATGGACAAAAATGATTGGACCGCTAACCTAATATTTTGTTGCACAACCTTTAGAGGCAATCACTGCAATCAAACGTTTTCTGTAGCTCTCAATGAGACTTCTGCACCTGTTAACAGGTAGTTTGGCACACTCTTCCTGAGCAAACTGCTCCAGCTGTCTCAGGTTTGATGGGTGCCTTCTCCAGACTGCAAGTTTCAGCTCTTTCCATAGATGTTCGATAGGATTCAGATCAGGACTCATAGAAGGCCACTTCAGAATAGTCCAATGTTTTGTTCTTATCCATTCTTGGGTGCTTTTAGCTGTGTGTTTTGGGTCATTATCCTGTTGGAGGACCCATGACCTGCGACTGAGACAGAGCTTTCTGACACTGGGCAGTACGTTTCGCTCCAGAATGCCTTGATAGTCTTGAGATTTCATTGTGCCCTGCACAGATTCAAGGCACCCTGTGCCAGGCGCAGCGAAGCAGCCCCAAAACATAACCAAGCCTCCTCCATGTTTCACTGTAGGTATGGTGTTCTTTTCTTTGAAAGCTTCATTTTTTCGTCTGTGAACATAGAGCTGATGTGACTTGCCAAAAAGCTCCAGTTTTGACTCATCTGTCCAGAGACATTCTCCAAGGATTGTGGCTTGTCAATATGCATTTTAGCAAATTCCAGTCTGGATTTTTTATGTTTTTCTTTCAAAAGTGGAGTCCTCCTGGGTCTTCTTCCATGGAGCCCACTTTCGCTCAAAAAGCGACGGATGGTGCAATCAGAAACTGACGCACCTTCACCTTGGAGTTCAGCTTGTATCTCTTTGGCAGTTATCCTTGGTTCTTTTTCTACCATTTGCACTATCCTTCTGTTCAATCTGGGGTCGATTTTCCTCTTGTGGCCACGCCCAGGGAGGTTGGCTACAGTTCCATGGACCTTAAACTTCTTAATAATATTTGCAACTGTTGTCACAGGAACATCAAGCTGCTTGGAGATGGTCTTGTAGCCTTTACCTTTACCATGCTTGTCTATTATTTTCTTTCTGATCTCCTCAGACAACTCTCCTTTGCTTTCTCTGGTCCATGTTCAGTGTGGTGCACACAATGATACCAAACAGCACAGTGACTACTTTTCTCCATTTAAATAGGCTGAATGACTGATTACAAGATTGGAGACATGTGTGATACTAATTAAAGAAACCAATTAGTTTGAAATATCACTATAATCCAATTATTTATTATCTTTTCTAAGGGGTACCAACAAATGTGTCCAGGCCATTTTAGAATATCTTTGTAGAATAAGCAATAATTCATCTCTTTTCACAGTTTCTTTGCTTTATTCTATGACATACCAAAGGCATGCAAGTATACATGATAAAATAGCTTTTAATTTCATCACTTTTCAGGAGGAATGAAGCATTATTTCAATGAGCTGTAAGGGTACCAACAAATTTGAGCACGTCTGTATATATATATATATACAGTGCCTTGCGAAAGTATTCGGCCCCCTTGAACTTTGCGACCTTTTGCCACATTTCAGGCTTCAAACATAAAGATATGAAACTGTAATTTTTTGTGAAGAATCAACAACAAGTGGGACACAATCATGAAGTGGAACGAAATTTATTGGATATTTCAAACTTTTTTAACAAATAAAAAACTGAAAAATTGGACGTGCAAAATTATTCAGCCCCCTTAAGTTAATACTTTGTAGCGCCACCTTTTGCTGCGATTACAGCTGTAAGTCGCTTGGGGTATGTCTCTATCAGTTTTGCACATCGAGAGACTGAAATTTTTGCCCATTCCTCCTTGCAAAACAGCTCGAGCTCAGTGAGGTTGGATGGAGAGCATTTGTTTACAGCAGTTTTCAGTTCTTTCCACAGATTCTCGATTGGATTCAGGTCTGGACTTTGACTTGGCCATTCTAACACCTGGATATGTTTATTTGTGAACCATTCCATTGTAGATTTTGCTTTATGTTTTGGATCATTGTCTTGTTGGAAGACAAATCTCCGTCCCAGTCTCAGGTCTTTTGCAGACTCCATCAGGTTTTCTTCCAGAATGGTCCTGTATTTGGCTCCATCCATCTTCCCATCAATTTTAACCATCTTCCCTGTCCCTGCTGAAGAAAAGCAGGCCCAAACCATGATGCTGCCACCACCATGTTTGACAGTGGGGATGGTGTGTTCAGGGTGATGAGCTGTGTTGCTTTTACGCCAAACATAACGTTTTGCATTGTTGCCAAAAAGTTCGATTTTGGTTTCATCTGACCAGAGCACCTTCTTCCACATGTTTGGTGTGTCTCCCAGGTGGCTTGTGGCAAACTGTAAACAACACTTTTTATGGATATCTTTAAGAAATGGCTTTCTTCTTGCCACTCTTCCATAAAGGCCAGATTTGTGCAGTATACGACTGATTGTTGTCCTATGGACAGAGTCTCCCACCTCAGCTGTAGATCTCTGCAGTTCATCCAGAGTGATCATGGGCCTCTTGGCTGCATCTCTGATCAGTCTTCTCCTTGTATGAGCTGAAAGTTTAGAGGGACGGCCAGGTCTTGGTAGATTTGCAGTGGTCTGATACTCCTTCCATTTCAATATTATCGCTTGCACAGTGCTCCTTGGGATGTTTAAAGCTTGGGAAATCTTTTTGTATCCAAATCCGGCTTTAAACTTCTCCACAACAGTATCTCGGACCTGCCTGGTGTGTTCCTTGTTCTTCATGATGCTCTCTGCGCTTTAAACGGACCTCTGAGACTATCACAGTGCAGGTGCATTTATACGGAGACTTGATTACACACAGGTGGATTCTATTTATCATCATTAGTCATTTAGGTCAACATTGGATCATTCAGAGATCCTCACTGAACTTCTGGAGGGAGTTTGCTGCACTGAAAGTAAAGGGGCTGAATAATTTTGCACGCCCAATTTTTCAGTTTTTTATTTGTTAAAAAAGTTTGAAATATCCAATAAATTTCGTTCCACTTCATGATTGTGTCCCACTTGTTGATTCTTCACAAAAAATTACAGTTTCATATCTTTATGTTTGAAGGCTGAAATGTGGCAAAAGGTCGCAAAGTTCAAGGGGGCCGAATACTTTCGCAAGGCACTGTATATACAGTGCCTTGCGAAAGTATTCGGCCCCCTTGAACTTTGCGACCTTTTGCCACATTTCAGGCTTCAAACATAAAGATATGAAACTGTAATTTTTTGTGAAGAATCAACAACAAGTGGGACACAATCATGAAGTGGAACGAAATTTATTGGATATTTCAAACTTTTTTAACAAATAAAAAACTGAAAAATTGGACATGCAAAATTATTCAGCCCCTTTACTTTCAGTGCAGCAAACTCTCTCCAGAAGTTCAGTGAGGATCTCTGAATGATCCAATGTTGACCTAAATGACTAATGATGATAAATAGAATCCACCTGTGTGTAATCAAGTCTCCGTATAAATGCACCTGCACTGTGATAGTCTCAGAGGTCCGTTTAAAGCGCAGAGAGCATCATGAAGAACAAGGAACACACCAGGCAGGTCCGAGATACTGTTGTGGAGAAGTTTAAAGCCGGATTTGGATACAAAAAGATTTCCCAAGCTTTAAACATCCCAAGGAGCACTGTGCAAGCGATAATATTGAAATGGAAGGAGTATCAGACCACTGCAAATCTACCAAGACCTGGCCGTCCCTCTAAACTTTCAGCTCATACAAGGAGAAGACTGATCAGAGATGCAGCCAAGAGGCCCATGATCACTCTGGATGAACTGCAGAGATCTATAGCTGAGGTGGGAGACTCTGTCCATAGGACAACAATCAGTCGTATACTGCACAAATCTGGCCTTTATGGAAGAGTGGCAAGAAGAAAGCCATTTCTTAAAGATATCCATAAAAAGTGTCATTTACAGTTTGCCACAAGCCACCTGGGAGACACACCAAACATGTGGAAGAAGGTGCTCTGGTCAGATGAAACCAAAATCGAACTTTTTGGCAACAATGCAAAACGTTATGTTTGGCGTAAAAGCAACACAGCTCATCACCCTGAACACACCATCCCCACTGTCAAACATGGTGGTGGCAGCATCATGGTTTGGGTCTGCTTTTCTTCAGCAGGGACAGGGAAGATGGTTAAAATTGATGGGAAGATGGATGGAGCCAAATACTGGACCATTCTGGAAGAAAACCTGATGGAGTCTGCAAAAGACCTGAGACTGGGACGGAGATTTGTCTTCCAACAAGACAATGATCCAAAACATAAAGCAAAATCTACAATGGAATGGTTCACAAATAAACTTATCCAGGTGTTAGAATGGCCAAGTCAAAGTCCAGACCTGAATCCAATCGAGAATCTGTGGAAAGAACTGAAAACTGCTGTTCACAAATGCTCTCCATCCAACCTCACTGAGCTCGAGCTGTTTTGCAAGGAGGAATGGGCAAAAATGTCAGTCTCTCGATGTGCAAAACTGATAGAGACATACCCCAAGCGACTTACAGCTGTAATCGCAGCAAAAGGTGGCGCTACAAAGTATTAACTTAAGGGGGCTGAATAATTTTGCACGCCCAATTTTTCAGTTTTTTATTTGTTAAAAAAGTTTGAAATATCCAATAAATTTCATTCCACTTCATGATTGTGTCCCACTTGTTGTTGATTCTTCACAAAAAATTACAGTTTCATATCTTTATGTTTGAAGCCTGAAATGTGGCAAAAGGTCGCAAAGTTCAAGGGGGCCGAATACTTTCGCAAGGCACTGTGTATATATATATATATATATATATATATATATATATATATATATATATATATATAGAGAGAGAGAGAGAGAGAGAGAGAGAGAGAGAGAGAGAGAGAGAGAGAGAGAGAGAGAGAGAGAGAGAGAGAGAGAGAGAGAGAGAGAGAGAGAGAGAGAGAGAGAGAGAGAGAGAGAGAGAGAGAGAGAGAGAGAGAGAGAGAGAGAGAGAGGAGTAAAATGAAATAATATATATATTCTGCTTATTACATGTAAAATAAACGACAAATAAAAATCAGTAAGTGTTTTTTTTTAATTTATTTTTCAAATTTGGTACAGCACTATAACATTAGAAAAATGAGTTTCCACTGAGCATGTCCTGCATGCTTATCAGACATCAAAGAAAGCTTACAGGAAGCTGGAAAACATGGACCATGGCAGAGCTGCGGAGGCATCACTAGATGCTGTAGACACTAGAGACTCTCCTATGAAGAGTTTGGTAGCAGCCCTTTGCTTTGGGGATGGGAACTGCACTCTTGACAAACATCACAAGACAGATTCACTAAAGATCAGTGATAAGGTTTCACACAGTATTTGAAACCTATTAGAAACCACACACAGTTCTCTGCCCTTTGAGAAGGTTCGACTTTTTCACACACAGTGGCATCCTACTGAACTAAATCAAACTGTCAGTCAGGTTTCCTGCAATGCCATGGCAATGTACCCCTCCCACACACAATCCTAATGGAAAGTGCATGTCAGCAGTATATGAGGGGGGACCATTATAAACACAATTCTTTAAGAGCTAGGATCCTAATGCAAGCCTCCCAAAACAAAATTCTTTCTGGCTTCTTAAGAAGCACATTACATTGTGCATGGTTCAGTCACACACAGAACACACATTATATAAAACCTTTATTTTTCCAAATAATGGAACAATGCAATAAATAAATAGAGCTTTGAAGTGGCATTACATTTGAAGGAAAATGCCACACGTGCATACACTGAACACGTGAACAGTTCATTCTGTGGGTTTGAGAACAGCGTCTTGCATGCACACAGACCCAAGGAGAACGGCCACTCAGAGCATTTTAGTAAAAAAGAAGAAATGGACAGTGGCACCAAAATGATTGCATTAGTTTCTATATGCATATTTGTTTGAAAATATTTTCTATATGTATTTTTTACATTCTATACATTATACTATGTGATTGTATTTAAGCAACTGACATTTTCTGGTGCCACTTCTTAGTGCTTTAGCCAACAAATGTTCAAAATATGTAGGGATTTCATATTTGAAATATTTCGAACATCCTTATTTTTCTCACATCCTTCAATATGTGCCTCTCCTCCATTTTCCTATTTCCACATTCACATCATCTTTCATTTCATTCATAGTAACCAAGCAGCAAGTTCACATGAATACCTGAATATCTCACAGCCTGCACCTCATAATTGAACTCTTCATTTTGAGTATTCAACAGTAATGGCTGCATCAAAATACAACTCTAAACGTAACAAAGTGCTTTGCAGAACAGATCTGGAGTACACATTAAAAACACATCTCTGCTGTGGAAATGACTCAGGCAGTTCAGAAGTCCTGTATCACTGGAACATCGGAGGAGTACAGTTTTCTTTTCACCAGTCGGAAACCTGCACTAAGTTTTAGACTTTGTTGGCCCCTGGAGGAAGATAAGTGCCCACATTAAAGAAATGGCTGAAACTGAAGCACTTGCTCTTGTCTGCTTTGAGAACCAGTGTGAGTTCAAAGGTTGGGGGTGCGCTGCTGTCCTGTGGCAATCTTCCCCAGTGGTGTGCAGACACCGTCAATGTCCAGACTGAGATGGAATGACAGCCCCGCGCAGTCCGCAGGCTCGCTGGCAGCCATGCCCACGATGTCCCCGTGCGATCCTGCGGCTCAGATGTGTTGGAATGAGCAGCTCCTGGCACTGCAGCTGACACTTCTTTGCAGCAGACAGGCACAGTTCAATCTGTTTAGCCAACTCCAGCCATGCGGTCTCCTCCATGGCTCCTCTAGGTACATACAGCCCCTCTCTGTAGAGCAGGTGAACCACTCTCATCTACAACAAGACAGCAAGATAGTGTTCATGAATACTGCATCACATAGCGCTACACATTGTGCAGGTAATGTTAGCCACATCTATAAGGACAGAGAGCATTGTTAAAGGAATATTGATCTAAAATGCATACTATTCCATTGTGGATGTCAGAGACCAATGTAATAACTGCACTGGGGTAGAAAAAGAGGGCTGTTTATTACAATGCAACTTTTGAGGTTTGGTTGCCCATTGTTCAAGAAAACATGTCAATGAACATTACAAAATTTATCAGGTGACTCATTCTTGTCAGGGTTAGTCATCAATGACACAACTAGACAGGGGGGTTAACAACTTTCTTTTTACAAAGTCAATGGCTTAACGACATTTATAACTGTCTGTACTGTACCTACATATCCTAAAAAAACACAGCCGAACATGTTCAGCGGACCCCGTCTCTAGGAGGCGCAGTGAGAATGCTTGGAGTCTGTCGGTACAGCACGTACAGGCTCGAGAGTAGGGAATGAATGTACTGAATTACTGAGCACGGTTAGGCAGGCAGCACATACAACTGAAATCTACCTGTCCTTAGACCCACTAAACAAACTAATACCTTCTAATACAGAAGAAGGATGAACGAAATCACATTAAGCACACAAAAACCTATTTAGTTTCGTGGGTTATTGCTGCGGCTTAACAATTTAAATATCGAGTTTGTTTGCTTTCTTTTAAGAATTACACGGAGGCTGTGTGGTCCGGTGGTTAAAGAAAAGGGCTTGTAACCAGGAGGTCCCCTGGTTCAAATCCCACCTCAGCCACTGACTCATTGTGTGACCCTGAGCAGTCACTTCACCTCCTTGTGCTCCGTCTTTCGGGTGAGACGTAATTGTACGTGACTGTGCAGGTGATGCATAGTTCTCACACCCTAGTCTCTGTAAGTCGCCTTGGATAAAGGCGTCTGCTAAATAAACAAATAATAATAATAATACACGGAAAGCCGATGCCTTGCAGGTCCTGACTAGAATCTACCATCACATCACATCACATGACATGACCCGCGATCCGGATTTCCGGAAGGCTGCAGTTCACAGGTCTGAACAGATCATATTATAGTATTTAAAAAGACAATCTAAACCCCTTCACATTTCTATAAATATGCCACCGACTATGCAACTTAATACTACTTGTATTTATTCATATTTGTAATACTGTTAACTACTAGCTTACTTACTTTCTAAACTATATAAAAGTACGGCACAGTAAGGTGTTTATTAAAAGCGTCTGAACGAATGTAAAAATCAGAGAATCATGAAGTTATTGAAATCTTAGACTTTGAGTCGATGCTGTTTATTGGATCCGCTGCCGCCTTCAAGACCTCAGTATTTTCTTCATGTGTGCGTGGAAATGAAAAGAAACAGCGAGGCGCTGAAGAAGAAACTCCAATTAATATGGTGTGTGCGTACGGACGGTATATACTCCATATTAATAATGATCATGTATTCCTATTTTATTATTTGACTATACAATACACCCCATCACTGAAGAGTTTCTTTTTAAAGGACTATTTGAAAAGATTACACTTTCTGTATTAATTATACAAATAACAAATACAACAACTAATCAGCATACATGTGTAGTGAATTAAACCCCCCCTTTCACTTTCTTGAGCGTGTGTATGTGACTGAACGTACTGGTATTGTACTGTTTAAATGAAACGGACAGCTGCAGCACTTACCGGAACGGTCCGTTGACTCCGTCTCACAGGCTCTTTCAAAGGGGCTCTCGCTATTCTTACGAGCAGCCGTAAACCTGTGAACGAGCCTTTTCATGAGTTCTGCTAAACTGTCTTCATCCGAAAGTGAACCCATTCCGTACGTGATGCCCAAAGCCTGCGAGTAAACCATTACCGCGACAGATAAAGTGAAGACCGAGACCAAGCTACATCAGACTTCACACCAAAACCAACACCACCGGACTTCAGTCGCTGCCTGAGCTTGATATTTATGAAGAATCGGATTGCATTGCCTCAGCTGCCGAGAACGCTTGCGCAACTGTCTGCAGCTGATGCAACGTGCAGTAACGTGTGGGATGGGCTGAGGGAGGTGTCGGCTGCTTTCTACTATGTGATTGGTGTAAACTGCACAGTTGATGACAAATTCAGTTCCAGTTGCTATGGTGTTGATGGAAGCTTTGTTTGCTCTAGTGCAAAAGATGTTGGGAATTTCATCATTTCAGCTGTAATGTTAGAGCACTAAAATTCTGGAATCGTGTGGAAAGCGTAGAACATTCTAGAATGTGTGATTTCCAACTGTTTTTGTTTTAAATGCACAACTTTTTGTTCTCTCTCCAGTAAACAGTTGGCAGTACAGTACTGTGTAACACATTTACATTTGTGACAGGTGTGTGTGTGCGTGCGTGGGTGAGTGTGTGCGTGTCTGTGTGTGCTGGTGTAGCTTTAGAAAAGGCTGCTCTGCTTATAAAGATGCAAAGTCATTCTAAAATCCTGTGCACCTTTCCATAATCATTCATTTTTCAAATGGTTCAGCCAGCTTATTCTAGAATGGGTCATACTGGACCATTTAGACCCATAATGTACTGGTACCATACAGATACTTTGTTTAAATGTGGTTTCATATGATTGTTTTAAAAAAAAAATCCTATACAGGCTAACCATTTTCTTTTCGTCTTCTTTTTGTTTTAACTGGTGTGTCTCAACAGGATGGATGCTGTAATTCAGTCTTGTACACGTGCCGGTACTGTATGGGGAGGATGGATGCTGTAAATACTGTAAAATATGTGATACAGGAAGGGGTTTTATTTATTTATTTATTTATTTTATTTTATTTAAATTGAATTTTACTCAAAATAAATGTCAGCTCTTTTGAAATGCAATTCAAAAGCTATGAAATGGTACAGTGGAAAAGTATATAAGAGGATTCTATTCGAGATTTAATGCTTGGACCTTTTTTACATTGTTATTCTTGTGAATTCAGTTCTCTTTCAAGGTGGCTGGCTACAGTCAGACACAGTGAGACACAAGACTTTCAGCTCTTCAACACCCCGCCATGCCATTACATTGTGCTGAATTTCATGGGGATGTTGTGATGTGGAATTCACTACATTGAGAGCACCAGACTCCTCTCACTTGAGCAGCATTGAACCCAGAGGTGAAGGCTACGAGACGCTTGTGAATTAGCCTGGGGTTTTGTAATTGGGGCTGAAAAGAGACCAACACTGATCCCACCTTGTGACCTGACCCGCAGAGAGAAGTTATGCAAAGACGTAAAATAGCTAGCTGTGGGCAGCAGTGTGGAGTAATGGTTAGGGCTCTGGACTCTTGACCAGAGGGTTGTGGGTTCAATCCCTAGTGGGGGACACTGCTGTTGTACCCTTGAGCAAGGTACTTTACCTAGATTGCTTCAGTAAAAACCCAACTGTATAAATGGGTAATTGTATGTAAAAATAATGTGATATCTTGTAACACTTGTAAGTCGCCCTGGATAAGGGCGTCTGCTAAGAAATAAATAATAATAATAGCTGTGTTTCCAGGAATCACTTGAAAGATATTTCCTTTCTATACCTGTTCTGTCTGGACAAACGGGAAGCATTCTGAATCATGTAACTCGTAGGGCAGGTTACGAAATGCAGTGACTAAGCATGTACGCAATGCTGTACATTTCCAGAAAAACAGCACCCACTTCCGCTTCATACACCTTGTGTGTGACAAATAACCCTATTAGACAGCACTCACTAAATATAGGATTTCAGCTGAGAGGTAAGGAATAGACAGATGTCCATGCTGAGCAGTGTGCTGTGTTCATCACTGTGAATGATAGACAGATGTCCATGCTGAGCAGTGTGCTGTGTTCATCACTGTGAATGATAGACAGATGTCCATGCTGAGCAGTGTGCTGTGTTCATCACTGTGTGTGATAGACAGATGTCCATGCTGAGCAGTGTGCTGTGTTCATCACTGTGAATGATAGACAGATGTCCATGCTGAGCAGTGTGCTGTGTTCATCACTGTGAATGATAGACAGATGTCCATGCTGAGCAGTGTGCTGTGTTCATCACTGTGAATGATAGACAGATGTCCATGCTGAGCAGTGTGCTGTGTTCATCACTGTGAATGATAGACAGATGTCCATGCTGAGCAGTGTGCTGTGTTCATCACTGTGAATGATAGACAGATGTCCATGCTGAGCAGTGTGCTGTGTTCATCACTGTGAGTGATAGACAGATGTCCATGCTGAGCAGTGTGCTGTGTTCATCACTGTGAATGATAGACAGATGTCCATGCTGAACAGTGTGCTGTGTTCATCACTGTGAATGATAGACAGATGTCCATGCTGAGCAGTGTGCTGTGTTCATCACTGTGAGTGATAGACAGATGTCCATGCTGAGCAGTGTGCTGTGTTCATCACTGTGAGCGATAGACAGATGTCCATGCTGAGCAGTGTGCTGTGTTCATCACTGTGAATGATAGACAGATGTCCATGCTGAGCAGTGTGCTGTGTTCATCACTGTGAGTGATAGACAGATGTCCATGCTGAGCAGTGTGCTGTGTTCATCACTGTGAATGATAGACAGATGTCCATGCTGAGCAGTGTACTGTGTTCATCACTGTGAATGATAGACAGATGTCCATGCTGAGCAGTGTGCTGTGTTCATCACTGTGAATGATAGACAGATGTCCATGCTGAGCAGTGTGCTGTGTTCATCACTGTGAATGATAGACAGATGTCCATGCTGAACAGTGTACTGTGTTCATCACTGTGAATGATAGACAGATGTCCATGCTGAGCAGTGTGCTGTGTTCATCACTGTGAATGATAGACAGATGTCCATGCTGAGCAGTGTACTGTGTTCATCACTGTGAATGATAGACAGATGTCCATGCTGAGCAGTGTGCTGTGTTCATCACAGTGAGTGATAGACAGATGTCCATGCTGAGCAGTGTGCTGTGTTCATCACTGTGAGTGATAGACAGATGTCCATGCTGAGCAGTGTGCTGTGTTCATCACTGTGAATGATAGACAGATGTCCATGCTGAGCAGTGTGCTGTGTTCATCACTGTGAATGATAGACAGATGTCCATGCTGAGCAGTGTGCTGTGTTCATCACTGTGAATGATGTAACACACCTTGCTGGTTGCCCAGCTCTTTTCTATGACAGACTCATAAACCAGCTGGCTCAATCACACCACTAGCTCGGAGCCAAAGTAGTCACTTGCAGCATGTGATTCTTGGCACGGTGTTAAAGCTATAGTCCCAGATTGGTTACTACTCAACCCATCTGTAATAAACACTGAAAAATAACCGCATGCTTCCTTTCCTTGCTCACTCATGTTGAAAATATGTTTCCTCTTTTTAAATGGATTTTAAAAATGTTTCCTCTTTTTAAATGGATTTTAAAGTTTCTCTTCTTGAGATGTAACCAGACGTGATGATGTCATTAATAACTACACATATGTGGATAAACATTGGAACAAACATAGCTTGAAGTATATTCAGAGTTATTTTCATATTCTTTCCTATAACAGAATTTTAAAATTACTGTATCAATAAACAAATATATATTAAATGATTACTTTTCACAGGTTTTTACAAAGGAGGACACAGACAACATGCCCCACATGTCGACCTGTTCCTATCCAGTTTTAATAACTTTAGCATAACAGAGGCAGAAGTGTTAAAGGGACTAGGAGCTCTTAAAATAAATAAATCCCCTGGGCCGGATGAGATCCTCCCAATAGTTCTCAAAGAAATGAAAGAAGTTATTTACAAACCGCTAACCAAGATCATGCAACAGGCTCTTGACACAGGGGTTGTACCGACAGACTGGAAAATAGCAAACGTAATACCGATCCACAAAAAGGGAGACAAAACCGAACCAAGTAACTACAGACCAATAAGCCTGACTTCTATTACATGTAAACTTATGGAAACTATATATGATCTAAAATGGAAAATTACCTATATGGTAACAATATCCTGGGAGGCAGTCAGCATGGTTTTAGGAAAGGGAGATCGTGTGTAACTTACCTGCTTGATTTTTTTGAGGATGAAACGTTGACAATGGATAATTGCAAAGCATACAACATGGTTTATTGAGATTTCCAGAAAGCTTTTGACAAAGTCCTGCATAAAAGATTAATTCTCAAACTGAACGCAGTAGGGATTCAAGGAAATGCATGCACATGGATTAGGGAGTGGTTAACATGTAGAAAACAGAAAGTACTGATTAGAGGAGAAACCTCAAAATGGAGAAAGGTAACCAGTGGTGTACCACAGGGATCAGTATTAGGTCCTCTGCTATTCCTAATCTACATTTATGATTGAGTTTCTGGTATAGAGAGCAAACTTGTTAAATTTGCAGACAGCACAAAAATGGAGTGGCAAACACTGTTGCAGCAGCAAAGGTCATTCAAAATGATCTAGACAGCATTCAGAACTGGGCAGACACATGGCAAATGAAATTTAATAGAGAAAAGTGTAAAGTACTGCACGCAGGCAATGAAAATGTGCATTATAAATATCATATGGGAGATACTGAAATTGAAGAAGGGAACTATGAAAAAGACCTAGGAGTTTATGTTGACTCAGAAATGTCTTCATCTAGACAATGTGGGGAAGCTATAAAAAAGGCTAACAAGACGCTCTGATATATTGTGAGAAGTGTTGAATTTAAATCAAGGGAAGTAATGTTAAAACTTTACAATGTATTAGTAAGACCTCACCTAGAATATTGTGTTCAGTTCTGGTCACCTCGTTACAAAAAGGATATTGCTGCTCTAGAAAGAGTGCAAAGAAGATCAACCAGAATTATCCCGGGTTTAAAAGGCATGTCGTATGCAGACAGGCTAAAAGAATTGAATCTATTCAGTCTTGAACAAAGAAGACTACGCGGCAATCTGATTCAAACATTCAAAATCCTAAAAGGTATAGACAATGTCGACCCAGGGGACTTTTTTGACCTGAAAAAAGAAACAAGGACCAGGGGTCACAAATGGAGATTAGATAAAGGGGCAGTCAGAACAGAAAATAGGAGGCACTTTTTAACAGAGAGAATTGTGAGGGTCTGGAACCAACTCCCCAGTAATGTTGCTTGATGAGATTCTGGGATCAATAAGCTACTAACAACCAAACGAGCAAGATGGGCTGAATGGCCTCCTCTTGTTTGTAAGCTTTCTTATGTTCTTATTTTACAGCTCTGAATTAGCCAGTCAGTTTTCCGGAGTGAGTAATACAAGCTGCACAGAACACATTGTCACATACATTTGCTGATGCTCAAATACTTTGAAATGCCTCCCAATCTTAAAAGTTGAATGTTAGCACTTGTATCTCAACTACCCCTTAATTTGTATGTGGAAAGGATTCAGTCATGAGACTTTTGTGGTTGGATGGCTTCAATGCATCACTCACTAAATATGGGATGCCAGCATCACCACCATTGTGTGTGCTGATGTGCCAGGGAGGCTGCAAATAAACTGATCCCTGGAGCCAGCATTACACTTCAGCCATCAACACCGGGCCGGTAGGAAATCCACATTAACTGGAGGCTCATATATTACAGCAAAGCTACGTCTTGGTTGGTCCCCACCACTACTACCGTATTCATCCGAATTTAAGTGGAACTTTTTAAAAAATGGCCGACATCTTAAATTCAAATACAGTATAGTGATGTGTGAATTAAAATTGGCAACAAAAGACATGACTGTTCAAGTACGCAAACAACAACCTGACTGACTGCTGAGAAAAAACAAACAAAAAAGTCACTGCCTGATCTCGAATCCATGACATACAGGCATCCATTTTCAAGTAAGCACCATTGGCTTTCTGAGGAATTCGATGACAAGCTCTTACAATTTCAGCGTTTTGTTATTAGACTCCTTTCTAACAAGCAGTACCAGCTTTGACAGATCGGAAATGCTGATCAGACCCCCGCTTCAAGAAGCTGCTTGATGAGATTCTGAGATCAATAAGGTACTAACAACCAAACGAGCAAGATGGGCTGAATGGCCTCCTCTTGTTTGTAAACTTTCTTATGTTCTTAACATTCCATGCTATGTAACGGAACCCATAAATAAATGCCATGTGAAATAAATAACAGCTGTCCTGTACTTTCTCTAGGTAATGAATGGCGTACCAGGTGTATTATTCTCTTCATTTCTGTAGGCTCTTCGTTTTCTGGTTTTATCTCATATATTATTATTAGGGGTGTTATTTTTACTGGAGTGTTATTTTTGCAGGTAGATACAGGGGTATTATTTGTGCAGGTAGATACAGGGGTATTATTTTTGCAGGTAGATACAGGGGTATTATTTGTGCAGGTAGATACAGGGGTGTTATTTTTGCAGGTAGATACAGGGGTGTTATTTTTGCAGGTAGATACAGGGGTGTTATTTTTGCAGGTAGATACAGGGGTGTTATTTTTGCAGGTAGATACAGGGGTGTTATTTGTGCAGGTAGATACAGGGGTGTTATTTGTGCAGGTAGATACAGGGGTGTTATTTTTGCAGGTAGATACAGGGGTATTATTTGTGCAGGTAGATACAGGGGTGTTATTTGTGCAGGTAGATACAGGGGTATTATTTGTGCAGGTAGATACAGGGGTGTTATTTTTGCAGGTAGATACAGGGGTATTATTGGTGACAATAGGAGGTAATAGTCTTCTGAGCCAGTGCTTTTTCTGTGAATGCTGCAAACGTCTCAGTTCGTGTGTAAAGCTGGTAAAGTGAACCCATGTTCCTCTGGACATGCAGCACTTCTAACCTCCTATTGCTGCAAGCAGCAGCAGCAGCAGCAACATGCCTATTCGACAGGGAGGAAGAAGCTGAACAAATGCATTGCACAAGAGATCAAACTAAACTAGGATCATATGTACAGTGCCTTGCGAAAGTATTCGGCCCCCTTGAACTTTGCGACCTTTTGCCACATTTCAGGCTTCAAACATAAAGATATGAAACTGTAATTTTTTGTGAAGAATCAACAACAAGTGGGACACAATCATGAAGTGGAACGAAATTTATTGGATATTTCAAACTTTTTTAACAAATAAAAAACTGAAAAATTATTCAGCCCCTTTACTTTCAGTGCAGCAAACTCTCTCCAGAAGTTCAGTGAGGATCTCTGAATGATCCAATGTTGACCTAAATGACTAATGATGATAAATAGAATCCACCTGTGTGTAATCAAGTCTCCGTATAAATGCACCTGCACTGTGATAGTCTCAGAGGTCCGTTTAAAGCGCAGAGAGCATCATGAAGAACAAGGAACACACCAGGCAGGTCCGAGATACTGTTGTGGAGAAGTTTAAAGCCGGATTTGGATACAAAAAGATTTCCCAAGCTTTAAACATCCCAAGGAGCACTGTGCAAGCGATAATATTGAAATGGAAGGAGTATCAGACCACTGCAAATCTACCAAGACCTGGCCGTCCCTCTAAACTTTCAGCTCATACAAGGAGAAGACTGATCAGAGATGCAGCCAAGAGGCCCATGATCACTCTGGATGAACTGCAGAGATCTACAGCTGAGGTGGGAGACTCTGTCCATAGGACAACAATCAGTCGTATACTGCACAAATCTGGCCTTTATGGAAGAGTGGCAAGAAGAAAGCCATTTCTTAAAGATATCCATAAAAAGTGTTGTTTACAGTTTGCCACAAGCCACCTGGGAGACACACCAAACATGTGGAAGAAGGTGCTCTGGTCAGATGAAACCAAAATCGAACTTTTTGGCAACAATGCAAAACGTTATGTTTGGCGTAAAAGCAACACAGCTCATCACCCTGAACACACCATCCCCACTGTCAAACATGGTGGTGGCAGCATCATGGTTTGGGCCTGCTTTTCTTCAGCAGGGACAGGGAAGATGGTTAAAATTGATGGGAAGATGGATGGAGCCAAATACAGGACCATTCTGGAAGAAAACCTGATGGAGTCTGCAAAAGACCTGAGACTGGGACGGAGATTTGTCTTCCAACAAGACAATGATCCAAAACATAAAGCAAAATCTACAATGGAATGGTTCACAAATAAACATATCCAGGTGTTAGAATGGCCAAGTCAAAGTCCAGACCTGAATCCAATCGAGAATCTGTGGAAAGAACTGAAAACTGCTGTTCACAAATGCTCTCCATCCAACCTCACTGAGCTCGAGCTGTTTTGCAAGGAGGAATGGGCAAAAATTTCTCTCGGTGTGCAAAACTGATAGAGACATACCCCAAGCGACTTACAGCTGTAATCGCAGCAAAAGGTGGCGCTACAAAGTATTAACTTAAGGGGGCTGAATAATTTTGCACGCCCAATTTTTCAGTTTTTTATTTGTTAAAAAAGTTTGAAATATCCAACAAATTTCGTTCCACTTCATGATTGTGTCCCACTTGTTGTTGATTCTTCACAAAAAATTACAGTTTCATATCTTTATGTTTGAAGCCTGAAATGTGGCAAAAGGTCGCAAAGTTCAAGGGGGCAGAATACTTTCGCAAGGCACTGTAGTAAACTGACACCCAGGAACATTTAACATGGTCACGGGCCACTGCAGCTTTAAGAGGGGAATGCTGCAGGATTGAAACGCTGGATGGGAAAGTAAAGGATTACATCACACACAGAGCCTCTGTGTATTATCACTTATCATCATATCATTCAGTTCTATTGAGAGTAACTGGATTCATTTCAGTTTACATTTTCAGTGAATGGGTATTATTAACAAGTCATTGATGACTGTGCTCAGCTTTGTACTAATATCTGACATTAATTACTTGGCTTCAGCTGCAGCAGTGAAAACCAGGTGTTCTCTCTGAAAAATCAGCAGGGACTGTGCTGCAGCACACCCTACTGGCCAGGCCCTGGTGAGCTCAAGCGCAAAAGAAAAGAAAAGTTGATGTTGCTTCCTGGTACATAATCACTTCTTGTGCTTCAGATGAATCTTCCCTGAGAATGTAAACTGAAATGACCTACAGCCCAGGATGTGATCAGAAAGAAGAAGTTTATGTATTTATATTATTTTTAGTGTTGAACTTCAAAAAGAACGACAAAGCAAGCAGAAGATTTGAATCCCAGTGAAAGGTGATGAGAATTGTGCATTTACAGGGCTTTTACAAGACTAGCTATAGATTTACAATGTGTGGGCTATTCTGCTCATGACTCTGATACCATGGGACACCACTGGAAGTGTTTGGAAGAGAGTTTTTAAAAGGCTCTTTCTAGAACACAAATCAGTAGAAGTATTTATTGAAATGTATATTTTTTTATTTATTGAAATGTTTTTTGACACGACATTGGCCCTGACCACGGTTTATAGGAGATTCCCGTCCCAGCTAGAACACAGTCCTGACTGGAAATACCCTGTCATTCAGCCCCTGGAGACTGACATTGAACTCAACACTAATACACTAATGTCCTCTGGGATCAGACCAGCAAACTTATTTTACCAGCCACTCCAGAGGTGAAGAGCATGAGGTGAAATAGCTGACTCAGTCACTCCCTGTAAAGCAGTGGAATTGTAATGGTTTCTAGTCCTGTGTTTGCTGACAAATATATCAACCGTCTTCTCAGATTGTAAAGCTGATCAGTTACACCAACTGCAAAAGAAAGATACAGTACGTGTTAGACTCTGCAGTGACAATGAAAAAACAGACATCTTGATAATATTACCCCTTGAAAAGGCTACCTGTTTACCCCGTTTGTGTTTCTGCATTGCTGTGAGATGTCTGTAGAGATTCCATGTCTTCTCGTTAGCTCTCACCTTGTGGTTACTGCATTCAGATGACACATGGATATATACTGACTGACTGACTGACTGACTGTACACACACACACACACATATATATACAATTGCTTTCTATTGAAAGATATAAATTATTGTAGAGATGCAGCTTTATAATAAAACACATTATTACATAGCATGCATAAAATGAGAAACAACATGCAAAAACAAATTTCATACTTTGACAAAGGTATTTAGGTACTCTTACATTAGTATTTTGTGTTCCCATCCTTTGCTTCCTTTACAGCTTGCAGTCTTTTTTTTTGTATTTTTAAAACCAGTTCCTGACATCTTTCAGGAAATATTTTTGCCCATTCTTCAACACATACAGCTTTGAGTTCTGCAATCAACTTTGGTTTCCTTTTTGCAACAGCAGCCTTCAAGTCAATCCACAACATCTCGATGGGATTCAAGTCTGGGGACTGAAATGGCCAATCCATAACTGTAATCTTCTTTTTTTCAGACATTCTGTTGTAGACTTCACAGAATGCTTAGGATCATTTTCCTGCTGGAATACAAACTTCCATCCAATAAGCCTTCTAGCATTGGGTAACAAATGAGAGTGCAAAATTTCTTGATATTTTGCAGCATTCATTGATCCTTCTACAATACAAAGGTCACCAGAGCCTGAAGAAGAGAAACAAGCCCATACCATCACACATCGTCCACCGTGTTTAACACTCTCTCTTCCTCCAAACATATTGTTGCTTTCTTAGTGAAAAAAGTTATATTTTGGATTCGTCTGATCATAAAATGTGGTTGAAGAAATCATCAAGCTTCTTCAAGTATTCAATCGAAAACTCCAATGGCTTTCTTTTGTGTATTGTTTTTAACAATGGTTTGTATCATGGTTTTCACCCATAGAAATTCATCTTGTTAAGGTATTGTTGAATTGTTCGCTCGTGAATTTCTTGACCATCTTCTCTCAATTCTTGTGTCATATCTTTTGCAGTAATCCGAGGATTTTGCCGGGCTGCTCGAGCGATTCTTCCTCCAGATTTTGCAGAACTCTTTTTTGGTCGTTCACACCTGGAGTTCCTGTTCTCCTTTGTTTGTCAATAAAAGCCACACAGTGCTTTACATTCTCTCTGTGTCACACCCACACAGTGTTGTTTTATTATAAAGCTGAATCTCTACTTTAATTGATATCTTTCAATTGAACAATTAGAAATTATAGAAATCACTTTCTTTGTGGTTTTCCTCATTTTTTAAACTGCCCAAATATACACACACACAATGAAAGTAAAGGTGAATATATATTTCAGAAGATTTACTGGAATTACTTTAAATTGTAAATAAACAAATAGATAAATAAACAGGAAGTAGTGTTTTCTTCATTTCAGACGCTACAGTATTTGTAGAACAGTTTGCTCACCTTTGTGCTGTGTACATCGTGGAAGTTTCCTCCGTGTTCATCATTTTCTATAGTTGTACGACGTGTGGAGCAAATCCTTGGCGAGTCTGTTATTGAACATGTTTAAAAACAATTCAAACCCATGTAGTAGAAATGAGCAGTGCAGCAGTACGTTTATACAGAGCGCCGAGTAGTACACCATCACTGGTAATATTAACCATTACTGATGCATAGTTCACATGAATTAAATAGGAATGGCACAAATTCAGTAGGAAATTGTGTGGTAGTTCATATGTATTTACATAGTTACTAATGGAACCAATGAGGTGATACCGTGAGAAAAACTCCCTGATTTTCCTCTGGTTTGAAGATCAATAGTTGAGGTGGTTGATACAAGTATAATACTGTCATTAATCTCATCTGCCGGGCACACTTCTATTCCCTATATAGGTCTCCAACATGCAGGCTAGAAAGAATCATATGAAATTACAAACAAATACTGACATTTGAAAACAAGACACCTGCTACTACACTAGGTAAAAGAAGCTTCTCAGTTTGCTCGCCTTGCCTGCCAGGAAATCTCTACACTACACTTCTTGGGTCCTTTAACCTCAGTAGCGTTATCCGGGTCATGCATCGTACTGGCTGCAAAGTGTGTCAATCACTAGAGGAGGCAGCTGGTTGGTTAAAGAGTCCCCGGGGTGGGACAATTTCACTCTCCAGGGAATCTGAAAACAAAGGCTTGCAAACTTCTTTAACATAGTGAAGTACCAGATAGCATGTTTAAAGTAAGAAAGTGTCTTTGCTAAAACGTAGATTCTATCAAGACTACCCATTTGAGAGCTGTAAAGTGAATGTATGTGTGTTGCTTGTCGAGTGAATCCTGAAAGCTGCAGGCTGTGCTGGTGTGGTGACATATCTGCACAGGATGGAACACTTCTTAGCTAATAAGAACATAAGAACATAAGAAAGTTTACAAATGAGAGGAGGCCATTCAGCCCATCTTGCTCGTTTGGTTGTTTGTAGCTTATTGATCCCAGAATCTCATCAAGCAGCTTCTTGAAGGATCCCAGGGTGTCAGCTTCAACAACATTACTGGGGAGTTGGTTCCAGACCCTCACAATTCTCTGTGTAAAAAAGTGCCTCCTAATTTCTGTTCGGAATGCCCCTTTATCTAATCTCCATTTATGACCCTTGGTCCTTGTTTCTTTTTTCAAGTCAAAGAAGTCCCCTGGGTTGACATTGTCTATACCTTTTAGGATTTTGAATGTTTGAATCAGATCGCCGCGTAGTCTTCTTTGTTGAAGACTGAATAGATTCAATTCTTTTAGCCTGTCTGCATACGACATGCCTTTTAAACCCGGGATAATTTTCTAGATCTTTCTAGAGCAGCAATATCCTTTTTGTAACGAGGTGACCAGAACTGAACACAATATTCTAGGTGAGGTCTTACTAATGCATTGTAGAGTTTTAACATGACTTCCCTTGATTTAAATTCAACACTTCTCACAATATATCCGAGCGTCTTGTTAGCCTTTTTTATAGCTTCCCCACATTGTCTAGATGAAGACATTTCTGAGACAACATAAACTCCTAGGTCTTTTCCATAGTTCCCTTCTTCAATTTCACTATCTCCCATATGATATTTATAATGCACATTTTTATTGCCCGCATGCAATACTTTACACTTTTCTCTATTAATGAGATTGCTCCCTCTATTCTTACCATGTTATAAACTGTATTAAATTCATGAAATCAGACGTTAAAAAAACATACTTTGAATAACTCAGGAGGCCCCCCTTTGTGAAGAGGGCTGGCGGTTTTGAATACGCTGTGCTGTACATACTGTGTCTCCGTTGGAAAGTGTCTGGGGAAATAGCCCTACAGCTTTCATATTTGCATAATATTTGCAAGGGTTTGAATATGTAATTCTGTACTAGCCATTTTCTAGTACAATAAAGCTAAACCTACTCCTTGAACTTGTGGTTAAAAGTGTTCTTACCTGTCTCTATGTTCAAGCTTTTCACAGAGACCAGTGTTATGCTTTCTTTTTCTAAATTAGCAGAATTGCTGGAGAAAAGGATAAGAAGGTATGGCTTCAATTGATCTGATGTCAGAAATGTTGTTCTCTGGCATCAGACGAAATAAATAAACACCATTCAAAATAGAACGCAACTGTATACATAAGACTGGAATTATTATTATTAACATTAGAAATGGGAGATTATAGAGTTATGGGACAGCGGACATCTGTGCATGCGGGAATATTGGAACGAGTAGAGGTGAATGTCATTCCATGATTCTTTCCATTCATAAGGAACCATTATTTAGTCCATTGTGATTTACATTGAAAAGAGGGAAAGGTTGAGGAAGAGAAGACCATTAAGTGGCTGAGGTAGGACTGGGATGGCACCGTTCTGAATGGACTGCAGTTGAATGGAATTCCGAGAAGTGCCTCAGGGAGGGTTTTTTTAAAGGAAGTGACATCAACTGTACCAATATTGAAAATGAAGCATGGTACAAAACTACAGTATATGGTGCAGTTGATTATTAGATTACAATATGCATTGCATTATGTAGATTATTATTATTATTAGTAGTAGTAGTAGTAGTAGTAGTAGTCATAGTAGTAGTAGTAGTAGTGTTATTTAGCATTCTTACGTGCAATATAATATTCTTGAATCGTTATTATCATTTTGCTCTTACCTTTCAGACACACCTGAATCTCCAGACTTTTTACCTTTCAAAAAGAAACACTAATAAGTTGGGTTCTGTGACAGGGAGTGTCCTGCAGCTTTACTAATGTAAATAACTGGAACTAGTGAGTCCTCTTCCAGATCTCTAAAGAGACTCCATGCGCTGGGCCAGGGTTGCTGTTCACAACTCTGGAACACAATCTCAGTGGCTGCTTTTGAATGGATCAAAATCAGGGGTATGAATTAGCTCCCTGTCTGCTATTGAATGGATCATAATCAGGGGTATGAATTAGCTCCCTGTCTGCTATTGAATGGATCATAATCAGGGGTATGAATTAGCTCCCTGTCTGCTATTGAATGGATCATAATCAGGGGTATGAGGTTAGCTCCCTGTCTGCTATTGAATGGATCATAATCAGGGGTATAAATTAGCTCCCTGTCTGCTATTGAATGGATCATAATCAGGGGTATAAATTAGCTCCCTGTTTGCTATTGAATGGATCATAATCAGGGGTATGAATCAGCTCCCTGTCTGCTATTGAATGGATCATAATCAAGGGTATAAATTAGCTCCCTGTCTGCTATTGAATGGATCATAATCAGGGGTATGGGGTTAGCTCCCTGTCTGCTATTGAATGGATCATAATCAGGGGTATAAATTAACTCCCTGTTTGCTATTGAATGGATCATAATCAGGGGTATGAATCAGCTCCCTGTCTGCTATTGAATGGATCATAATCAGGGGTATAAATTAGCTCCCTGTCTGCTATTGAATGGATCATAATCAGGGGTATGGGGTTAGCTCCCTGTCTGCTATTGAATGGATCATAATCAGGGGTATAAATTAACTCCCTGTTTGCTATTGAATGGATCATAATCAGGGGTATGAATCAGCTCCCTGTCTGCTATTGAATGGATCATAATCAGGGGTATAAATTAGCTCCCTGTCTGCTATTGAATGGATCATAATCAGGGGTATGGGGTTAGCTCCCTGTCTGCTATTGAATGGATCATAATCAGGGGTATAAATTAGCTCCCTGTCTGCTATTGAATGGATCATAACCAGGGGTATAAATTAGCTCCCTGTCTGCTATTGAATGGATCATAATCAGGGGTATGGGGTTAGCTCCCTGTCTGCTATTGAATGGATCATAATCAGGGGTATGAATTAGCTCCCTGTCTGCTATTGAATGGATCATAATCAGGGGTATGAGTTAGCTGCTTGTCTGCTATTGAATGGATCATAATCAGCGGCATGGGGTTAGCTGCCTGTATGTACATCACACTTACATGTTTCCATTTATTTATAGAATCCCTTGTCCTGCTGAAATGTAGGACACTGTTTCACACAAGTTCTAAGCGTGTCAGAATCTGGTGGGGTACAAAGACACCCTGTCTGTTTGTATTTTCTCTTAAGAATCTGGGGGGGGGGGGGGGGGTACAAAGACACCCTGTCTGTTTGTATTTCTCTCTTCAGAATCTGGTGGGGTACAAAGACACCCTGTCTGTTTGTATTTTCTCTTAAGAATCTGGGGGGGGGGGGGGGGGGGTACAAAGACACCCTGTCTGTTTGTATTTCTCTCTTCAGAATCTGGGGGGTACAAAGACACCCTGTCTGTTTGTATTTTCTCTTAAGAATCGGGGGGGGGGGGGGGTACAAAGACACCCTGTCTGTTTATATTTCTCTCTTCAGAATCTGGGGGGTACAAAGACACCCTGTCTGTTTGTATTTCTCTCTTCAGAATCTGGGGGGTACAAAGACACCCTGTCTGTTTGTATTTTCTCTTAAGAATCTGGGGGGGGGGTACAAAGACACCCTGTCTGTTTATATTTCTCTCTTCAGAATCTGGGGGGTACAAAGACACCCTGTCTGTTTGTATTTCTCTCTTCAGAATCATGGGGGTACAAAGACACCCTGTCTGTTTGTATTTCTTTCTTAAACTTTTACAAACAATATCGGTTATTCAAGCTCATGGGACCGAAAGGGTGGTGTTTCCACCATTGGTGGGATAATGAGACATTAACCAATGCATACAGTAGAAGTAATTTTCCATATTACTGATAGCTGCCTGAAAATGATCAATGAAATAATGAAGGACTTCTTGCAAGTCTTGCAATAGAATGGACTAGGAGAGCCACAGTTGCCTCTCCTGAACCATACCTTAGCGTATTACATTACGTTTGGGTTCAGCAGTTTAGTGGTATTGTTTTAAACACTGGAAATGGTATTGGCTTCTTGTAAAGGGTGAAAAAGCTAAGCCTTCTTTTTTATGTCGTGTTTCTACCCTGTGTTTCTAAAAGTTCTGATTGTTTAATCACGCTCGGCCGCAGTAATCTCCAACAACATCTCAGGAGAACTGAAGGCCAGTGGGGTCCTCTGAACCCACGACCAAGTCAATCACCTCTTTACACCCAGGAACCCGAGAACAGATGTCAGCAAGCTACCGGCCTCTGGAGGACAAAGGCCAGCCCTGCAGGTCACTGGGAGCTTTGCCAGTAGGGTGCATCCCAAACTCTAGGTGCACCAGAGTCAATGAGGCACTCCCTATGGAATCCCCAGTGAATCCCCAGGAACCTGCACTCACTTGACTGCATGACTCACCCTGCACAGCATGTGATTATGCCTTTACCAGGGGAGACTTTCAGGGACCCAAGACCAAGCATTGTTTAATGAAGAACATAAAAACAGTCATTCTCAAGATGCAGCCTTTAATAGGTAACCTTATAGCCACACAGATTTTGATACTCTGTAACTGTCTGTACCAAGTTTACAGTCAGAACTTCTGTTGATCTATCAGTTACAATCAGAACTTCTGTAGATCTATTAGTGTGACAAGTGATAGCGAACAGCACTGCATAAAGGTCAGACCCACGAAATGAACCTACGGTCATTATTTAAGCTGAATAAATCTGAAATAAAAGATACCTTTGGATTCCTTGGATCGGTGGCACTTCCCTCTCAGATTAACGACAGTGACCAGAATCACCATGACGACAATCAGGATCAGAATCAGACTCATTACCCCTAAAAATGAAGCGTTAGAATGAACTGGCTGAGTGATTACTGCACCCGAACCATTCTCCCCCAATCAACTCTCTCAGGAATAAAACCACTTCATTAAAATTATCAAACAGACTTTTACAAAATATAACCTCTACCCATGGGTTCAAGCTTGTTGAATAGTTTCACATATTTGTTCCCTTTACCTCCTTCATTCCAATACTTTTAAAACCACTTCAAAGGTACTAAGCATAACAAGTCATCATTAGTGGCATTGACTTTTTCAGGAGTTCACCAATAACCTGGAAACAAGAGCTTAAAATCACAATGTTGATTCTACAAATACACCTGTTTTTGTGGAACTCAGATATAGCACTTAGAATTGCATTGGTTTCTATGGGTCTCATTAATACATTGCAATCATTAAAAAAACCCATAAGAAAATGTATGAACGAGAGGAGGCCATTCGGCCTGTCTAAGCTTGTCCAGTTCCTAGTAGCTGATTGATCTCAAAGCATTGTCAAGTTGGGTCTTAAAGAATCCAAGTTATTCTTCCTCAGCAACATGACTAGGTAACCCATTCCATCCCCTAACCCTAACCCTAACCCTAACCCTCACCACTCTCTGTGTGAAGAAGTGTCTCCTTCAGCAACATGACTAGGTAACCCATTCCATCCACTAACCTTAACCCTAACCCTAACCCTCACCACTCTCTGTGTGAAGAAGTTTCTCCTTCAGCAACATGACTAGGTAACCCATTCCATCCCCTCAGCACTCTCTGTGTGAAGAAGTATCTCCTTCAGCAACATGACTAGGTAACCCATTCCATCCCCTCACCACTCTCTGTGTGAAGAAGTGTCTCCTTCAGCAACATGACTAGGTAACCCATTACATGATATAACACAGGTTTGACTGTCTACAGCAATAAGCCTTTTAATTAACAGTTTTCGTACTTGCTCCCTTTAAAAATTAAAACAAATATTAGCATGTGATTTGATAATTACCAAAAGCTAACATGGTGAGATTGTTTTGTGGTTGTTCAGTAGGAAAAGCAAATGAAGATGTTTCGTTTTCAGTCTGAGTTGATAAACTTGTCAGCCCAGAAAAGTCTGTAAAACAGGAAAAAAAACAACAGCAGGTTATTCAGACATTTATGTCTTGTTTCCATTGCCTTCGGCTGCCCACAGGTTTCAGGGCTTTTTTCCCAAACCTGGCTAACCTCGGAAATTCTTGCAGTGCGTCAAAGGTCACTGGGGGATTGTGGGATTGTATTGTGCTTTGTTTTAAAGAAACCTGCTGTAACAAATAAATGTAACCACTAGCTCATTACAAATAGCAAGGACTCTGGTTAAGAAGGAGAGCACAAGTAAACAAACAGCCAGGTTTTGTCGTTGTGTGAATCATGAATTAAAAAAAAGGCAAATTTGACTACAGACTTTTGCCTTGTGTGCCGATTCTGAAGCAGGATGAACATTGTTCAATATAATAATGTTTGCTTGGGCGAGTTGCGGAAACACCCTGTTTTGTTGCTGTGAGCAGCTGTAGCCGGGAGCACCAGGCAGTGGAAACAGGACATTAGTTTCTGCTGCATTGGCTTGGTTTAGATGCAGTTTAAGATCTCCAAAGTTTAATTGGATAGGACTGTAGAGATGTTATCAAAGTGAGGAGATTATAGACATATGTAGGTGAGAGAATTGAAATCCATTAATGAGACCTTTAAGTTATAGAATTTCCTACAAGCCAATAATTGCAAAGAAAAAACAAATATCAGAATATTTCTCTATGTGACACGGAGGTTCTAACCAGTCCATTATTTTATGCTTTTTACCAGCTCTTGCGTTGCCTCTTGCGGACATCGTCAGGGGCAACGTAAATGTAGTCACTAGTTCAGAGGTTGAACTTCCTGTAGACACAGAGCTTACAGATGGTTCAGTACTACTGGAGACTACAGCCCCTAAGAAAAACATAGACATATATAAGCACACAATGGGTGTTTTATAAATTTATAAATACAAACATTTAGAAACAGCTGTAATTTCTAGGTAGATAGATGGCCAAGATATCAACAGGTTTTACAATAACATTCATTTATACAATTGTTTTTATAGCATTACGTTGAAGTATCAACACATATTGTTCAATGGAATCAGTACTGTGGCCTTAGCTGCCCTCAGCTGTTTATTTGTTAAGTTTCAGGAGTGTCGCTCTTACGCTCTTAAGAACCAGAAGGACAGTGCTGCACAGTACAAGCCCATGTGGTGACCGTTTTGAATTCACTTTCACATTCTGTGTAATTTAAATAGAGCACTACCTGGAGAGGATGGAAAACTGCTGGTCGTAGTGTTCAGTTTGCTCTGCAGTGGCTCAGTCGTTGTGTTCAGTTTGCTCTGCAGTGGCTCAGTCGTTGTGTTTGGTTTGCTCTCTTCATTTCCTGGACAGAGAAGCCAATTAACTTTGATTTGAAGGTAGAATAAACAGGGTGTACAGAAATAAGTCATTTTGTCACCCACGTATCATGCATGTTAGTTGATTATCAATTCTCTCACTCACGTATCATGCATGGTATTTGATTGTCAATTCTCTCAGTCACTGGAGCTATGGCTAAGTGGTATTAGTAAACATGAGGATCCCATTGCTCAAAGAAGGAGCCGCCATCCCGGAGGTGCAGGACCGAGCAATTCGGTCTCCGAGCTGGATAACTCGGCTCCTTCCAGGGGGAAACCTGTAAACGAACGAACGAATGATTGAATGAATGAATGAACGTGAACTGAGTGAGGGAGAGAAGCATCCAAAAGTGAAGGTGTTAGAAAGGAAAGGTTTTGGCCGGGGGTCCCCTCTGTCTTTTGTAGAGAACCTTCCTTCTCGGAGGATGGGGTGGCTCGGCCGACCCAAGGTTGGGAAGTGAAGCTTCACTTGCCCTCAAAAGAAGGACCCCCTCATTACCACTTCGCTGAATGGAGGTACTGCCAGAGGGAAATGATGAGCCGATGGAACCAGATGTCTTAACCTGGGAATCTGAAGACGAGAAAGGGCATCGGCAGCATTATTACAGGTTCCTGGAAGATGGCGGGCTTGAATGATGAAGTTGTTACACATGGAGATCCAGACATGGCGGGGTAATAGTTGCATGATTAGTGGAGAAGAAGAACATCCTTTATTAATAATGTGAACAGTGGCTTGATTATCACAGTAAAATAAAACTGACTTATTTTTCCAGCGGGGTCCCCATAAATGGGCCGCCACCACTATGGGGTAGATTTCTAGTAGGGTGGTAGATTTCAGTTGAGGAGGGAGAGTTTTTATTTCCAGAGGCCATGAGAAGGATGCAGAGAGAGGTTGTGCTGAGCTGAAATAAAGTCATCATAGAAAAGAGATAATCCGTTCCACTGTTGTAACAGAGAGGAACACATCTGGGTATCTTTCCTTGCCTCTGCTGAAATGTTAATGAAAGAGTTGAGATTTTTGACTTTGGCAGAGAGAGAAAGAAGACGAGAAATGAATGTCCTGCCCTGCGGAATGATACGAATGGTGAAGTTGAAGTGGCCGAGCAGTGAAAGAAGATCACGTTTCTCGATAGTGTTGCAAATCTGGCATTCTTGAATGAGAGAATGGATGCGAGCGAGCTTGCTGGGAGGAAGGTGGGCTTCGAATCAGATGGTATCAAGTGTGATTCTGAGAAATTCCAGGGTGTGCACTGGTCCAATGGTTTTCTCTTCTGAGAGTGGAACGCCAACTGATTTAAAGAGGGTTTTGAGATGTGTGATTGCTTGAGCTGGGGAATCCGAGGGAGGCGAAACGAGAAGAAAATCGTCAAGGAGATGGAGAAGGAAAGGGCTGTGGTGAATATTTAACAGAATCCAGCATAAAGCTTCAGAAAGAGAGTCAAAAATCTTGGGGCTGCTGCGGCAGCCAAAAGCCAGCTGGGTGGAAAAATAGAATTTGTTGTTCCAACATATCCCGAAGAGGTGATGGAGGGAGGGGAGGATGGGCATGACTTTAAATGCATCTGAAATATCTGCTTTGGCTAACCAGAATCCTCAGCCTGCAGTTTTGATTGAGCCGATGGCATCAGAGATGGTGATATAGTGGAGGGAGAATGGATCTAAAGGGATTCGAGAGTTAATGCTGCTGAAAAGGCTGTCATAAGGAGCTAATAGATCAATGATGAGCCGTTTTTTTACCTGACATCTTCCTGGTAGCTACGCCTGTGGGGTTAATGCCTGTGCTCGTTCCAAAAGTGCGTGACTCAAGTGTCATCACATTTTGGTAAAGCACGGTAAAGTGCGCGCGCTAATTGGCCTTAGTCCCATAGCAACAAACTCCACAGTCGTGCAAAATACTTAACGATAGACTTTCATGAAATAACACGATACCTCCTCCACTTCCCCTATGTAAAAGAACGCTCTTCTCTGGGATACGGTCTTTCTGTCCTCCTCTGTAGCGTAAGTAAGATTTTCCTTATCCCAGTCTTACTAATACAAATCAGTTAAATATCCATCCATCCATTATTATCAATCCGCTTCTCCTGATGAGGGTCGCGGCTAAATTATATATACATTGCAAACAGAGATGTTGATTTATACCATTATTAATTATCTTCAGTGTATTATGAACGATGCATGAAAACTACTAGATTGTTATGACCAGCATTATTATCATAATAATAATACTACGAATAATGTAGCTTTTTTCCCCGCAGGATGTTTCAAGCTTCCACCCCTTCTGACAGCACGCAACACAAGATAGACCAATTGTGAATTGTTTCACAGTCTCTGTTTTACATGTGAATCCTAAGAATAATTTCTGGAAAATAATAACATACCGCACATACGCACACTTAGCCTCAGCCACGCGTAAAATGGCTTTATCACCCCACAGTAGCTAGAGCGTCCAAACCAACTTTAATGTGAAGAAGACCAATTGTGAATTGTTTCACAAGCTCTCCTTTACATGTGAATAAAACAAATAAATTGTGAAAAACAATAACATACCGCATATACGCACACAGCCTACCTGACACGCGTAAAATGGCTTTATCTCCTCAGCCACAGCAGCTACAGCGCTCAAACCAACTTTAATTTAAAGGATGCCAAATGTGAATTGTTTCACAGTCTGTGTTTTACCTGTGAAGCCTAAGATTAATTTGTGAATACAATAAAATATCGCATATACACACCACTGTCCCAGCGCCAATTAAAAGTGCTTGATATCCCCAACCACAGCAGCTAGCATTTTCAAAACAACTTTAATTTAAAGAAGACAAGAACTGTTCTTCTTTAAATTAAAGTTGGTTTGAACACTGTAGCTGCTGATCCAGGAGCATCGTCTGATGCGCCTGGAGTGCAGAAGGATGTACCGTCTGATTGCACGCACCGCTGCCAGGCAGGATCGGCAATACAGCCATGTGGCAATGTGCCCTGCCCTTGTGTGCGTTTATATGTTGTATGTTGCGTGTGGTGTGTTAAATGTTGGGTGTTCGAGAGTGGAGAACGGGTGAGGAGAAGGAGGAAAGTAGTAAAGGAAAGGAAAGTAAATTAAACTAAAATAAAATAACCATTTATTTTACTCACCGTGTTTGTTTGTCTCCGTGCACCGTTTGTCTGTGTAGTCCGTTTTGTTTGTCTATTTATTTTGGCGTAAAGTGCCGTGTCTTGTTTTGTGTTTTTGTATGTTTACAACCTTTTTATTTTCTGTTCTGTTTATTAAATGCTGAGCGCGTGCTTCACCAAAACCCCAAGTCTCTGTTGTTTTATTTCCTGGATCTGGTCTGACGCCACCCACTCCGGCTGTCTTTATGACACGTGGTGTCCTGCGTGGGATCTACAGCGCCTCCAGGACTCAGGCCAGAGCGGGAACCGCAGTTTTTTTTTTTTGAAAAAACAAAAGGAAAAGAAATGGGGAGAAGAGGCTGGAGAGGAGCACAGGAGGGCAAAGGGAGAAAGGCGGAAGCAGGGCTGTGGTGTTTCGACTGTGGCCAAACTAGCCACACCACCATACCCTGCTCCGTCCACAGGACCCTACAGGCAATGGCCCAAAGACTGGGATGGGGGGAGTGGTGCCCTGGCTGTGGGGCATATGGGCACACGTGGGCCCTATGCCCCATGCAGGATGAAGAGGAGGAGCCCTTGCTGCCACGTCCTATGCCTGAGCGGGAGGAGCCTGAGCGTCCACAGCCCAAGCGGGAGGAGCCTGAGCGTCCACAGCCCAAGCGGGAGGAGCCCGAACGTCCTACGCCTGAGTGGGAGGAGCCCGAACATCCTACGCCTGAGTGGGGGGAGCCCGAACGTCCACAGCCCAAGAGGGGGGAGTCGGTGCGTCCACAGCCCAAAAGGGAGGAGTCGGTGCATCCACAGCCCAAAAGGGAGGAGTCGGTGCGTCCACAGCCCAAAAGGGAGGAGTCGGTGCGTCCACAGCCCGAAGAGAGGGAAGTCGGGGCTTCCACAGCCCTAGGACCCAAGCTGCCAGCAGAGGGAGAATGCCTGCTGGTTCCACCTCCACCAGCAGAGGAAGAATGCCTGCTGTTCCCACTTCCACCAGCAGAGGGAGAATGCCTGCTGGTTTCCCCATCACAACCAGCAGAGGAAGAATGCCTGCTGGTTTCCCCTTCAAAGGCAGAGCCGCACCAGTCTCCTGCAAGAGAGGCAGAGCCGCACTAGTCCCCTGCAAGAGAGGCAGAGCAGCACCAGTCCCCTGCAAAAGGGGGAGACTACACGCTGCTCCCACCTCCGTCGCCAGGAGACTACACGCTGCTCCCACCTCCATCACCAGGAGACTATACGATGCTCCCACCTTCACTGGCAAGAGCAGAGCAGCCGGAGCTGCCTCTGCCTCCACCACCTTCACCGGCAGGAGCAGAGCAGCAGGAGCTGCATCTACCTCCGCCAACTTCACCGGCAGGAGCAGAGCAGCAGGAGCTGCCTCTGCCTCCACCACCTTCACCGGCAGGAGCAGAGCAGCAGGAGCTGCCTCTACCTCCGCCACCTTCACCGGCAGGAGCAGAGCAGCAGGAGCTGCCTCTACCTCCGCCACCTCCACCGCCAGGAGCAGAGCAGCAGGAGCTGCCTCTGCCTCCACCACCTTCACCGGCAGAAGAAGAGCAGCAGGAGCTGCCTCTGCCTCCGCCACCACCACCGCCAGGAGCAGAGGAGCAGGAGCTGCCTCTGCCTCCGCCACTTCCAGGAGCAGAGGAGCAGGAGCTGCCTCTGCCTCCGCCACCTCCAGGAGCAGAGGAGCAGGAGCTGCCTCTGCCTCCACCACCACCAGGAGCAGAGGAGCAGGAGCTGCCTCTGCCTCCGCCACTGCCAGAAGCAGAACAGCAGGAGCTGTCTCTGCTTCCCATACCTCCACCACAGGGAGTACAATGGCCGGAGCCCCAGAAAGGGGAGCTGTCAGCCACGAAGAAGGGGGAGGAGGTCTGGAGACCACCAACCCCAGCAGCAGTTTCGCTGCCGGAGATCGTGGGGGAGGTCAGGAGACCTGCTCCCACTGCAGCACTTGTGCTGCAGGAGATACTGTGGCCGGAGCCCCGGAAGAGGGAGCTGCTGGCTACAAAGAAGCAGCCTTTCCGCTGCCAGGAGTGCCCCAGCTGAAGGAGTCAGCCTGGGAGCTGTCAGCAGTTACGCTGAAAGCCCTGCCAGTAGCAGCAGCCTGGCTACTGGCAGCATTGCCGCCTGTGAACCCTTTGAAGTCCCTGTTTTTGGCTCAGGACTTTAAGCAAGACTTTTGGGATTTTAAGGGGGGAGGTGGCCGTTGAGGCCATGTGTGCTGCGCACAAGGGGGGGTATATGTGGCAATGTGCCCTGCCCTTGTGTGCGTTTATATGTTGTATGTTGCGTGTGGTGTGTTAAATGTTGGGTGTCGAGAGTGGAGAACGGGTGAGGAGAAGGAGGAAAGTAGTAAAGGAAAGGAAAGTAAATTAAACTAAAATAAAATAACCATTTATTTTACTCACCGTGTTTGTTTGTCTCCGTGCACCGTTTGTCTGTGTAGTCCGTTTTGTTTGTCTATTTATTTTGGCGTAAAGTGCCGTGTCCTGTTTTGTGTTTTTGTATGTTTACAACCTTTTTATTTTCTGTTCTGTTTATTAAATGCTGAGCGCGATCACGCGCTCAGCTTCACCAAAACCCCAAGTCTCTGTCGTTTTATTTCCTGGATCTGGTCTGACGCCACCCACTCCGGCTGTCTTTGTGACAAGCCACCTCTTGGAAAGGCTGGACCACGCTGATCAACAGCACCAAGAGGTGGTTGCGTTGCACGCCGAATTTCTGCGCACAATACGATTCCTTTCCTGCAAACCCATTGCATGGGACTGAAGGAGTTCTTCCCATACAAGACTTAATCTAGCCAGTGCGTCTTCTCCATCCATCAATTTTTGTCGCAACTACGTTGTAAGTAGGCCTATGATTTTATATACCCTTATAACTAATTAGCAAATACACACAAATTATGTATTTATTATATTAACAGCGTTTCCACATTTTCTGCGTAATTAATTTTAATATTTTAACAAAGTACCTGTGTTTGAAACCAACACATCATGAGTTGTTTTTAATATATTTGTTCCACAATAACGCATATTTGTGATTATTGAACGCATAATCCTTTTGTTTAGCACATTAACAGTTACGCAGTTGGCTAAGACTAATATATATGGTTGTGTGAAAGGACATCAGTAACCTAAGAAATAAGAAAAGCAGTAATGGGAATTGGTGAGTGCTGTCGGTTTTTGTACACATGCTACTTCTACCATTTCTAGAACAACTAATTCTAAACAATAATAGTAATCACCATTATTATTTTCTTCTTGGCAGCATGAACCGTTTTAACTGCAAGCCCTTTGCATTCTAGACAGATGGGGGGGTGTAGCAGGGGAGATCTGGACTGACTGTCTGGCACATCCGTATTACTGCAGGTAGAGGTCAGCAGTCTCGTGGGATCCGCCTGTCGGTCATGGCGATGACACGGAGAGGTGGGGAAGAGGGTGTGTGTGCTTTCCCTCTCTCCGAGTGGCTGAGGGGCGGGCCTTGGGAGACTGCTCGGCCCATAAGATCTGGTTTGGTTGGACGCTCGGGTGGCCGTGTTTGGGGAATACCCAGTGACACTGACGAAAGACGTCAGTTTTAAAATAAAACGAGGCAAAACTGGCTGAGAAAAACAGCCGGCCTTAAAATAATTTAACGGGAAAAGAAATAACAGAAATCACCACGTACCCGAGGGGACGTGCTTAGTTGTACGGGGAACTCCGGCCATCCCAGTGTATAGGTAATTGAGCGTAGGACGGAGGCCCGTTCTGACCGGCTTAGCGGCAGTGGGGGCACTGCGTAAGCAGAACTTTTTGTTTGTAGTTTTATTACTGTGTTTTATTTTCCCCTTTTTCTTTCGCCTTTGGTTTTTCATTATTATTTGTGAGCACTTGTTGTGCATATACCTGTATTGGTAAACGCCGTGATTCTGGTTACTGTTGTCAGTATCCAGAACACGGACAACAGCGCCATCTACTGCGACAAATAAATCAGTACGCCTGAGCGGCGTTACAAATAAAGTACTGTCTCCTTGTGTCAGTGAATTGCCCACCACCCTTCCACACGATATGTGACAGGGTCTTCCTCGTGTCACGCGTGTGGGTAGCCGCTGTTCAAGCATACAGAGAGACAGACGTGGTGGTGTTGAAAACGCCGGCACAGGCGCGCAGGTTTTATTTACAAACAAACAAACACAAAACGAAAGTAAAATAAAGATGGTCATGTGACGTTACCAGCGATGGTAACGCACAGAGGACCAGTACATCAAGCTGTACAAAAAATGCAAAATAAAACACAATACCACAAACTATAAATCAAAGGTGCCGTGAAAACGGCAGGCCTTGCAGCAGCCCTGAACCATCTCCCGCGGATGTTTTTAACCTGACGGACACTCGATCAAGATCCGCCCACCTGTTGATTGAGGTCCAGCCCAGCCAATCACCTGCTGCCCTTCCCCTCAACCAAGCCTAGCAGGCAGCAAGTCCCCATCGAGCGTCCGTCTGTAAACAATAATTCAATTAAACAAATCAGCTCCAAAACGACACACAATAAACCCATTCCACATACAAATTATATAACCAACACTAAATACACACGTGCAGGGCACTCGCCCTGCTACATACCTCCCTCCTTAGGATGAACCCTAAGGGTTCATCCGACAACACCATTTAATATCACTATCATTACATATACATTAGCAGACATCTTACAAAACCCACACAGTCTAAACAAAACCAAAAAAAAAAAAAAAAAAATTACTTTTTATATCTACTCCCCATCCCCCCAATCTTTTTTTTTTTTTTTTTTAATATACTATTCTAACACATATGGGCGGGTGGGAGGGAACATTAGAGCCCAGTCAGCCTCAACCAACCACCAGACAGCTAACTGGCTCCAATGTTAATCACCACAATTATAACTACACCTTTATCATTCACTATTATTTACCATCATTAATCACTTATCAATATTCCCATCACCACAAGTATTACTATCAATTTAACCATAATCCTTATTACTATTACCTTCACCATACACATCACTAGTTTACTATTATCATTATAATTGATCATCATTATTATCACTATTTAACTATCATCATTTAACCTTCATTTATCATTCCTATAATTACCATTACTAACATCACTACAATAATCATCTCACATTATCAATAACTAACTATCATTTATCCAATAAATCATTTAACAATAATCAACTAACATTTATAACTATTCACCAACACTTATTCTCACCCCTGGGCTTCTATGCGGGGGCGCCCATTCAACCCCGCTTACCCCCTAAACCCAGTGTCCCTTCACGGGGCTCCTCTTCGAAGGATTGCCCCGCCTCCTTCTGAGACGATCTCCCACGAACGACAGGTCCTCCTTCGCTGACGCTCGGCAGGCAGTTCCTCCCGCTGGCTTCCCAGGCAGGCAGTCACTCCGGCTCCTCCCTCGCCAGCTTCCAGGACCGGAACTCCTCCTTCTGCAGCTCTCGGGGACGGACCCTCCTTGGCCTCTCTGGCGTTCGGGATCTCTCGGCTCCATTAAGGACAGCGGCTCCATCCATCTCCTTCAGCAGCCCCTCAGGGTTACCTGCGGTCCGCCCTTGTCCCCCCCAAAAAATTTCAGGGGTTTGCTCCTCCTGTCTCTCCGTAGCCATCTAGCCTTGCTTCGGCAGGATGCAGCGGAATCCCACTTCTAACACCACGTGTGGAAGGGTGGTGGGCAATTCACTGACACAAGGAGACAGTACTTTATTTGTAACGCCGCTCAGGCGTACTGATTTATTTGTCGCTGTAGATGGCGCTGTTGTCCGTGTTCTGGATACTGACAACAGTAACCAGAATCACGGCGTTTACCAATACAGGTATATGCACAACAAGTGCTCACAAATAATAATGAAAAACCAAAGGCGAAAGAAAAAGGGGAAAATAAAACACAGTAATAAAACTACAAACAAAAAGTTCTGCTTACGCAGTGCCCCCACTGCCGCTAAGCCGGTCAGAACGGGCCTCCGTCCTACGCTCAATTACCTATACACTGGGATGGCCGGAGTTCCCCGTACAACTAAGCACGTCCCCTCGGGTACGTGGTGATTTCTGTTATTTCTTTTCCCGTTAAATTATTTTAAGGCCGGCTGTTTTTCTCAGCCAGTTTTGCCTCGTTTTATTTTAAAACTGACGTCTTTCGTCAGTGTCACTGGGTATTCCCCAAACACGGCCACCCGAGCGTCCAACCAAACCAGATCTTATGGGCCGAGCAGTCTCCCAAGGCCCGCCCCTCAGCCACTCGGAGAGAGGGAAAGCACACACACCCTCTTCCCCACCTCTCCGTGTCATCGCCATGACCGACAGGCGGATCCCACGAGACTGCTGACCTCTACCTGCAGTAATACGGATGTGCCAGACAGTCAGTCCAGATCTCCCCTGCTACAGGGGGTAACCTTCTCTTCATCTCTGCCTAGCGCGTAAAGCCTCATGTAAACCCCTATGCATTATGTGAACAATGTCCTTTATCGAGCAGCATCTCTCTTCAGCACATTTGGTGATATTTCAATAAACCCTCCCATTATTTTATTATTAATGAGGTTGTTTGCATTTGGACAACTAAATTCTCTCTCTAAAATAAACTCTCATGTAAACGTGGAAGCAGAACTGTCATGACCAAAAAAGCACGAGAGATCTGTTGTCACGAGTTTCAATTTTTGCTTGTAAACTGCCCCTTTGTGAACCGAATCACTTCTTTATTCATCCAGCTATTCAGTATTCAATAAACTGTTTTTAATTTACCAGAGTTATTATATATTGTTATTGATACACCTTCATTATACAGACGTGCTCAAATTTGTTGGTACCCCTCCACAAAAAACGAAGAATGCACAATTTTCTCTGAAATAACTTGAAACTGACAAAAGTAATTGGCATCCACCATTGTTTATTCCATATTTAATAGAAATCAGACTTTGCTTTTGATTTTTTATTCAACATAATATTGTAAATAAGAAAACAAATGAAAATGGTATGGACAAAAATGATGGGACCGCTAACCTAATATTTTGTTGCACAACCTTTAGAGGCAATCACTGCAATCAAACGTTTTCTGTAGCTCTCAATGAGACTTCTGCACCTGTTAACAGGTAGTTTGGCACACTCTTCCTGAGCAATCTGCTCCAGCTGTCTCAGGTTTGATGGGTGCCTTCTCCAGACTGCAAGTTTCAGCTCTTTCCATAGATGTTCGATAGGATTCAGATCAGGACTCATAGAAGGCCACTTCAGAATAGTCCAATGTTTTGTTCTTATCCATTCTTGGGTGCTTTTAGCTGTGTGTTTTGGGTCATTATCCTGTTGGAGGACCCATGACCTGCGACTGAGACAGAGCTTTCTGACACTGGGCAGTACGTTTCGCTCCATAATGCCTTGATAGTCTTGAGATTTCATTGTGCCCTGCACAGATTCAAGGCACCTTGTGCCAGGCGCAGCAAAGCAGCCCCAAAACATAACCAAGCCTCCTCCATGTTTCACTGTAGGTATGGTGTTCTTTTCTTTGAAAGCTTCATTTTTTCGTCTGTGAACATAGAGCTGATGTGACTTGCCAAAAAGCTCCAGTTTTGA